>NW_026690858.1:357289-714579 GCF_020826845.1 Diceros bicornis minor | reverse complement strand
TGTTCCTACATAGTAACTTGCATCTTTGAATGAGAATCTGCTTGCTTACACTAACGTGCTATATGTTCTGAATGCCCGAATTGGGAATCTGTGTCAAAACTTTGTTAGGAATTATGTGATCCTTATTAGCTGGAAGTAAGGGAGATGGGGCATGAAGTTATTTCTAGGAGTTGGACACATACCAAGTTTAGCTCAGTTCTGGGCATCTTTGAAATACCTATACAAACTTGTTCCTACATAGTAACTGCATCTTTGAATGAGAATCTGCTTGCTTACAGCAACGTGCTATATGTTCTGAATGCCCGAATTGGGAATCTGTGTCAAAACTTTGTTAGGAATTATGTGATCCTTACTAGCTGGAAGTAAGTGAGATGGGGCATGAAGTTATTTCTAGGAGTTGGACACATACCAAGTTTAGCTCAGTTCTGGGCATCTTTGAAATACCTATACAAACTTGTTCCTACATAGTAACTTGCAACTTTGAATGAGAATCTGCTTGCTTACAGCAACGTGCTATATGTTCTGAATGCCCGAATTGGGAATCTGTGTCAAAACTTTGTTAGGAATTATGTGATCCTTACTAGCTGGAAGTAAGGGAGATGGGGCATGAAGTTATTTCTAGGAGTTGGACACATACCAAGATTAGCTCAGTTCTGGGCATCTTTGAAATACCTATACAAACTTGTTCCTACATAGTAACTTGCAACTTTGAAGGAGAATGTGCTTTCTTACAGCAACGTGCTATATGTTCTGAATGCCCGAATTGGGAATCTGTGTCAAAACTTTGTTAGGAATCATGTGATCCTTACTAGCTGGAAGTAAGGGAGATGGGGCATGAAGTTATTTCTAGGAGTTGGACACATACCAAGTTTAGCTCAGTTCTGGGCATCTTTGAAACACCTATACAAACTTGTTCCTACATAGTAACTTGCAACTTTGAAGGAGAATGTGCTTGCTTACAGCAACGTGCTATATGTTCTGAATGCCCGAATTGGGAATCTGTGTTAAAACATTGTTAGGAATTATGTGATCCTTACTAGCTGGAAGTAAGGGAGATAGGGCATGAAGTTATTTCTAGGAGTTGGACACATACCAAGTTTAGCTCAGTTCTGGGCATCTTTGAAATACCTATACAAACTTGTTCCTACATAGTAACTTGCAACTTTGAATGAGAATGTGCTTGCTTACAGCAACGTGCTATATGTTCTGAATGCCCGAATTGGGAATCTGTGTCAAAACTTTGTTAGGAATTATGTGATCCTTACTAGCTGGAAGTAAGGGAGACGGGGCATGAAGTTATTTCTAGGAGTTGGACACATACCAAGTTTAGCTCAGTTCTGGGCATCTTTGAAATACCTATACAAACTTGTTCCTACATAGTAACTTGCAACTTTGAATGAGAATGTGCTTGCTTACAGCAACGTGCTATATGTTCTGAATGCCCGAATTGGGAATCTGTGTCAAAACTTTGTTAGGATTTATGTGATCCTTACTAGCTGGAATTAAGGGAGATGGGGCAGGAAGTTATTTCTAGGAGTTGGACACATACCAAGTTTAGCTCAGTTCTGGGCATCTTTGAAATACCTATACAAACTTGTTCCTACATAGTAACTTGCAACTTTGAATGAGAATGTGCTTGCTTGCAGCAACGTGCTATATGTTCTGAATGCCCGAATAGGGAATCTGTGTGAAAACTTTGTTAGGAATTATGAGATCCTTACTAGCTGGAAGTAAGTGAGATGGAGCATGAAGTTATTCTAGGAGTTGGACACATACCAAGTTTAGCTCAGTTCTGGGCATCTTTGAAATACCTATACAAACTTGTTCCTACCTAGTAACTTGCATCTTTGAATGAGAATGTGCTTCCTTACAGCAACGTGCTATATGTTCTGAATGCCCGAATTGGCAATCTGTGTCAAAACTTTGTTAGGAATTATGTGATCCTTACTAGCTGGAAGTAAGGGAGATGGGGCATGAAGTTATTTCTAGGAGTTGGACACATACCAAGTTTAGCTCAGTTCTGGGCATCTTTGAAATACCTATACAAACTTGTTCCTACATAGAAACTTGCATCTTTGAATGAGAATCTGCTTGCTTACACTAACGTGCTATATGTTCTGAATGCCCGAATTGGGAATCTGTGTCAAAACTTTGTTAGGAATTATGTGATCCTTATTAGCTGGAAGTAAGGGAGATGGGGCATGAAGTTTTTTCTAGGAGTTGGACACATACCAAGTTTAGCTCAGTTCTGGGCATCTTTGAAATACCTATACAAACTTGTTCCTACATAGTAACTTGCATCTTTGAATGAGAATCTGCTTGCTTACAGCAACGTGCTATATGTTCTGAATGCCCGAATTGGGAATCTGTGTCAAAACTTTGTTAGGAATTATGTGATCCTTACTAGCTGGAAATAAGGAGGATGGGGCATGAAGTTATTTCTAGGAGTTGGACACATACCAAGTTTAGCTCAGTTCTGGGCATCTTTGAAATACCTATACAAACTTGTTCCTACATAGTAACTTGCAACTTTGAATGAGAATCTGCTTGCTTACAGCAACGTGCTATATGTTCTGAATGCCCGAATTGGGAATCTGTGTCAAAACTTTGTTAGGAATCATGTGATCCTTACTAGCTGGAAGTAAGTGAGATGGGGCATGAAGTTATTTCTAGGAGTTGGACACAAACCAAGTTTAGCTCAGTTCTGGGCATCTTTGAAATACCTATACAAACTTGTTCCTACATAGTAACTTGCAACTTTGAATGAAAATGTGCTTGCTTACAGCAACGTGCTATATGTTCTGAATGCCCGAATTGGGAATCTGTGTCAAAACTTTGTTAGGAATTATGTGATCCTTACTAGTTGGAAGTAAGGGAGATGGGGCATGAAGTTATTTCTAGGAGTTGGACACATACCAAGTTTAGCTCAGTTCTGGGCATCTTTGAAATACCTATACAAACTTGTTCCTACATAGTAACTTGCAACTTTGAAGGAGAATGTGCTTGCTTACAGCAACGTGCTATATGTTCTGAATGCCCGAATTGGGAATCTGTGTCAAAACTTTGTTAGGAATTATGTGATCCTTACTAGCTGGAAGTAAGGGAGATGGGGCATCAAGTTATTTCTAGGAGTTGGACACATACCAAGTTTAGCTCAGTTCCGGGCATCTTTGAAATACCTATACAAACTTGTTCCTACATAGTAACTTGCAACTTTGAATGAGAATGTGCTTGCTTACAGCAACGTGCTATATGTTCTGAATGCCCGAATTGGGAATCTGTGTCAAATCTTTGTTAGGAATCATGTGATCCTTACTAGCTGGAAGTAAGGGAGATGGGGCATGAAGTTATTTCTAGGAGTTGGACACATACCAAGTTTAGCTCAGTTCTGGGCATCTTTGAAATACCTATACAAACTTGTTCCTACATAGTAACTTGCAACTTTGAAGGAGAATGTGCTTGCTTACAGCAACATGCTATATGTTCTGAATGCCCGAATTGGGAATCTGTGTCAAAACTTTGTTAGGAATTATGTGATCCTTACTAGCTGGAAGTAAGGGAGATGGGGCATGAAGTTATTTCTAGGAGTTGGACACATACCAAGTTTAGCTCAGTTCTGGGCATCTTTGAAATACCTATACAAACTTGTTCCTACATAGTAACTTGCAACTTTGAATGAAAATGTGCTTGCTTACAGCAACGTGCTATATGTTCTGAATGCCCGAATTGGGAATCTGTGTCAAATCTTTGTTAGGAATTATGTGATCCTTACTAGCTGGAAGTAAGGGAGATGGGGCATGAAGTTATTTCTAG
Organism: Diceros bicornis minor; assembly: GCF_020826845.1. Classification (NCBI taxonomy): domain Eukaryota; kingdom Metazoa; phylum Chordata; class Mammalia; order Perissodactyla; family Rhinocerotidae; genus Diceros; species Diceros bicornis. Next base: position 710,766 of record NW_026690858.1, on the reverse strand, counting down.
GAGTTGGACACATACCAAGTTTAGCTCAGTTCTGGGCATCTTTGAAATACCTATACAAACTTGTTCCTACATAGTAACTTGCATCTTTGAATGAGAATCTGCTTGCTTACAGCAACGTGCTATATGTTCTGAATGCCCGAATTGGGAATCTGTGTCAAAACTTTGTTAGGAATTATGTGATCCTTACTAGCTGGAAGTAAGGGAGATGGGGCATGAAGTTATTTCTAGGAGTTGGGCACATAGCAAGTTTAGCTCAGTTCTGGGCATCTTTGAAATACCTATACAAACTTGTTCCTACATAGTAACTTGCAACTTTCAATGAGAATGTGCTTGCTTACAGCAACGTGCTATATGTTCTGAAGGAACGAATTGGGAATCTGTGTCAAAACTTTGTTAGGAATTATGTGATCCTTACTACCTGGAAGTAAGGGAGATGGGGAATGAAGTAATTTCTAGGAGTTGGACACATACCGAGTTTAGCTCAATTCTGGGCATCTTTGAAATACCTATACAAACTTGTTCCTACATAGTAAGTTGCAACTTTGAATGAGAATGTGCTTGCTTACAGCAACGTGCTATATGTTCTGAATGCCCGAATTGGGAATCCGTGTCAAAACTTTGTTAGGAATTATGTGATCCTTACTAGCTGGAAGTAAGGGAGATGGGGCATGAAGTTATTTCTTGGAGTTGGAGACATACCGAGTTTAGCTCAGTTCTGGGCATCTTTGAAATACCTATACAAACTTGTTCCTACATAGTAACTTGCATCTTTGAATGAGAATGTGCTTGGTTACAGTAACGTGCTATATGTTCTGAATGCCCGAATTGGCAATCTGTGTCAAAACTTTGTTATGAATTATGTGATCCTTACTAGCTGGAAGTAAGGGAGATGGGGCATGAAGTTATTTCTAGGAGTTGGACACATACCAAGTTTAGCTCAGTTCTGGGCATCTTTGAAATACCTATACAAACTTGTTCCTACATAGTAACTTGCAACATTGAATGAAAATGTGCTTGCTTACAGCAACGTGCTATATGTTCTGAATGCCCGAATTGGGAATCTGTGTCAAAACTTTGTTAGGAATTATGTGATCCTTACTAGCTGGAAGTAAGGGAGATGGGGCATGAAGTTATTTCTAGGAGTTGGACACATACCAAGTTTAGCTCAGTTCTGGGCATCTTTGAAATACCTATACAAACTTGTTCCTACATAGTAACTTGCAACATTGAATGAAAATGTGCTTGCTTACAGCAACGTGCTATATGTTCTGAATGCCCGAATTGGGAATCTGTGTCAAAACTTTGTTAGGAATTATGTGATCCTTACTAGCTGGAAGTAAGGGAGATGGGGCATGAAGTTATTTCTAGGAGTTGGACACATACCAAGTTTAGCTCAGTTCTGGGCATCTTTGAAATACCTATACAAACTTGTTCCTACATAGTAACTTGCATCTTTGAATGAAAATGTGCCTGCTTACAGCAACGTGCTATATGTTCTGAATGCCCGAATTGGGAATCTGTGTCAAAACTTTGTTAGGAATTATGTGATCCTTACTAGCTGGAAGTAAGGGAGATGGGGCATGAAGTTATTTCTTGGAGTTGGACACATACCAAGTTTAGCTCAGTTCTGGGCATCTTTGAAATACCTATACAAACTTGTTCCTACATAGTAACTTGCATCTTTGAATGAGAATCTGCTTGCTTACAGCAACGTGCTATATGTTCTGAATGCCCGAATTGGCAATCTGTGTCAAAACTTTGTTATGATTATGTGATCCTTACTAGCTGGAAGTAAGGGAGATGGGGCATGAAGTTATTTCTAGGAGTTGGACACATACCAAGTTTAGCTCAGTTCTGGGCATCTTTGAAATACCTATACAAACTTGTTCCTACATAGTAACTTGCATCTTTGAATGAGAATCTGCTTGCTTACACTAACGTGCTATATGTTCTGAATGCCCGAATTGGGAATCTGTGTCAAAACTTTGTTAGGAATTATGTGATCCTTACTAGCTGGAAGTAAGGGAGATGGGGCATGAAGTTATTTCTAGGAGTTGGACACATAGCAAGTTTAGCTCAGTTCTGGGCATCTTTGAAATACCTATACAAACTTGTTCCTACATAGTAACTTGCAACTTTGAATGAGAATGTGCTTGCTTACAGCAACGTGCTATATGTTCTGAATGCCCGAAATGGGAATCTGTGTCAAATCTTTGTTAGGAATCATGTGATCCTTACTAGCTGGAAGTAAGGGAGATGGGGCATGAAGTTATTTCTAGGAGTTGGACACATACCAAGTTTAGCTCAGTTCTGGGCATCTTTGAAATACCTATACAAACTTGTTCCTACATAGTAACTTGCAACTTTGAAGGAGAATGTGCTTGCTTACAGCAACATGCTATATGTTCTGAATGCCCGAATTGGGAATCTGTGTCAAAACTTTGTTAGGAATTATGTGATCCTTACTAGCTGGAAGTAAGGGAGATGGGGCATGAAGTTATTTCTAGGAGTTGGACACATACCAAGTTTAGCTCAGTTCTGGGCATCTTTGAAATACCTATACAAACTTGTTCCTACATAGTAACTTGCAACTTTGAATGAAAATGTGCTTGCTTACAGCAACGTGCTATATGTTCTGAATGCCCGAATTGGGAATCTGTGTCAAATCTTTGTTAGGAATTATGTGATCCTTACTAGCTGGAAGTAAGGGAGATGGGGCATGAAGTTATTTCTAGGAGTTGGACACATACCAAGTTTAGCTCAGTTCTGGGCATCTTTGAAATACCTATACAAACTTGTTCCTACATAGTAACTTGCATCTTTGAATGAGAATCTGCTTGCTTACAGCAACGTGCTATATGTTCTGAATGCCCGAATTGGGAATCTGTGTCAAAACTTTGTTAGGAATTATGTGATCCTTACTAGCTGGAAGTAAGGGAGATGGGGCATGAAGTTATTTCTAGGAGTTGGGCACATAGCAAGTTTATCTCAGTTCTGGGCATCTTTGAAATACCTATAAAAACTTGTTCCTACATAGTAACCTGCAACTTTCAATGAGAATGTGCTTGCTTACAGCAACGTGCTATATGTTCTGAAGGAACGAATTGGGAATCTGTGTCAAAACTTTGTTAGGAATTATGTGATCCTTACTACCTGGAAGTAAGGGAGATGGGGAATGAAGTAAATTCTAGGAGTTGGACACATACCGAGTTTAGCTCAATTCTGGGCATCTTTGAAATACCTATACAAACTTGTTCCTACATAGTAAGTTGCAACTTTGAATGAGAATGTGCTTGCTTACAGCAACGTGCTATATGTTCTGAATGCCCGAATTGGGAATCCGTGTCAAAACTTTGTTAGGAATTATGTGATCCTTACTAGCTGGAAGTAAGGGAGATGGGGCATGAAGTTATTTCTTGGAGTTGGAGACATACCGAGTTTAGCTCAGTTCTGGGCATCTTTGAAATACCTATACAAACTTGTTCCTACATAGTAACTTGCATCTTTGAATGAGAATGTGCTTGGTTACAGTGACGTGCTATATGTTCTGAATGCCCGAATTGGCAATCTGTGTCAAAACTTTGTTAGGAACTATGTGATCCTTACTAGCTGGAAGTAAGGGAGATGGGGCATGAAGTTATTTCTAGGAGTTGGACACATACCAAGTTTAGCTCAGTTCTGGGCATCTTTGAAATACCTATACAAACTTGTTCCTACATAGTAACTTGCAACATTGAATGAAAATGTGCTTGCTTACAGCAACGTGCTATATGTTCTGAATGCCCGAATTGGGAATCTGTGTCAAAACTTTGTTAGGAATTATGTGATCCTTACTAGCTGGAAGTAAGGGAGATGGGGCATGAAGTTATTTCTAGGAGTTGGACACATACCAAGTTTAGCTCAGTTCTGGGCATCTTTGAAATACCTATACAAACTTGTTCCTACATAGTAACTTGCATCTTTGAATGAAAATGTGCCTGCTTACAGCAACGTGCTATATGTTCTGAATGCCCGAATTGGGAATCTGTGTCAAAACTTTGTTAGGAATTATGTGATCCTTACTAGCTGGAAGTAAGGGAGATGGGGCATGAAGTTATTTCTTGGAGTTGGACACATACCAAGTTTAGCTCAGTTCTGGGCATCTTTGAAATACCTATACAAACTTGTTCCTACATAGTAACTTGCATCTTTGAATGAGAATCTGCTTGCTTACAGCAACGTGCTATATGTTCTGAATGCCCGAATTGGCAATCTGTGTCAAAACTTTGTTAGGATTATGTGATCCTTACTAGCTGGAAGTAAGGGAGATGGGGCATGAAGTTATATCTAGGAGTTGGACACATACCAAGTTTAGCTCAGTTCTGGGCATCTTTGAAATACCTATACAAACTTGTTCCTACATAGTAACTTGCATCTTTGAATGAGAATCTGCTTGCTTACACTAACGTGCTATATGTTCTGAATGCCCGAATTGGGAATCTGTGTCAAAACTTTGTTAGGAATTATGTGATCCTTACTAGCTGGAAGTAAGAGAGATGGGGCATGAAGTTATTTCTAGGAGTTGGACACATAGCAAGTTTAGCTCAGTTCTGGGCATCTTTGAAATACCTATACAAACTTGTTCCTACATAGTAACTTGCAACTTTGAATGAGAATGTGCTTGCTTAGAGCAACGTGCTATATGTTCTGAATGCCCGAATTGGGAATCTGTGTCAAATCTTTGTTAGGAATCATGTGATCCTTACTAGCTGGAAGTAAGGGAGATGGGGCATGAAGTTATTTCTAGGAGTTGGACACATACCAAGTTTAGCTCAGTTCTGGGCATCTTTGAAATACCTATACAAACTTGTTCCTACATAGTAACTTGCAACTTTGAAGGAGAATGTGCTTGCTTACAGCAACATGCTATATGTTCTGAATGCCCGAATAGGGAATCTGTGTCAAAACTTTGTTAGGAATTATGTGATCCTTACTAGCTGGAAGTAAGGGAGATGGGGCATGAAGTTATTTCTAGGAGTTGGACACATACCAAGTTTAGCTCAGTTCTGGGCATCTTTGAAATACCTATACAAACTTGTTCCTACATAGTAACTTGCATCTTTGAATGAAAATGTGCTTGCTTACAGCAACGTGCTATATGTTCTGAATGCCCGAATTGGGAATCTGTGTCAAAACTTTGTTAGGAATTATGTGATCCTTACTAGCTGGAAGTAAGGGAGATGGGGCATGAAGTTATTTCTAGGAGTTGGACACATACCAAGTTTAGCTCAGTTCTGGGCATCTTTGAAATACCTATACAAACTTGTTCCTACATAGTAACTTGCATCTTTGAATGAGAATTTGCTTGCTTACACTAACGTGCTATATGTTCTGAATGCCCGAATTGGGAATCTGTGTCAAAACTTTGTTAGGAATTATGTGATCCTTACTAGCTGGAAGTAAGGGAGATGGGGCATGAAGTTATTTCTAGGAGTTGGACACATAGCAAGTTTAGCTCAGTTCTGGGCATCTTTGAAATACCTATACAAACTTGTTCCTACATAGTAACTTGCAACTTTGAATGAGAATGTGCTTGCTTACAGCAACGTGCTATATGTTCTGAATGCCCGTATTGGGAATCTGTGTCAAATCTTTGTTAGGAATCATGTGATCCTTACTAGCTGGAAGTAAGGGAGATGGGGCATGAAGTTATTTCTAGGAGTTGGACACATACCAAGTTTAGCTCAGTTCTGGGCATCTTTGAAATACCTATACAAACTTGTTCCTACATAGTAACTTGCAACTTTGAAGGAGAATGTGCTTGCTTACAGCAACATGCTATATGTTCTGAATGCCCGAATAGGGAATCTGTGTCAAAACTTTGTTAGGAATTATGTGATCCTTACTAGCTGGAAGTAAGGGAGATGGGGCATGAAGTTATTTCTAGGAGTTGGACACATACCAAGTTTAGCTCAGTTCTGGGCATCTTTGAAATACCTATACAAACTTGTTCCTACATAGTAACTTGCATCTTTGAATGAAAATGTGCTTGCTTACAGCAACGTGCTATATGTTCTGAATGCCCGAATTGGGAATCTGTGTCAAAACTTTGTTAGGAATTATGTGATCCTTACTAGCTGGAAGTAAGGGAGATGGGGCATGAAGTTATTTCTAGGAGTTGGACACATACCAAGTTTAGCTCAGTTCTGGGCATCTTTGAAATACCTATACAAACTTGTTCCTACATAGTAACTTGCATCTTTGAATGAGAATCTGCTTGCTTACAGCAACGTGCTATATGTTCTGAATGCCCGAATTCGGAATCTGTGTCAAAACTTTGTTAGGAATTATGTGATCCTTACTAGCTGGAAGTAAGGGAGATGGGGCATGAAGTTATTTCTAGGAGTTGGACACATACCAAGTTTAGCTCAGTTCTGGGCATCTTTGAAATACCTATACAAACTTGTTCCTACATAGTAACTTGCATCTTTGAATGAAAATGTGCTTGCTTACAGCAACGTGCTATATGTTCTGAATGCCCGAATTGGGAATCTGTGTCAAAACTTTGTTAGGAATTATGTGATCCTTACTAGCTGGAAGTAAGGGAGATGGGGCATGAAGTTATTTCTAGGAGTTGGACACATACCAAGTTTAGCTCAGTTCTGGGCATCTTTGAAATACCTATACAAACTTGTTCCTACATAGTAACTTGCATCTTTGAATGAGAATTTGCTTGCTTACACTAACGTGCTATATGTTCTGAATGCCCGAATTGGGAATCTGTGTCAAAACTTTGTTAGGAATTATGTGATCCTTACTAGCTGGAAGTAAGGGAGATGGGGCATGAAGTTATTTCTAGGAGTTGGACACATAGCAAGTTTAGCTCAGTTCTGGGCATCTTTGAAATACCTATACAAACTTGTTCCTACATAGTAACTTGCAACTTTGAATGAGAATGTGCTTGCTTACAGCAACGTGCTATATGTTCTGAATGCCCGAATTGGGAATCTGTGTCAAATCTTTGTTAGGAATCATGTGATCCTTACTAGCTGGAAGTAAGGGAGATGGGGCATGAAGTTATTTCTAGGAGTTGGACACATACCAAGTTTAGCTCAGTTCTGGGCATCTTTGAAATACCTATACAAACTTGTTCCTACATAGTAACTTGCAACTTTGAAGGAGAATGTGCTTGCTTACAGCAACATGCTATATGTTCTGAATGCCCGAATAGGGAATCTGTGTCAAAACTTTTTTAGGAATTATGTGATCCTTACTAGCTGGAAGTAAGGGAGATGGGGCATGAAGTTATTTCTAGGAGTTGGACACATACCAAGTTTAGCTCAGTTCTGGGCATCTTTGAAATACCTATACAAACTTGTTCCTACATAGTAACTTGCATCTTTGAATGAAAATGTGCTTGCTTACAGCAACGTGCTATATGTTCTGAATGCCCGAATTGGGAATCTGTGTCAAAACTTTGTTAGGAATTATGTGATCCTTACTAGCTGGAAGTAAGGGAGATGGGGCATGAAGTTATTTCTAGGAGTTGGACACATACCAAGTTTAGCTCAGTTCTGGGCATCTTTGAAATACCTATACAAACTTGTTCCTACATAGTAACTTGCATCTTTGAATGAGAATCTGCTTGCTTACAGCAACGTGCTATATGTTCTGAATGCCCGAATTCGGAATCTGTGTCAAAACTTTGTTAGGAATTATGTGATCCTTACTAGCTGGAAGTAAGGGAGATGGGGCATGAAGTTATTTCTAGGAGTTGGACACATACCAAGTTTAGCTCAGTTCTGGGCATCTTTGAAATACCTATACAAACTTGTTCCTAAATAGTAACTTGCAACTTTGAATGAAAATGTGCCTGCTTACAGCAACGTGCTGTATGTTCTGAATGCCCGAATTGGGAATCTGTGTCAAAACTTTGTTAGGAATCATGTGATCCTTACTAGCTGGAAGTAAGGGAGATGGGGCATGAAGTTATTTCTAGGAGTTGGACACATACCAAGTTTAGCTCAGTTCTGGGCATCTTTGAAATACCTATACAAACTTGTTCCTACATAGTAACTTGCAACTTTGAATGAAAATGTGCTTGCTTACAGCAACGTGCTATATGTTCTGAATGCCCGAATTGGGAATCTGTGTCAAAACTTTGTTAGGAATCATGTGATCCTTACTAGCTTGAAGTAAGGGAGATGGGGCATGAAGTTATTTCTAGGAGTTGGACACATACCAAGTTTAGCTCAGTTCTGGGCATCTTTGAAATACCTATACAAACTTGTTCCTACATAGTAACTTGCAACTTTGAATGAAAATGTGCTTGCTTACAGCAACGTGCTATATGTTCTGAATGCCCGAATTGGGAATCTGTGTCAAAACTTTGTTAGGAATTATGTGATCCTTACTAGCTGGATGTAAGGGAGATGGGGCATGAAGTTATTTCTAGGAGTTGGACACATACCAAGTTTAGCTCAGTTCTGGGCATCTTTGAAATACCTATACAAACTTGTTCCTACATAGTAACTTGCAACTTTGAATGAGAATGTGCTTGCTTGCAGCAACGTGCTATATGTTCTGAATGCCCGAATAGGGAATCTGTGTCAAAACTTTGTTAGGAATTATGAGCTCCTTACTAGCTGGAAGTAAGGGAGATGGAGCATGAAGTTATTTCTAGGAGTTGGACACATACCAAGTTTAGCTCAGTTCTGGGCATCTTTGAAATACCTATACAAACTTGTTCCTACCTAGTAACTCGCATCTTTGAATGAGAATGTGCTTGCTTACAGCAACGTGCTATATGTTCTGAATGCCCGAATTGGGAATCTGTGTCAAAACTTTGTTAGGAATTATGTGATCCTTACTAGCTGGAAGTAAGGGAGACGGGGTATGAAGTTATTTCTAGGAGTTGGACACATACCAAGTTTAGCTCAGTTCTGGGCATCTTTGAAATACCTATACAAACTTGTTCCTACATAGTAACTTGCAACTTTGAATGAGAATGTGCTTGCTTACAGCAACGTGCTATATGTTCTGAATGCCCGAATTGGGAATCTGTGTCAAAACTTTGTTAGGATTTATGTGATCCTTACTAGCTGGAAGTAAGGGAGATGGGGCAGGAAGTTATTTCTAGGAGTTGGACACATACCAAGTTTAGCTCAGTTCTGGGCATCTTTGAAATACCTATACAAACTTGTTCCTACATAGTAACTTGCAACTTTGAATGAGAATGTGCTTGCTTGCAGCAACGTGCTATATGTTCTGAATGCCCGAATAGGGAATCTGTGTGAAAACTTTGTTAGGAATTATGAGATCCTTACTAGCTGGAAGTAAGTGAGATGGAGCATGAAGTTATTTCTAGGAGTTGGACACATACCAAGTTTAGCTCAGTTCTGGGCATCTTTGAAATACCTATACAAACTTGTTCCTACCTAGTAACTTGCATCTTTGAATGAGAATGTGCTTCCTTACAGCAACGTGCTATATGTTCTGAATGCCCGAATTGGCAATCTGTGTCAAAACTTTGTTAGGAATTATGTGATCCTTACTAGCTGGAAGTAAGGGAGATGGGGCATGAAGTTATTTCTAGGAGTTGGACACATACCAAGTTTAGCTCAGTTCTGGGCATCTTTGAAATACCTATACAAACTTGTTCCTACATAGAAACTTGCATCTTTGAATGAGAATCTGCTTGCTTACACTAACGTGCTATATGTTCTGAATGCCCGAATTGGGAATCTGTGTCAAAACTTTGTTAGGAATTATGTGATCCTTATTAGCTGGAAGTAAGGGAGATGGGGCATGAAGTTTTTTCTAGGAGTTGGACACATACCAAGTTTAGCTCAGTTCTGGGCATCTTTGAAATACCTATACAAACTTGTTCCTACATAGTAACTTGCATCTTTGAATGAGAATCTGCTTGCTTACAGCAACGTGCTATATGTTCTGAATGCCCGAATTGGGAATCTGTGTCAAAACTTTGTTAGGAATTATGTGATCCTTACTAGCTGGAAATAAGGAGGATGGGGCATGAAGTTATTTCTAGGAGTTGGACACATACCAAGTTTAGCTCAGTTCTGGGCATCTTTGAAATACCTATACAAACTTGTTCCTACATAGTAACTTGCAACTTTGAAGGAGAATCTGCTTGCTTACAGCAACGTGCTATATGTTCTGAATGCCCGAATTGGGAATCTGTGTCAAAACTTTGTTAGGAATTATGTGATCCTTACTAGCTGGAAGTAAGGGAGATGGGGCATCAAGTTATTTCTAGGAGTTGGACACATACCAAGTTTAGCTCAGTTCCGGGCATCTTTGAAATACCTATACAAACTTGTTCCTACATAGTAACTTGCAACTTTGAATGAGAATGTGCTTGCTTACAGCAACGTGCTATATGTTCTGAATGCCCGAATTGGGAATCTGTGTCAAATCTTTGTTAGGAATCATGTGATCCTTACTAGCTGGAAGTAAGGGAGATGGGGCATGAAGTTATTTCTAGGAGTTTGACACATACCAAGTTTAGCTCAGTTCTGGGCATCTTTGAAATACCTATACAAACTTGTTCCTACATAGTAACTTGCAACTTTGAAGGAGAATGTGCTTGCTTACAGCAACATGCTATATGTTCTGAATGCCCGAATTGGGAATCTGTGTCAAAACTTTGTTAGGAATTATGTGATCCTTACTAGCTGGAAGTAAGGGAGATGGGGCATGAAGTTATTTCTAGGAGTTGGACACATACCAAGTTTAGCTCAGTTCTGGGCATCTTTGAAATACCTATACAAACTTGTTCCTACATAGTAACTTGCAACTTTGAATGAAAATGTGCTTGCTTACAGCAACGTGCTATATGTTCTGAATGCCCGAATTGGGAATCTGTGTCAAATCTTTGTTAGGAATTATGTGATCCTTACTAGCTGGAAGTAAGGGAGATGGGGCATGAAGTTATTTCTAGGAGTTGGACACATACCAAGTTTAGCTCAGTTCTGGGCATCTTTGAAATACCTATACAAACTTGTTCCTACATAGTAACTTGCATCTTTGAATGAGAATCTGCTTGCTTACAGCAACGTGCTATATGTTCTGAATGCCCGAATTGGGAATCTGTGTCAAAACTTTGTTAGGAATTATGTGATCCTTACTAGCTGGAAGTAAGGGAGATGGGGCATGAAGTTATTTCTAGGAGTTGGGCACATAGCAAGTTTAGCTCAGTTCTGGGCATCTTTGAAATACCTATACAAACTTGTTCCTACATAGTAACTTGCAACTTTCAATGAGAATGTGCTTGCTTACAGCAACGTGCTATATGTTCTGAAGGAACGAATTGGGAATCTGTGTCAAAACTTTGTTAGGAATTATGTGATCCTTACTACCTGGAAGTAAGGGAGATGGGGAATGAAGTAATTTCTAGGAGTTGGACACATACCGAGTTTAGCTCAATTCTGGGCATCTTTGAAATACCTATACAAACTTGTTCCTACATAGTAAGTTGCAACTTTGAATGAGAATGTGCTTGCTTACAGCAACGTGCTATATGTTCTGAATGCCCGAATTGGGAATCCGTGTCAAAACTTTGTTAGGAATTATGTGATCCTTACTAGCTGGAAGTAAGGGAGATGGGGCATGAAGTTATTTCTTGGAGTTGGAGACATACCGAGTTTAGCTCAGTTCTGGGCATCTTTGAAATACCTATACAAACTTGTTCCTACATAGTAACTTGCATCTTTGAATGAGAATGTGCTTGGTTACAGTAACGTGCTATATGTTCTGAATGCCCGAATTGACAATCTGTGTCAAAACTTTGTTAGGAATTATGTGATCCTTACTAGCTGGAAGTAAGGGAGATGGGGCATGAAGTTATATCTAGGAGTTGGACACATACCAAGTTTAGCTCAGTTCTGGGCATCTTTGAAATACCTATACAAACTTGTTCCTACATAGTAACTTGCAACATTGAATGAAAATGTGCTTGCTTACAGCAACGTGCTATATGTTCTGAATGCCCGAATTGGGAATCTGTGTCAAAACTTTGTTAGGAATTATGTGATCCTTACTAGCTGGAAGTAAGGGAGATGGGGCATGAAGTTATTTCTAGGAGTTGGACACATACCAAGTTTAGCTCAGTTCTGGGCATCTTTGAAATACCTATACAAACTTGTTCCTACATAGTAACTTGCATCTTTGAATGAAAATGTGCCTGCTTACAGCAACGTGCTATATGTTCTGAATGCCCGAATTGGGAATCTGTGTCAAAACTTTGTTAGGAATTATGTGATCCTTACTAGCTGGAAGTAAGGGAGATGGGGCATGAAGTTATTTCTTGGAGTTGGACACATACCAAGTTTAGCTCAGTTCTGGGCATCTTTGAAATACCTATACAAACTTGTTCCTACATAGTAACTTGCATCTTTGAATGAGAATCTGCTTGCTTACAGCAACGTGCTATATGTCCTGAATGCCCGAATTGGCAATCTGTGTCAAAACTTTGTTAGGATTATGTGATCCTTACTAGCTGGAAGTAAGGGAGATGGGGCATGAAGTTATTTCTAGGAGTTGGACACATACCAAGTTTAGCTCAGTTCTGGGCATCTTTGAAATACCTATACAAACTTGTTCCTACATAGTAACTTGCATCTTTGAATGAGAATCTGCTTGCTTACACTAACGTGCTATATGTTCTGAATGCCCGAATTGGGAATCTGTGTCAAAACTTTGTTAGGAATTATGTGATCCTTACTAGCTGGAAGTAAGGGAGATGGGGCATGAAGTTATTTCTAGGAGTTGGACACATAGCAAGTTTAGCTCAGTTCTGGGCATCTTTGAAATACCTATACAAACTTGTTCCTACATAGTAACTTGCAACTTTGAATGAGAATGTGCTTGCTTACAGCAACGTGCTATATGTTCTGAATGCCCGAAATGGGAATCTGTGTCAAATCTTTGTTAGGAATCATGTGATCCTTACTAGCTGGAAGTAAGGGAGATGGGGCATGAAGTTATTTCTAGGAGTTGGACACATACCAAGTTTAGCTCAGTTCTGGGCATCTTTGAAATACCTATACAAACTTGTTCCTACATAGTAACTTGCAACTTTGAAGGAGAATGTGCTTGCTTACAGCAACATGCTATATGTTCTGAATGCCCGAAATGGGAATCTGTGTCAAAACTTTGTTAGGAATTATGTGATCCTTACTAGCTGGAAGTAAGGGAGATGGGGCATGAAGTTATTTCTAGGAGTTGGACACATACCAAGTTTAGCTCAGTTCTGGGCATCTTTGAAATACCTATACAAACTTGTTCCTACATAGTAACTTGCAACTTTGAATGAAAATGTGCTTGCTTACAGCAACGTGCTATATGTTCTGAATGCCCGAATTGGGAATCTGTGTCAAATCTTTGTTAGGAATTATGTGATCCTTACTAGCTGGAAGTAAGGGAGATGGGGCATGAAGTTATTTCTAGGAGTTGGACACATACCAAGTTTAGCTCAGTTCTGGGCATCTTTGAAATACCTATACAAACTTGTTCCTACATAGTAACTTGCATCTTTGAATGAGAATCTGCTTGCTTACAGCAACGTGCTATATGTTCTGAATGCCCGAATTGGGAATCTGTGTCAAAACTTTGTTAGGAATTATGTGATCCTTACTAGCTGGAAGTAAGGGAGATGGGGCATGAAGTTATTTCTAGGAGTTGGGCACATAGCAAGTTTAGCTCAGTTCTGGGCATCTTTGAAATACCTATACAAACTTGTTCCTACATAGTAACTTGCAACTTTCAATGAGAATGTGCTTGCTTACAGCAACGTGCTATATGTTCTGAAGGAACGAATTGGGAATCTGTGTCAAAACTTTGTTAGGAATTATGTGATCCTTACTACCTGGAAGTAAGGGAGATGGGGAATGAAGTAATTTCTAGGAGTTGGACACATACCGAGTTTAGCTCAATTCTGGGCATCTTTGAAATACCTATACAAACTTGTTCCTACATAGTAAGTTGCAACTTTGAATGAGAATGTGCTTGCTTACAGCAACGTGCTATATGTTCTGAATGCCCGAATTGGGAATCCGTGTCAAAACTTTGTTAGGAATTATGTGATCCTTACTAGCTGGAAGTAAGGGAGATGGGGCATGAAGTTATTTCTTGGAGTTGGAGACATACCGAGTTTAGCTCAGTTCTGGGCATCTTTGAAATACCTATACAAACTTGTTCCTACATAGTAACTTGCATCTTTGAATGAGAATGTGCTTGGTTACAGTGACGTGCTATATGTTCTGAATGCCCGAATTGGCAATCTGTGTCAAAACTTTGTTAGGAATTATGTGATCCTTACTAGCTGGAAGTAAGGGAGATGGGGCATGAAGTTATTTCTAGGAGTTGGACACATACCAAGTTTAGCTCAGTTCTGGGCATCTTTGAAATACCTATACAAACTTGTTCCTACATAGTAACTTGCAACATTGAATGAAAATGTGCTTGCTTACAGCAACGTGCTATATGTTCTGAATGCCCGAATTGGGAATCTGTGTCAAAACTTTGTTAGGAATTATGTGATCCTTACTAGCTGGAAGTAAGGGAGATGGGGCATGAAGTTATTTCTAGGAGTTGGACACATACCAAGTTTAGCTCAGTTCTGGGCATCTTTGAAATACCTATACAAACTTGTTCCTACATAGTAACTTGCATCTTTGAATGAAAATGTGCCTGCTTACAGCAACGTGCTATATGTTCTGAATGCCCGAATTGGGAATCTGTGTCAAAACTTTGTTAGGAATTATGTGATCCTTACTAGCTGGAAGTAAGGGAGATGGGGCATGAAGTTATTTCTTGGAGTTGGACACATACCAAGTTTAGCTCAGTTCTGGGCATCTTTGAAATACCTATACAAACTTGTTCCTACATAGTAACTTGCATCTTTGAATGAGAATCTGCTTGCTTACAGCAACGTGCTATATGTTCTGAATGCCCGAATTGGCAATCTGTGTCAAAACTTTGTTAGGATTATGTGATCCTTACTAGCTGGAAGTAAGGGAGATGGGGCATGAAGTTATTTCTAGGAGTTGGACACATACCAAGTTTAGCTCAGTTCTGGGCATCTTTGAAATACCTATACAAACTTGTTCCTACATAGTAACTTGCATCTTTGAATGAGAATCTGCTTGCTTACACTAACGTGCTATATGTTCTGAATGCCCGAATTGGGAATCTGTGTCAAAACTTTGTTAGGAATTATGTGATCCTTACTAGCTGGAAGTAAGGGAGATGGGGCATGAAGTTATTTCTAGGAGTTGGACACATAGCAAGTTTAGCTCAGTTCTGGGCATCTTTGAAATACCTATACAAACTTGTTCCTACATAGTAACTTGCAACTTTGAATGAGAATGTGCTTGCTTACAGCAACGTGCTATATGTTCTGAATGCCCGAATTGGGAATCTGTGTCAAATCTTTGTTAGGAATCATGTGATCCTTACTAGCTGGAAGTAAGGGAGATGGGGCATGAAGTTATTTCTAGGAGTTGGACACATACCAAGTTTAGCTCAGTTCTGGGCATCTTTGAAATACCTATACAAACTTGTTCCTACATAGTAACTTGCAACTTTGAAGGAGAATGTGCTTGCTTACAGCAACATGCTATATGTTCTGAATGCCCGAATAGGGAATCTGTGTCAAAACTTTGTTAGGAATTATGTGATCCTTACTAGCTGGAAGTAAGGGAGATGGGGCATGAAGTTATTTCTAGGAGTTGGACACATACCAAGTTTAGCTCAGTTCTGGGCATCTTTGAAATACCTATACAAACTTGTTCCTACATAGTAACTTGCATCTTTGAATGAAAATGTGCTTGCTTACAGCAACGTGCTATATGTTCTGAATGCCCGAATTGGGAATCTGTGTCAAAACTTTGTTAGGAATTATGTGATCCTTACTAGCTGGAAGTAAGGGAGATGGGGCATGAAGTTATTTCTAGGAGTTGGACACATACCAAGTTTAGCTCAGTTCTGGGCATCTTTGAAATACCTATACAAACTTGTTCCTACATAGTAACTTGCATCTTTGAATGAGAATCTGCTTGCTTACACTAACGTGCTATATGTTCTGAATGCCCGAATTGGGAATCTGTGTCAAAACTTTGTTAGGAATTATGTGATCCTTACTAGCTGGAAGTAAGGGAGATGGGGCATGAAGTTATTTCTAGGAGTTGGACACATAGCAAGTTTAGCTCAGTTCTGGGCATCTTTGAAATACCTATACAAACTTGTTCCTACATAGTAACTTGCAACTTTGAATGAGAATGTGCTTGCTTACAGCAACGTGCTATATGTTCTGAATGCCCGAATTGGGAATCTGTGTCAAATCTTTGTTAGGAATCATGTGATCCTTACTAGCTGGAAGTAAGGGAGATGGGGCATGAAGTTATTTCGAGGAGTTGGACACATACCAAGTTTAGCTCAGTTCTGGGCATCTTTGAAATACCTATACAAACTTGTTCCTACATAGTAACTTGCAACTTTGAAGGAGAATGTGCTTGCTTACAGCAACATGCTATATGTTCTGAATGCCCGAATAGGGAATCTGTGTCAAAACTTTGTTAGGAATTATGTGATCCTTACTAGCTGGAAGTAAGGGAGATGGGGCATGAAGTTATTTCTAGGAGTTGGACACATACCAAGTTTAGCTCAGTTCTGGGCATCTTTGAAATACCTATACAAACTTGTTCCTACATAGTAACTTGCATCTTTGAATGAAAATGTGCTTGCTTACAGCAACGTGCTATATGTTCTGAATGCCCGAATTGGGAATCTGTGTCAAAACTTTGTTAGGAATTATGTGATCCTTACTAGCTGGAAGTAAGGGAGATGGGGCATGAAGTTATTTCTAGGAGTTGGACACATACCAAGTTTAGCTCAGTTCTGGGCATCTTTGAAATACCTATACAAACTTGTTCCTACATAGTAACTTGCATCTTTGAATGAGAATCTGCTTGCTTACAGCAACGTGCTATATGTTCTGAATGCCCGAATTCGGAATCTGTGTCAAAACTTTGTTAGGAATTATGTGATCCTTACTAGCTGGAAGTAAGGGAGATGGGGCATGAAGTTATTTCTAGGAGTTGGACACATACCAAGTTTAGCTCAGTTCTGGGCATCTTTGAAATACCTATACAAACTTGTTCCTACATAGTAACTTGCAACTTTGAATGAAAATGTGCCTGCTTACAGCAACGTACTGTATGTTCTGAATGCCCGAATTGGGAATCTGTGTCAAAACTTTGTTAGGAATCATGTGATCCTTACTAGCTGGAAGTAAGGGAGATGGGGCATGAAGTTATTTCTAGGAGTTGGACACATACCAAGTTTAGCTCAGTTCTGGGCATCTTTGAAATACCTATACAAACTTGTTCCTACATAGTAACTTGCAACTTTGAATGAAAATGTGCTTGCTTACAGCAACGTGCTATATGTTCTGAATGCCCGAATTGGGAATCTGTGTCAAAACTTTGTTAGGAATCATGTGATCCTTACTAGCTGGAAGTAAGGGAGATGGGGCATGAAGTTATTTCTAGGAGTTGGACACATACCAAGTTTAGCTCAGTTCTGGGCATCTTTGAAATACCTATACAAACTTGTTCCTACATAGTAACTTGCAACTTTGAATGAAAATGTGCTTGCTTACAGCAACGTGCTATATGTTCTGAATGCCCGAATTGGGAATCTGTGTCAAAACTTTGTTAGGAATTATGTGATCCTTACTAGCTGGATGTAAGGGAGATGGGGCATGAAGTTATTTCTAGGAGTTGGACACATACCAAGTTTAGCTCAGTTCTGGGCATCTTTGAAATACCTATACAAACTTGTTCCTACATAGTAACTTGCAACTTTGAATGAGAATGTGCTTGCTTGCAGCAACGTGCTATATGTTCTGAATGCCCGAATAGGGAATCTGTGTCAAAACTTTGTTAGGAATTATGAGCTCCTTACTAGCTGGAAGTAAGGGAGATGGAGCATGAAGTTATTTCTAGGAGTTGGACACATACCAAGTTTAGCTCAGTTCTGGGCATCTTTGAAATACCTATACAAACTTGTTCCTACCTAGTAACTCGCATCTTTGAATGAGAATGTGCTTGCTTACAGCAACGTGCTATATGTTCTGAATGCCCGAATTGGCAATCTGTGTCAAAACTTTGTTAGGAATTATGTGATCCTTACTAGCTGGAAGTAAGGGAGATGGGGCATGAAGTTATTTCTAGGAGTTGGACACATACCAAGTTTAGCTCAGTTCTGGGCATCTTTGAAATACCTATACAAACTTGTTCCTACATAGTAACTTGCATCTTTGAATGAGAATCTGCTTGCTTACACTAACGTGCTATATGTTCTGAATGCCCGAATTGGCAATCTGTGTCAAAACTTTGTTAGGAATTATGTGATCCTTACTAGCTGGAAGTAAGGGAGATGGGGCATGAAGTTATTTCTAGGAGTTGGACACATACCAAGTTTAGCTCAGTTCTGGGCATCTTTGAAATACCTATACAAACTTGTTCCTACATAGTAACTTGCATCTTTGAATGAGAATGTGCTTGCTTACAGCAACGTGCTATATGTTCTGAATGCCCGAATTGGCAATCTGTGTCAAAACTTTGTTAGGAATTATGTGATCCTTACTAGCTGGAAGTAAGGGAGATGGGGCATGAAGTTATTTCTAGGAGTTGGACACATACCAAGTTTAGCTCAGTTCTGGGCATCTTTGAAATACCTATACAAACTTGTTCCTACATAGTAACTTGCAACTTTGAATGAGAATGTGCCTGCTTACAGCAACGTGCTATATGTTCTGAATGCCCGAATTGGGAATCTGTGTCAAAACTTTGTTAGGAATTATGTGATCCTTACTAGCTGGAAGTAAGGGAGATGGGGCATGAAGTTATTTCTAGGAGTTGGACACATACCAAGTTTAGCTCAGTTCTGGGCATCTTTGAAATACCTATACAAACTTGTTCCTACATAGTAACTTGCATCTTTGAATGAGAATCTGCTTGCTTACAGCAACGTGCTATATGTTCTGAATGCCCGAATTGGGAATCTGTGTCAAAACTTTGTTAGGAATTATGTGATCCTTACTAGCTGGAAGTAAGGGAGATGGGGCATGAAGTTATTTCTAGGAGTTGGACACATACCAAGTTTAGCTCAGTTCTGGGCATCTTTGAAATACCTATACAAACTTGTTCCTACATAGTAACTTGCTACTTTGAATGAAAATGTGCTTGCTTACAGCAACGTGCTGTATGTTCTGAATGCCCGAATTGGGAATCTGTGTCAAAACTTTGTTAGGAATTATGTGATCCTTACTAGCTGGAAGTAAGGGAGATGGGGCATGAAGATATTTCTAGGAGTTGGACACATACCAAGTTTAGCTCAGTTCTGGGCATCTTTGAAATACCTATACAAACTTGTTCCTACATAGTAACTTGCAACTTTGAATGAAAATGTGCTTGCTTACAGCAACGTGCTGTATGTTCTGAATGCCCGAATTGGGAATCTGTGTCAAAACTTTGTTAGGAATCATGTGATCCTTACTAGCTGGAAGTAAGGGAGATGGGGCATGAAGTTATTTCTAGGAGTTGGACACATACCAAGTTTAGCTCAGTTCTGGGCATCTTTGAAATACCTATACAAACTTGTTCCTACATAGTAACTTGCAACATTGAATGAAAATGTGCTTGCTTACAGCAACGTGCTATATGTTCTGAATGCCCGAATTGGGAATCTGTGTCAAAACTTTGTTAGGAATCATGTGATCCTTACTAGCTGGAAGTAAGGGAGATGGGGCATGAAGTTATTTCTAGGAGTTGGACACATACCAAGTTTAGCTCAGTTCTGGGCATCTTTGAAATACCTATACAAACTTGTTCCTACATTGTAACTTGCAACTTTGAATGAAAATGTGCTTGCTTACAGCAACGTGCTATATGTTCTGAATGCCCGAATTGGGAATCTGTGTCAAATCTTTGTTAGGAATTATGTGATCCTTACTAGCTGGAAGTAAGGGAGATGGGGCATGAAGTTATTTCTAGGAGTAGGACACATACCAAGTTTAGCTCAGTTCTGGGCATCTTTGAAATACCTATACAAACTTGTTCCTACATAGTAACTTGCATCTTTGAATGAGAATCTGCTTGCTTACACTAACGTGCTATATGTTCTGAATGCCCAAATTGGGAATCTGTGTCAAAACTTTGTTAGGAATTATGTGTTCCTTACTAGCTGGAAGTAAGGGAGATGGGGCATGAAGTTATTTCTAGGAGTTGGACACATACCAAGTTTAGCTCAGTTCTGGGCATCTTTGAAATACCTATACAAACTTGTTCCTACATAGTAACTTGCATCTTTGAATGAGAATGTGCTTGCTTACAGCAACGTGCTATATGTTCTGAATTCCCGAATTGGGAATCTGTGTCAAAACTTTGTTAGGAATTATGTGATCCTTACTAGCTGGAAGTAAGGGAGATGGGGCATGAAGTTATTTCTAGGAGTTGGACACATACCAAGTTTAGCTCAGTTCTGGGCATCTTTGAAATACCTATACAAACTTGTTCCTACATTGTAACTTGCAACTTTGAATGAGAATGTGCCTGCTTACAGCAACGTGCTATATGTTCTGAATGCCCGAATTGGGAATCTGTGTCAAAACTTTGTTAGGAATTATGTGATCCTTACTAGCTGGAAGTAAGGGAGATGGGGCATGAAGTTATTTCTAGGAGTTGGACACATACCAAGTTTAGCTCAGTTCTGGGCATCTTTGAAATACCTATACAAACTTGTTCCTACATAGTAACTTGCATCTTTGAATGAGAATCTGCTTGCTTACAGCAACGTGCTATATGTTCTGAATGCCCGAATTGGGAATCTGTGTCAAAACTTTGTTAGGAATTATGTGATCCTTACTAGCTGGAAGTAAGGGAGATGGAGCATGAAGTTATTTCTAGGAGTTGGACACATACCAAGTTTAGCTCAGTTCTGGGCATCTTTGAAATACCTATACAAACTTGTTCCTACATAGTAACTTGCAACTTTGAATGAATATGTGCTTGCTTACAGCAACGTGCTGTATGTTCCGAATGCCCGAATTGGGAATCTGTGTCAAAACTTTGTTAGGAATTATGTGATCCTTACTAGCTGGAAGTAAGGGAGATGTGGCATGAAGTTATTTCTAGGAGTTGGACACATACCAAGTTTAGCTCAGTTCTGGGCATCTTTGAAATACCTATACAAACTTGTTCCTACATAGTAACTTGCAACTTTGAATGAGAATGTGCTTGCTTACAGTAACGTGCTATATGTTCTGAATGCCCGAATAGGGAATCTGTGTCAAAATTTCGTTAGGAATTATGTGATCCTTACTAGCTGGAAGTAAGGGAGATGGGGCATGAAGTTATTTCTAGGAGTTGGACACATACCAAGTTTAGCTCAGTTCTGGGCAACTTTGAAATACCTATACAAACTTGTTCCTACATAGTAACTTGCAACTTTGAATGAAAATGTGCTTGCTTACAGCAACGTGCTATATGTTCTGAATGCCCGAATTGGGAATCTGTGTCAAAATTTGTTAGGAATTATGTGATCCTTACTAGCTGGAAGTAAGGGAGATGGGGCATGAAGTTATTTCTAGGAGTTGGACACATACCAAGTTTAGCTCAGTTCTGGGCATCTTTGAAATACCTATACAAACTTGTTCCTACATAGTAACTTGCAACTTTGAATGAGAATGTGCTTGCTTACAGCAACGTGCTATATGTTCTGAATGAACGAATTGGGAATCTGTGTCAAAACTTTGTTAGGAATTATGTGATCCTTACTAGCTGGAAGTAAGGGAGATGGGGCATGAAGTTATTTCTAGGAGTTGGACACATACCAAGTTTAGCTCAGTTCTGGGCATCTTTGAAATACCTATACAAACTTGTTCCTACATAGTAACTTGCAACTTTGAATGAGAATGTGCTTGCTTGCAGCAACGTGCTATATGTTCTGAATGCCCGATTTGGGAATCTGTGTCAAAACTTTGTTAGGAATTATGTGATCCTTACTAGCTGGAAGTAAGGGAGATGGAGCATGAAGTTATTTCTAGGAGTTGGACACATACCAAGTTTAGCTCAGTTCTGGGCATCTTTGAAATACCTATACAAACTTGTTCCTACATAGTAACTTGCATCTTTGAATGAGAATGTGCTTGCTTACAGCAACGTGCTATATGTTCTGAATGCCCGAATTGGCAATCTGCGTCAAAACTTTGTTAGGAATTATGTGATCCTTACTAGCTGGAAGTAAGGGAGATGGGGCATGAAGTTATTTCTAGGAGTTGGACACATACCAAGTTTAGCTCAGTTCTGGGCATCTTTGAAATACCTATACAAACTTGTTCCTACATAGTAACTTGCATCTTTGAATGAGAATCTGCTTTCTTACAGCAACGTGCTATATGTTCTGAATGCCCGAATTGGGAATCTATGTCAAAACTTTGTTAGGAATTATGTGATCCTTAGTAGCTGGAAGTAAGGGAGATGGGGCATGAAGTTATTTCTAGGAGTTGGACACATACCAAGTTTAGCTCAGTTCTGGGCATCTTTGAAATACCTATACAAACTTGTTCCTACATAGTAACTTGCAACTTTGAATGAGAATGTGCTTGCTTGCAGCAACGTGCTATATGTTCTGAATGCCCGATTTGGGAATCTGTGTCAAAACTTTGTTAGGAATTATGTGATCCTTACTAGCTGGAAGTAAGGGAGATGGAGCATGAAGTTATTTCTAGGAGTTGGACACATACCAAGTTTAGCTCAGTTCTGGGCATCTTTGAAATACCTATACAAACTTGTTCCTACATAGTAACTTGCATCTTTGAATGAGAATGTGCTTGCTTACAGCAACGTGCTATATGTTCTGAATGCCCGAATTGGCAATCTGTGTCAAAACTTTGTTAGGAATTATGTGATCCTTACTAGCTGGAAGTAAGGGAGATGGGGCATGAAGTTATTTCTAGGAGTTGGACACATACCAAGTTTAGCTCAGTTCTGGGCATCTTTGAAATACCTATACAAACTTGTTCCTACATAGTAACTTGCATCTTTGAATGAGAATCTGCTTTCTTACAGCAACGTGCTATATGTTCTGAATGCCCGAATTGGGAATCTATGTCAAAACTTTGTTAGGAATTATTTGATCCTTACTAGCTGGAAGTAAGGGAGATGGGGCATGAAGTTATTTCTAGGAGTTGGACACATACCAATTTTAGCTCAGTTCTGGGCATCTTTGAAATACCTATACAAACTTGTTCCTACATAGTAACTTGCATCTTTGAATGAGAATGTGCTTGCTTACAGCAACGTGCTATATGTTCTGAATGCCCGAATTGGGAATCTGTGTCAAAACTTTGTTAGGAATTATGTGATCCTTACTAGCTGGAAGTAAGGGAGATGGGGCATGAAGTTATTTCTAGGAGTTGGACACATACCAAGTTTAGCTCAGTTCTGGGCATCTTTGAAATACCTATACAAACTTGTTCCTACATAGTAACTTGCAACTTTGAATGAGAATGTGCTTGCTTACAGCAACGTGCTATATGTTCTGAATGCCCGAATTGGGAATCTGTGTCAAAACTTTGTTAGGAATTATGTGATCCTTACTAGCTGGAAGTAAGGGAGATGGGGCATGAAGATATTTCTACGAGTTGGACACATACCGAGTTTAGCTCAGTTCTGGGCATCTTTGAAATACCTATACAAACTTGTTCCTACATAGTAACTTGCAACTTTGAATGAGAATGTGCTTGCTTACAGCAACGTGCTATATGTTCTGAATGCCCGAATTGGGAATCTGTGTCAAAACTTTGTTAGGAATTATGTGATCCTTACTAGCTGGAAGTAAGGGAGATGGGGCATGTAGTTATTTCTTGGAGTTGGAGACATACCGAGTTTAGCTCAGTTCTGGGCATCTTTGAAATACCTATACAAACTTGTTCCTACATAGTAACTTGCATCTTTGAATGAGAATGTGCTTGCTTACAGTAACGTGTTATATGTTCTGAATGCCCGAATTGGCAATCTGTGTCAAAACTTTGTTAGGAATTATGTGATCCTTACTAGCTGGAAGTAAGGGAGATGGGGCATGAAGTTATTTCTAGGAGTTGGACACATACCGAGTTTAGCTCAGTTCTGGGCAACTTTGAAATACCTATACAAACTTGTTCCTACATAGTAACTTGCAACTTTGAATGAGAATGTGCTTGCTTGCAGCAACGTGCTATATGTTCTGAATGCCCGAATTGGGAATCTGTGTCAAAACATTGTTAGGAATTATGAGATCCTTACTAGCTGGAAGTAAGGGAGATGGGGCATGAAGTTATTTCTAGGAGTTGGACACATACCAAGTTTAGCTCAGTTCTGGGCATCTTTGAAATACCTATACAAACTTGTTCCTACCTAGTAACTTGCATCTTTGAATGAGAATGTGCTTGCTTACAGCAACGTGCTATATGTTCTGAATGCCCGAATTGGCAATCTGTGTCAAAACTTTGTTAGGAATTATGTGATCCTTACTAGCTGGAAGTAAGGGAGATGGGGCATGAAGTTATTTCTAGGAGTTGGACACATACCAAGTTTAGCTCAGTTCTGGGCATCTTTGAAATACCTATACAAACTTGTTCCTACATAGTAACTTGCATCTTTGAATGAGAATGTGCTTGCTTACAGCAACGTGCTATATGTTCTGAATGCCCGAATTGGGAATCTGTGTCAAAACTTTGTTAGGAATTATGTGATCCTTACTAGCTGGAAGTAAGGGAGATGGAGCATGAAGTTATTTCTAGGAGTTGGACACATACCAAGTTTAGCTCAGCTCTGGGCATCTTTGAAATACCTATACAAACTTGTTCCTACATAGTAACTTGCAACTTTGAATGAGAATGTGCTTGCTTGCAGCAACGTGCTATATGTTCTGAATGCCCGAATTGGGAATCTGTGTCAAAACTTTGTTAGGAATTATGTGATCCTTACTAGCTGGAAGTAAGGGAGATGGAGCATGAAGTTATTTCTAGGAGTTGGACACATACCAAGTTTAGCTCAGTTCTGGGCATCTTTGAAATACCTATACAAACTTGTTCCTACAAAGTAACTTGCATCTTTGAATGAGAATGTGCTTGCTTACAGCAACGTGCTATATGTTCTGAATGCCCGAATTGGCAATCTGTGTCAAAACATTGTTAGGAATTATGTGATCCTTACTAGCTGGAAGTAAGGGAGATGGGACATGAAGTTATTTCTAGGAGTTGGACACATACCAAGTTTAGCTCAGTTCTGGGCATCTTTGAAATACCTATACAAACTTGTTCCTACATAGTAACTTGCAACTTTGAATGAGAATGTGCTTGCTTACAGCAACGTGCTATATGTTCTGAATGCCCGAATTGGGAATCTGTGTCAAAACTTTGTTAGGAATTATGTGATCCTTACTAGCTGAAAGTAAGGGAGATGGAGCATGAAGTTATTTCTAGGAGTTGGACACATACCAAGTTTAGCTCAGTTCTGGGCATCTTTGAAATACCTATACAAACTTGTTCCTACATAGTAACTTGCAACTTTGAATGAGAATGTGCTTGCTTGCAGCAACGTGCTATATGTTCTGAATGCCCGAATTGGGAATCTGTGTCAAAACTTTGTTAGGAATTATGTGATCCTTACTAGCTGGAAGTAAGGGAGATGGGGCATGAAGTTATTTCTAGGAGTTGGACACATACCAAGTTTAGCTCAGTTCTGGGCATCTTTGAAATACCTATAAGAACTTGTTCCTACATAGTAACTTGCAACTTTGAATGAGAATGTGCTTGCTTACAGCAACGTGCTATATGTTCTGAATGCCCGAATTGGGAATCCGTGTCAAAACTTTGTTAGGAATTATGTGATCCTTACTAGCTGGAAGTAAGGGAGATGGGGCATGAAGTTATTTCTAGGAGTTGGACACATACCAAGTTTAGCTCAGTTCTGGGCATCTTTGAAATACCTATACAAACTTGTTCCTACATAGTAACTTGCATCTTTGAATGAGAATCTGCTTGCTTATAGCAACGTGCTATATGTTCTGAATGCCCGAATTGGGAATCTGTGTCAAAACTTTGTTAGGAATTATGTGATCCTTACTAGCTGGAAGTAAGGCAGATGGGGCATGAAGTTATTTCTAGGAGTTGGACACATACCAAGTTTAGCTCAGTTCTGGGCATCTTTGAAATACCTATACAAACTTGTTCCTACATAGTAACTTGCAACTTTGAATGAAAATGTGCTTGCTTACAGCAACGTGCTATATGTTCTGAATGCACGAATTGGGAATCTGTGTCAAAACTTTGTTAGGAATTATGTGATCCTTACTAGCTGGAAGTAAGGGAGATGGGGCATGAAGTTATATCTAGGAGTTGGACACATACCAAGTTTAGCTCAGTTCTGGGCATCTTTGAAATACCTATACAAACTTGTTCCTACATAGTAACTTGCATCATTAATGAGAATCTGCTTGCTTACAGCAACGTGCTATATGTTCTGAATGCCCGAATTGGGAATCTGTGTCAAAACTTTGTTAGGAATCATGTGATCCTTACTAGCTGGAAGTAAGGGAGATGGGGCATGAAGTTATTTCTAGGAGTTGGACACATACCAAGTTTAGCTCAGTTCTGGGCATCTTTGAAATACCTATACAAACTTGTTCCTACATAGTAACTTGCAACTTTGAAGGAGAATGTGCTTGCTTACAGCAACATGCTATATGTTCTGAATGCCCGAATTGGGAATCTGTGTCAAAACTTTGTTAGGAATTATGTGATCCTTACTAGCTGGAAGTAAGGGAGATGGGGCATGAAGTTATTTCTAGGAGTTGGACACATACCAAGTTTAGCTCAGTTCTGGGCATCTTTGAAATACCTATACAAACTTGTTCCTACATAGTAACTTGCAACTTTGAATGAAAATGTGCTTGCTTACAGCAACGTGCTATATGTTCTGAATGCCCGAATTGGGAATCTGTGTCAAATCTTTGTTAGGAATTATGTGATCCTTACTAGCTGGAAGTAAGGGAGATGGGGCATGAAGTTATTTCTAGGAGTTGGACACATACCAAGTTTAGCTCAGTTCTGGGCATCTTTGAAATACCTATACAAACTTGTTCCTACATAGTAACTTGCATCTTTGAATGAGAATCTGCTTGCTTACAGCAACGTGCTATATGTTCTGAATGCCCGAATTGGGAATCTGTGTCAAAACTTTGTTAGGAATTATGTGATCCTTACTAGCTGGAAGTAAGGGAGATGGGGCATGAAGTTATTTCTAGGAGTTGGGCACATAGCAAGTTTAGCTCAGTTCTGGGCATCTTTGAAATACCTATACAAACTTGTTCCTACATAGTAACTTGCAACATTCAATGAGAATGTGCTTGCTTACAGCAACGTGCTATATGTTCTGAAGGAACGAATTGGGAATCTGTGTCAAAACTTTGTTAGGAATTATGTGATCCTTACTACCTGGAAGTAAGGGAGATGGGGAATGAAGTAATTTCTAGGAGTTGGACACATACCGAGTTTAGCTCAATTCTGGGCATCTTTGAAATACCTATACAAACTTGTTCCTACATAGTAAGTTGCAACTTTGAATGAGAATGTGCTTGCTTACAGCAACGTGCTATATGTTCTGAATGCCCGAATTGGGAATCCGTGTCAAAACTTTGTTAGGAATTATGTGATCCTTACTAGCTGGAAGTAAGGGAGATGGGGCATGAAGTTATTTCTTGGAGTTGGAGACATACCGAGTTTAGCTCAGTTCTGGGCATCTTTGAAATACCTATACAAACTTGTTCCTACATAGTAACTTGCATCTTTGAATGAGAATGTGCTTGGTTACAGTAACGTGCTATATGTTCTGAATGCCCGAATTGGCAATCTGTGTCAAAACTTTGTTATGAATTATGTGATCCTTACTAGCTGGAAGTAAGGGAGATGGGGCATGAAGTTATTTCTAGGAGTTGGACACATACCAAGTTTAGCTCAGTTCTGGGCATCTTTGAAATACCTATACAAACTTGTTCCTACATAGTAACTTGCAACATTGAATGAAAATGTGCTTGCTTACAGCAACGTGCTATATGTTCTGAATGCCCGAATTGGGAATCTGTGTCAAAACTTTGTTAGGAATTATGTGATCCTTACTAGCTGGAAGTAAGGGAGATGGGGCATGAAGTTATTTCTAGGAGTTGGACACATACCAAGTTTAGCTCAGTTCTGGGCATCTTTGAAATACCTATACAAACTTGTTCCTACATAGTAACTTGCATCTTTGAATGAAAATGTGCCTGCTTACAGCAACGTGCTATATGTTCTGAATGCCCGAATTGGGAATCTGTGTCAAAACTTTGTTAGGAATTATGTGATCCTTACTAGCTGGAAGTAAGGGAGATGGGGCATGAAGTTATTTCTTGGAGTTGGACACATACCAAGTTTAGCTCAGTTCTGGGCATCTTTGAAATACCTATACAAACTTGTTCCTACATAGTAACTTGCATCTTTGAATGAGAATCTGCTTGCTTACAGCAACGTGCTATATGTTCTGAATGCCCGAATTGGCAATCTGTGTCAAAACTTTGTTAGGATTATGTGATCCTTACTAGCTGGAAGTAAGGGAGATGGGGCATGAAGTTATTTCTAGGAGTTGGACACATACCAAGTTTAGCTCAGTTCTGGGCATCTTTGAAATACCTATACAAACTTGTTCCTACATAGTAACTTGCATCTTTGAATGAGAATCTGCTTGCTTACACTAACGTGCTATATGTTCTGAATGCCCGAATTGGGAATCTGTGTCAAAACTTTGTTAGGAATTATGTGATCCTTACTAGCTGGAAGTAAGGGAGATGGGGCATGAAGTTATTTCTAGGAGTTGGACACGTAGCAAGTTTAGCTCAGTTCTGGGCATCTTTGAAATACCTATACAAACTTGTTCCTACATAGTAACTTGCAACTTTGAATGAGAATGTGCTTGCTTACAGCAACGTGCTATATGTTCTGAATGCCCGAATTGGGAATCTGTGTCAAATCTTTGTTAGGAATCATGTGATCCTTACTAGCTGGAAGTAAGGGAGATGGGGCATGAAGTTATTTCTAGGAGTTGGACACATACCAAGTTTAGCTCAGTTCTGGGCATCTTTGAAATACCTATACAAACTTGTTCCTACATAGTAACTTGCAACTTTGAAGGAGAATGTGCTTGCTTACAGCAACATGCTATATGTTCTGAATGCCCGAATAGGGAATCTGTGTCAAAACTTTGTTAGGAATTATGTGATCCTTACTAGCTGGAAGTAAGGGAGATGGGGCATGAAGTTATTTCTAGGAGTTGGACACATACCAAGTTTAGCTCAGTTCTGGGCATCTTTGAAATACCTATACAAACTTGTTCCTACATAGTAACTTGCATCTTTGAATGAAAATGTGCTTGCTTACAGCAACGTGCTATATGTTCTGAATGCCCGAATTGGGAATCTGTGTCAAAACTTTGTTAGGAATTATGTGATCCTTACTAGCTGGAAGTAAGGGAGATGGGGCATGAAGTTATTTCTAGGAGTTGGACACATACCAAGTTTAGCTCAGTTCTGGGCATCTTTGAAATACCTATACAATCTTGTTCCTACATAGTAACTTGCATCTTTGAATGAGAATCTGCTTGCTTACACTAACGTGCTATATGTTCTGAATGCCCGAATTGGGAATCTGTGTCAAAACTTTGTTAGGAATTATGTGATCCTTACTAGCTGGAAGTAAGGGAGATGGGGCATGAAGTTATTTCTAGGAGTTGGACACATACCAAGTTTAGCTCAGTTCTGGGCATCTTTGAAATACCTATACAAACTTGTTCCTACATAGTAACTTGCAACTTTGAATGAAAATGTGCCTGCTTACAGCAACGTGCTGTATGTTCTGAATGCCCGAATTGGGAATCTGTGTCAAAACTTTGTTAGGAATCATGTGATCCTTACTAGCTGGAAGTAAGGGAGATGGGGCATGAAGTTATTTCTAGGAGTTGGACACATACCAAGTTTAGCTCAGTTCTGGGCATCTTTGAAATACCTATACAAACTTGTTCCTACATAGTAACTTGCAACTTTGAATGAAAATGTGCTTGCTTACAGCAACGTGCTATATGTTCTGAATGCCCGAATTGGGAATCTGTGTCAAAACTTTGTTAGGAATCATGTGATCCTTACTAGCTGGAAGTAAGGGAGATGGGGCATGAAGTTATTTCTAGGAGTTGGACACATACCAAGTTTAGCTCAGTTCTGGGCATCTTTGAAATACCTATACAAACTTGTTCCTACATAGTAACTTGCAACTTTGAATGAAAATGTGCTTGCTTACAGCAACGTGCTATATGTTCTGAATGCCCGAATTGGGAATCTGTGTCAAAACTTTGTTAGGAATTATGTGATCCTTACTAGCTGGATGTAAGGGAGATGGGGCATGAAGTTATTTCTAGGAGTTGGACACATACCAAGTTTAGCTCAGTTCTGGGCATCTTTGAAATACCTATACAAACTTGTTCCTACATAGTAACTTGCAACTTTGAATGAGAATGTGCTTGCTTGTAGCAACGTGCTATATGTTCTGAATGCCCGAATAGGGAATCTGTGTCAAAACTTTGTTAGGAATTATGAGATCCTTACTAGCTGGAAGTAAGGGAGATGGAGCATGAAGTTATTTCTAGGAGTTGGACACATACCAAGTTTAGCTCAGTTCTGGGCATCTTTGAAATACCTATACAAACTTGTTCCTACCTAGTAACTCGCATCTTTGAATGAGAATGTGCTTGCTTACAGCAACGTGCTATA
Organism: Diceros bicornis minor; assembly: GCF_020826845.1. NCBI lineage: Eukaryota > Metazoa > Chordata > Mammalia > Perissodactyla > Rhinocerotidae > Diceros > Diceros bicornis. Next base: position 679,869 of record NW_026690858.1, on the reverse strand, counting down.
TGTTCTGAATGCCCGAATTGGCAATCTGTGTCAAAACTTTGTTAGGAATTATGTGATCCTTACTAGCTGGAAGTAAGGGAGATGGGGCATGAAGTTATTTCTAGGAGTTGGACACATACCAAGTTTAGCTCAGTTCTGGGCAATTTTGAAATACCTATACAAACTTGTTCCTACATAGTAACTTGCATCTTTGAATGAGAATCTGCTTGCTTACACTAACGTGCTATATGTTCTGAATGCCCGAATTGGCAATCTGTGTCAAAACTTTGTTAGGAATTATGTGATCCTTACTAGCTGGAAGTAAGGGAGATGGGGCATGAAGTTATTTCTAGGAGTTGGACACATACCAAGTTTAGCTCAGTTCTGGGCATCTTTGAAATACCTATACAAACTTGTTCCTACATAGTAACTTGCATCTTTGAATGAGAATGTGCTTGCTTACAGCAACGTGCTATATGTTCTGAATGCCCGAATTGGGAATCTGTGTCAAAACTTTGTTAGGAATTATGTGATCCTTACTAGCTGGAAGTAAGGGAGATGGGGCATGAAGTTATTTCTAGGAGTTGGACACATACCAAGTTTAGCTCAGTTCTGGGCATCTTTGAAATACCTATACAAACTTGTTCCTACATAGTAACTTGCAACTTTGAATGAGAATGTGCCTGCTTACAGCAACGTGCTATATGTTCTGAATGCCCGAATTGGGAATCTGTGTCAAAACTTTGTTAGGAATTATGTGATCCTTACTAGCTGGAAGTAAGGGAGATGGGGCATGAAGTTATTTCTAGGAGTTGGACACATACCAAGTTTAGCTCAGTTCTGGGCATCTTTGAAATACCTATACAAACTTGTTCCTACATAGTAACTTGCATCTTTGAATGAGAATCTGCTTGCTTACAGCAACGTGCTATATGTTCTGAATGCCCGAATTGGGAATCTGTGTCAAAACTTTGTTAGGAATTATGTGATCCTTACTAGCTGGAAGTAAGGGAGATGGGGCATGAAGTTATTTCTAGGAGTTGGACACATACCAAGTTTAGCTCAGTTCTGGGCATCTTTGAAATACCTATACAAACTTGTTCCTACATAGTAACTTGCTACTTTGAATGAAAATGTGCTTGCTTACAGCAACGTGCTGTATGTTCTGAATGCCCGAATTGGGAATCTGTGTCAAAACTTTGTTAGGAATTATGTGATCCTTACTAGCTGGAAGTAAGGGAGATGGGGCATGAAGATATTTCTAGGAGTTGGACACATACCAAGTTTAGCTCAGTTCTGGGCATCTTTGAAATACCTATACAAACTTGTTCCTACATAGTAACTTGCAACTTTGAATGAAAATGTGCTTGCTTACAGCAACGTGCTGTATGTTCTGAATGCCCGAATTGGGAATCTGTGTCAAAACTTTGTTAGGAATCATGTGATCCTTACTAGCTGGAAGTAAGGGAGATGGGGCATGAAGTTATTTCTAGGAGTTGGACACATACCAAGTTTAGCTCAGTTCTGGGCATCTTTGAAATACCTATACAAACTTGTTCCTACATAGTAACTTGCAACTTTGAATGAAAATGTGCTTGCTTACAGCAACGTGCTATATGTTCTGAATGCCCGAATTGGGAATCTGTGTCAAAACTTTGTTAGGAATCATGTGATCCTTACTAGCTGGAAGTAAGGGAGATGGGGCATGAAGTTATTTCTAGGAGTTGGACACATACCAAGTTTAGCTCAGTTCTGGGCATCTTTGAAATACCTATACAAACTTGTTCCTACATTGTAACTTGCAACTTTGAATGAAAATGTGCTTGCTTACAGCAACGTGCTATATGTTCTGAATGCCCGAATTGGGAATCTGTGTCAAAACTTTGTTAGGAATTATGTGATCCTTACTAGCTGGAAGTAAGGGAGATGGGGCATGAAGTTATTTCTAGGAGTAGGACACATACCAAGTTTAGCTCAGTTCTGGGCATCTTTGAAATACCTATACAAACTTGTTCCTACATAGTAACTTGCATCTTTGAATGAGAATCTGCTTGCTTACACTAACGTGCTATATGTTCTGAATGCCCGAATTGGGAATCTGTGTCAAAACTTTGTTAGGAATTATGTGTTCCTTACTAGCTGGAAGTAAGGGAGATGGGGCATGAAGTTATTTCTAGGAGTTGGACACATACCAAGTTTAGCTCAGTTCTGGGCATCTTTGAAATACCTATACAAACTTGTTCCTACATAGTAACTTGCATCTTTGAATGAGAATGTGCTTGCTTACAGCAACGTGCTATATGTTCTGAATTCCCGAATTGGGAATCTGTGTCAAAACTTTGTTAGGAATTATGTGATCCTTACTAGCTGGAAGTAAGGGAGATGGGGCATGAAGTTATTTCTAGGAGTTGGACACATACCAAGTTTAGCTCAGTTCTGGGCATCTTTGAAATACCTATACAAACTTGTTCCTACATTGTAACTTGCAACTTTGAATGAGAATGTGCCTGCTTACAGCAACGTGCTATATGTTCTGAATGCCCGAATTGGGAATCTGTGTCAAAACTTTGTTAGGAATTATGTGATCCTTACTAGCTGGAAGTAAGGGAGATGGGGCATGAAGTTATTTCTAGGAGTTGGACACATACCAAGTTTAGCTCAGTTCTGGGCATCTTTGAAATACCTATACAAACTTGTTCCTACATAGTAACTTGCATCTTTGAATGAGAATCTGCTTGCTTACAGCAACGTGCTATATGTTCTGAATGCCCGAATTGGGAATCTGTGTCAAAACTTTGTTAGGAATTATGTGATCCTTACTAGCTGGAAGTAAGGGAGATGGAGCATGAAGTTATTTCTAGGAGTTGGACACATACCAAGTTTAGCTCAGTTCTGGGCATCTTTGAAATACCTATACAAACTTGTTCCTACATAGTAACTTGCAACTTTGAATGAATATGTGCTTGCTTACAGCAACGTGCTGTATGTTCCGAATGCCCGAATTGGGAATCTGTGTCAAAACTTTGTTAGGAATTATGTGATCCTTACTAGCTGGAAGTAAGGGAGATGGGGCATGAAGTTATTTCTTGGAGTTGGAGACATACCGAGTTTAGCTCAGTTCTGGGCATCTTTGAAATACCTATACAAACTTGTTCCTACATAGTAACTTGCATCTTTGAATGAGAATGTGCTTGGTTACAGTAACGTGCTATATGTTCTGAATGCCCGAATTGGCAATCTGTGTCAAAACTTTGTTATGAATTATGTGATCCTTACTAGCTGGAAGTAAGGGAGATGGGGCATGAAGTTATTTCTAGGAGTTGGACACATACCAAGTTTAGCTCAGTTCTGGGCATCTTTGAAATACCTATACAAACTTGTTCCTACATAGTAACTTGCAACATTGAATGAAAATGTGCTTGCTTACAGCAACGTGCTATATGTTCTGAATGCCCGAATTGGGAATCTGTGTCAAAACTTTGTTAGGAATTATGTGATCCTTACTAGCTGGAAGTAAGGGAGATGGGGCATGAAGTTATTTCTATGAGTTGGACACATACCAAGTTTAGCTCAGTTCTGGGCATCTTTGAAATACCTATACAAACTTGTTCCTACATAGTAACTTGCATCTTTGAATGAAAATGTGCCTGCTTACAGCAACGTGCTATATGTTCTGAATGCCCGAATTGGGAATCTGTGTCAAAACTTTGTTAGGAATTATGTGATCCTTACTAGCTGGAAGTAAGGGAGATGGGGCATGAAGTTATTTCTTGGAGTTGGACACATACCAAGTTTAGCTCAGTTCTGGGCATCTTTGAAATACCTATACAAACTTGTTCCTACATAGTAACTTGCATCTTTGAATGAGAATCTGCTTGCTTACAGCAACGTGCTATATGTTCTGAATGCCCGAATTGGCAATCTGTGTCAAAACTTTGTTAGGATTATGTGATCCTTACTAGCTGGAAGTAAGGGAGATGGGGCATGAAGTTATTTCTAGGAGTTGGACACATACCAAGTTTAGCTCAGTTCTGGGCATCTTTGAAATACCTATACAAACTTGTTCCTACATAGTAACTTGCATCTTTGAATGAGAATCTGCTTGCTTACACTAACGTGCTATATGTTCTGAATGCCCGAATTGGGAATCTGTGTCAAAACTTTGTTAGGAATTATGTGATCCTTACTAGCTGGAAGTAAGGGAGATGGGGCATGAAGTTATTTCTAGGAGTTGGACACGTAGCAAGTTTAGCTCAGTTCTGGGCATCTTTGAAATACCTATACAAACTTGTTCCTACATAGTAACTTGCAACTTTGAATGAGAATGTGCTTGCTTACAGCAACGTGCTATATGTTCTGAATGCCCGAATTGGGAATCTGTGTCAAATCTTTGTTAGGAATCATGTGATCCTTACTAGCTGGAAGTAAGGGAGATGGGGCATGAAGTTATTTCTAGGAGTTGGACACATACCAAGTTTAGCTCAGTTCTGGGCATCTTTGAAATACCTATACAAACTTGTTCCTACATAGTAACTTGCAACTTTGAAGGAGAATGTGCTTGCTTACAGCAACATGCTATATGTTCTGAATGCCCGAATAGGGAATCTGTGTCAAAACTTTGTTAGGAATTATGTGATCCTTACTAGCTGGAAGTAAGGGAGATGGGGCATGAAGTTATTTCTAGGAGTTGGACACATACCAAGTTTAGCTCAGTTCTGGGCATCTTTGAAATACCTATACAAACTTGTTCCTACATAGTAACTTGCATCTTTGAATGAAAATGTGCTTGCTTACAGCAACGTGCTATATGTTCTGAATGCCCGAATTGGGAATCTGTGTCAAAACTTTGTTAGGAATTATGTGATCCTTACTAGCTGGAAGTAAGGGAGATGGGGCATGAAGTTATTTCTAGGAGTTGGAGACATACCAAGTTTAGCTCAGTTCTGGGCATCTTTGAAATACCTATACAATCTTGTTCCTACATAGTAACTTGCATCTTTGAATGAGAATCTGCTTGCTTACACTAACGTGCTATATGTTCTGAATGCCCGAATTGGGAATCTGTGTCAAAACTTTGTTAGGAATTATGTGATCCTTACTAGCTGGAAGTAAGGGAGATGGGGCATGAAGTTATTTCTAAGAGTTGGACACATACCAAGTTTAGCTCAGTTCTGGGCATCTTTGAAATACCTATACAAACTTGTTCCTACATAGTAACTTGCAACTTTGAATGAAAATGTGCCTGCTTACAGCAACGTGCTGTATGTTCTGAATGCCCGAATTGGGAATCTGTGTCAAAACTTTGTTAGGAATCATGTGATCCTTACTAGCTGGAAGTAAGGGAGATGGGGCATGAAGTTATTTCTAGGAGTTGGACACATACCAAGTTTAGCTCAGTTCTGGGCATCTTTGAAATACCTATACAAACTTGTTCCTACATAGTAACTTGCAACTTTGAATGAAAATGTGCTTGCTTACAGCAACGTGCTATATGTTCTGAATGCCCGAATTGGGAATCTGTGTCAAAACTTTGTTAGGAATCATGTGATCCTTACTAGCTGGAAGTAAGGGAGATGGGGCATGAAGTTATTTCTAGGAGTTGGACACATACCAAGTTTAGCTCAGTTCTGGGCATCTTTGAAATACCTATACAAACTTGTTCCTACATAGTAACTTGCAACTTTGAATGAAAATGTGCTTGCTTACAGCAACGTGCTATATGTTCTGAATGCCCGAATTGGGAATCTGTGTCAAAACTTTGTTAGGAATTATGTGATCCTTACTAGCTGGATGTAAGGGAGATGGGGCATGAAGTTATTTCTAGGAGTTGGACACATACCAAGTTTAGCTCAGTTCTGGGCATCTTTGAAATACCTATACAAACTTGTTCCTACATAGTAACTTGCAACTTTGAATGAGAATGTGCTTGCTTGCAGCAACGTGCTATATGTTCTGAATGCCCGAATAGGGAATCTGTGTCAAAACTTTGTTAGGAATTATGAGATCCTTACTAGCTGGAAGTAAGGGAGATGGAGCATGAAGTTATTTCTAGGAGTTGGACACATACCAAGTTTAGCTCAGTTCTGGGCATCTTTGAAATACCTATACAAACTTGTTCCTACCTAGTAACTCGCATCTTTGAATGAGAATGTGCTTGCTTACAGCAACGTGCTATATGTTCTGAATGCCCGAATTGGCAATCTGTGTCAAAACTTTGTTAGGAATTATGTGATCCTTACTAGCTGGAAGTAAGGGAGATGGGGCATGAAGTTATTTCTAGGAGTTGGACACATACCAAGTTTAGCTCAGTTCTGGGCAATTTTGAAATACCTATACAAACTTGTTCCTACATAGTAACTTGCATCTTTGAATGAGAATCTGCTTGCTTACACTAACGTGCTATATGTTCTGAATGCCCGAATTGGCAATCTGTGTCAAAACTTTGTTAGGAATTATGTGATCCTTACTAGCTGGAAGTAAGGGAGATGGGGCATGAAGTTATTTCTAGGAGTTGGACACATACCAAGTTTAGCTCAGTTCTGGGCATCTTTGAAATACCTATACAAACTTGTTCCTACATAGTAACTTGCATCTTTGAATGAGAATGTGCTTGCTTACAGCAACGTGCTATATGTTCTGAATGCCCGAATTGGGAATCTGTGTCAAAACTTTGTTAGGAATTATGTGATCCTTACTAGCTGGAAGTAAGGGAGATGGGGCATGAAGTTATTTCTAGGAGTTGGACACATACCAAGTTTAGCTCAGTTCTGGGCATCTTTGAAATACCTATACAAACTTGTTCCTACATAGTAACTTGCAACTTTGAATGAGAATGTGCCTGCTTACAGCAACGTGCTATATGTTCTGAATGCCCGAATTGGGAATCTGTGTCAAAACTTTGTTAGGAATTATGTGATCCTTACTAGCTGGAAGTAAGGGAGATGGGGCATGAAGTTATTTCTAGGAGTTGGAGACATACCAAGTTTAGCTCAGTTCTGGGCATCTTTGAAATACCTATACAAACTTGTTCCTACATAGTAACTTGCATCTTTGAATGAGAATCTGCTTGCTTACAGCAACGTGCTATATGTTCTGAATGCCCGAATTGGGAATCTGTGTCAAAACTTTGTTAGGAATTATGTGATCCTTACTAGCTGGAAGTAAGGGAGATGGGGCATGAAGTTATTTCTAGGAGTTGGACACATACCAAGTTTAGCTCAGTTCTGGGCATCTTTGAAATACCTATACAAACTTGTTCCTACATAGTAACTTGCTACTTTGAATGAAAATGTGCTTGCTTACAGCAACGTGCTGTATGTTCTGAATGCCCGAATTGGGAATCTGTGTCAAAACTTTGTTAGGAATTATGTGATCCTTACTAGCTGGAAGTAAGGGAGATGGGGCATGAAGATATTTCTAGGAGTTGGACACATACCAAGTTTAGCTCAGTTCTGGGCATCTTTGAAATACCTATACAAACTTGTTCCTACATAGTAACTTGCAACTTTGAATGAAAATGTGCTTGCTTACAGCAACGTGCTGTATGTTCTGAATGCCCGAATTGGGAATCTGTGTCAAAACTTTGTTAGGAATCATGTGATCCTTACTAGCTGGAAGTAAGGGAGATGGGGCATGAAGTTATTTCTAGGAGTTGGACACATACCAAGTTTAGCTCAGTTCTGGGCATCTTTGAAATACCTATACAAACTTGTTCCTACATAGTAACTTGCAACATTGAATGAAAATGTGCTTGCTTACAGCAACGTGCTATATGTTCTGAATGCCCGAATTGGGAATCTGTGTCAAAACTTTGTTAGGAATCATGTGATCCTTACTAGCTGGAAGTAAGGGAGATGGGGCATGAAGTTATTTCTAGGAGTTGGACACATACCAAGTTTAGCTCAGTTCTGGGCATCTTTGAAATACCTATACAAACTTGTTCCTACATTGTAACTTGCAACTTTGAATGAAAATGTGCTTGCTTACAGCAACGTGCTATATGTTCTGAATGCCCGAATTGGGAATCTGTGTCAAAACTTTGTTAGGAATTATGTGATCCTTACTAGCTGGAAGTAAGGGAGATGGGGCATGAAGTTATTTCTAGGAGTAGGACACATACCAAGTTTAGCTCAGTTCTGGGCATCTTTGAAATACCTATACAAACTTGTTCCTACATAGTAACTTGCATCTTTGAATGAGAATCTGCTTGCTTACACTAACGTGCTATATGTTCTGAATGCCCGAATTGGGAATCTGTGTCAAAACTTTGTTAGGAATTATGTGTTCCTTACTAGCTGGAAGTAAGGGAGATGGGGCATGAAGTTATTTCTAGGAGTTGGACACATACCAAGTTTAGCTCAGTTCTGGGCATCTTTGAAATACCTATACAAACTTGTTCCTACATAGTAACTTGCATCTTTGAATGAGAATGTGCTTGCTTACAGCAACGTGCTATATGTTCTGAATTCCCGAATTGGGAATCTGTGTCAAAACTTTGTTAGGAATTATGTGATCCTTACTAGCTGGAAGTAAGGGAGATGGGGCATGAAGTTATTTCTAGGAGTTGGACACATACCAAGTTTAGCTCAGTTCTGGGCATCTTTGAAATACCTATACAAACTTGTTCCTACATTGTAACTTGCAACTTTGAATGAGAATGTGCCTGCTTACAGCAACGTGCTATATGTTCTGAATGCCCGAATTGGGAATCTGTGTCAAAACTTTGTTAGGAATTATGTGATCCTTACTAGCTGGAAGTAAGGGAGATGGGGCATGAAGTTATTTCTAGGAGTTGGACACATACCAAGTTTAGCTCAGTTCTGGGCATCTTTGAAATACCTATACAAACTTGTTCCTACATAGTAACTTGCATCTTTGAATGAGAATCTGCTTGCTTACAGCAACGTGCTATATGTTCTGAATGCCCGAATTGGGAATCTGTGTCAAAACTTTGTTAGGAATTATGTGATCCTTACTAGCTGGAAGTAAGGGAGATGGAGCATGAAGTTATTTCTAGGAGTTGGACACATACCAAGTTTAGCTCAGTTCTGGGCATCTTTGAAATACCTATACAAACTTGTTCCTACATAGTAACTTGCAACTTTGAATGAATATGTGCTTGCTTACAGCAACGTGCTGTATGTTCCGAATGCCCGAATTGGGAATCTGTGTCAAAACTTTGTTAGGAATTATGTGATCCTTACTAGCTGGAAGTAAGGGAGATGTGGCATGAAGTTATTTCTAGGAGTTGGACACATACCAAGTTTAGCTCAGTTCTGGGCATCTTTGAAATACCTATACAAACTTGTTCCTACATAGTAACTTGCAACTTTGAATGAGAATGTGCTTGCTTACAGTAACGTGCTATATGTTCTGAATGCCCGAATTGGGAATCTGTGTCAAAATTTCGTTAGGAATTATGTGATCCTTACTAGCTGGAAGTAAGGGAGATGGGGCATGAAGTTATTTCTAGGAGTTGGACACATACCAAGTTTAGCTCAGTTCTGGGCAACTTTGAAATACCTATACAAACTTGTTCCTACATAGTAACTTGCAACTTTGAATGAAAATGTGCTTGCTTACAGCAACGTGCTATATGTTCTGAATGAACGAATTGGGAATCTGTGTCAAAACTTTGTTAGGAATTATGTGATCCTTACTAGCTGGAAGTAAGGGAGATGGGGCATGAAGTTATTTCTAGGAGTTGGACACATACCAAGTTTAGCTCAGTTCTGGGCATCTTTGAAATACCTATACAAACTTGTTCCTACATAGTAACTTGCAACTTTGAATGAGAATGTGCTTGCTTGCAGCAACGTGCTATATGTTCTGAATGCCCGATTTGGGAATCTGTGTCAAAACTTTGTTAGGAATTATGTGATCCTTACTAGCTGGAAGTAAGGGAGATGGAGCATGAAGTTATTTCTAGGAGTTGGACACATACCAAGTTTAGCTCAGTTCTGGGCATCTTTGAAATACCTATACAAACTTGTTCCTACATAGTAACTTGCATCTTTGAATGAGAATGTGCTTGCTTACAGCAACGTGCTATATGTTCTGAATGCCCGAATTGGCAATCTGTGTCAAAACTTTGTTAGGAATTATGTGATCCTTACTAGCTGGAAGTAAGGGAGATGGGGCATGAAGTTATTTCTAGGAGTTGGACACATACCAAGTTTAGCTCAGTTCTGGGCATCTTTGAAATACCTATACAAACTTGTTCCTACATAGTAACTTGCATCTTTGAATGAGAATCTGCTTTCTTACAGCAACGTGCTATATGTTCTGAATGCCCGAATTGGGAATCTATGTCAAAACTTTGTTAGGAATTATGTGATCCTTAGTAGCTGGAAGTAAGGGAGATGGGGCATGAAGTTATTTCTAGGAGTTGGACACATACCAAGTTTAGCTCAGTTCTGGGCATCTTTGAAATACCTATACAAACTTGTTCCTACATAGTAACTTGCAACTTTGAATGAGAATGTGCTTGCTTGCAGCAACGTGCTATATGTTCTGAATGCCCGAATTGGGAATCTGTGTCAAAACTTTGTTAGGAATTATGTGATCCTTACTAGCTGGAAGTAAGGGAGATGGAGCATGAAGTTATTTCTTGGAGTTGGAGACATACCGAGTTTAGCTCAGTTCTGGGCATCTTTGAAATACCTATACAAACTTGTTCCTACATAGTAACTTGCATCTTTGAATGAGAATGTGCTTGCTTACAGTAACGTGTTATATGTTCTGAATGCCCGAATTGGCAATCTGTGTCAAAACTTTGTTAGGAATTATGTGATCCTTACTAGCTGGAAGTAAGGGAGATGGGGCATGAAGTTATTTCTAGGAGTTGGACACATACCGAGTTTAGCTCAGTTCTGGGCATCTTTGAAATACCTATACAAACTTGTTCCTACATAGTAACTTGCAACTTTGAATGAGAATGTGCTTGCTTGCAGCAACGTGCTATATGTTCTGAATGCCCGAATTGGGAATCTGTGTCAAAACATTGTTAGGAATTATGAGATCCTTACTAGCTGGAAGTAAGGGAGATGGGGCATGAAGTTATTTCTAGGAGTTGGACACATACCAAGTTTAGCTCAGTTCTGGGCATCTTTGAAATACCTATACAAACTTGTTCCTACCTAGTAACTTGCATCTTTGAATGAGAATGTGCTTGCTTACAGCAACGTGCTATATGTTCTGAATGCCCGAATTGGCAATCTGTGTCAAAACTTTGTTAGGAATTATGTGATCCTTACTAGCTGGAAGTAAGGGAGATGGGGCATGAAGTTATTTCTAGGAGTTGGACACATACCAAGTTTAGCTCAGTTCTGGGCATCTTTGAAATACCTATACAAACTTGTTCCTACATAGTAACTTGCATCTTTGAATGAGAATCTGCTTGCTTACACTAACGTGCTATATGTTCTGAATGCCCGAATTGGCAATCTGTGTCAAAACTTTGTTAGGAATTATGTGATCCTTACTAGCTGGAAGTAAGGGAGATGGGGCATGAAGTTATTTCTAGGAGTTGGACACATACCAAGTTTAGCTCAGTTCTGGGCATCTTTGAAATACCTATACAAACTTGTTCCTACATAGTAACTTGCAACTTTGAATGAAAATGTGCCTGCTTACAGCAACGTGCTATATGTTCTGAATGCCCGAATTGGGAATCTGTGTCAAAACTTTGTTAGGAATTATGTGATCCTTACTAGCTGGAAGTAAGGGAGATGGGGCATGAAGATATTTCTAGGAGTTGGACACATACCAAGTTTAGCTCAGTTCTGGGCATCTTTGAAATACCTATACAAACTTGTTCCTACATAGTAACTTGCAACTTTGAAGGAGAATGTGCTTGCTTACAGCAACGTGCTATATGTTCTGAATGCCCGAATTGGGAATCTGTGTCAAAACTTTGTTAGGAATTATGTGATCCTTACTAGCTGGAAGTAAGGGAGATGGGGCATGAAGTTATTTCTAGGAGTTGGACACATACCAAGTTTAGCTCAGTTCTGGGCATCTTTGAAATACCTATACAAACTTGTTCCTACATAGTAACTTGCAACTTTGAATGAGAATGTGCCTGCTTACAGCAACGTGCTATATGTTCTGAATGCCCGAATTGGGAATCTGTGTCAAAACTTTGTTAGGAATTATGTGATCCTTACTAGCTGGAAGTAAGGGAGATGGGGCATGAAGTTATTTCTAGGAGTTGGACACATACCAAGTTTAGCTCAGTTCTGGGCATCTTTGAAATACCTATACAAACTTGTTCCTACATAGTAACTTGCAACTTTGAATGAGAATGTGCTTGCTTGCAGCACCGTGCTATATGTTCTGAATGCCCGAATTGGGAATCTGTGTCAAAACTTTGTTAGGAATTATGTGATCCTTACTAGCTGGAAGTAAGGGAGATGGAGCATGAAGTTATTTCTAGGAGTTGGACACATACCAAGTTTAGCTCAGTTCTGGGCATCTTTGAAATACCTATACAAACTTGTTCCTACAAAGTAACTTGCATCTTTGAATGAGAATGTGCTTGCTTACAGCAACGTGCTATATGTTCTGAATGCCCGAATTGGCAATCTGTGTCAAAACATTGTTAGGAATTATGTGATCCTTACTAGCTGGAAGTAAGGGAGATGGGACATGAAGTTATTTCTAGGAGTTGGACACATACCAAGTTTAGCTCAGTTCTGGGCATCTTTGAAATACCTATACAAACTTGTTCCTACATAGTAACTTGCAACTTTGAATGAGAATGTGCTTGCTTACAGCAACGTGCTATATGTTCTGAATGCCCGAATTGGGAATCTGTGTCAAAACTTTGTTAGGAATTATGTGATCCTTACTAGCTGGAAGTAAGGGAGATGGAGCATGAAGTTATTTCTAGGAGTTGGACACATACCAAGTTTAGCTCAGTTCTGGGCATCTTTGAAATACCTATACAAACTTGTTCCTACATAGTAACTTGCAACTTTGAATGAGAATGTGCTTGCTTGCAGCAACGTGCTATATGTTCTGAATGCCCGAATTGGGAATCTGTGTCAAAACTTTGTTAGGAATTATGTGATCCTTACTAGCTGGAAGTAAGAGAGATGGAGCATGAAGTTATTTCTAGGAGTTGGACACATACCAAGTTTTGCTCAGTTCTGGGCATCTTTGAAATACCTATACAAACTTGTTCCTACAAAGTAACTTGCATCTTTGAATGAGAATGTGCTTGCTTACAGCAACGTGCTATATGTTCTGAATGCCCGAATTGGCAATCTGTGTCAAAACATTGTTAGGAATTATGTGATCCTTACTAGCTGGAAGTAAGGGAGATGGGACATGAAGTTATTTCTAGGAGTTGGACACATACCAAGTTTAGCTCAGTTCTGGGCATCTTTGAAATACCTATACAAACTTGTTCCTACATAGTAACTTGCAACTTTGAATGAGAATGTGCTTGCTTACAGCAACGTGCTATATGTTCTGAATGCCCGAATTGGGAATCTGTGTCAAAACTTTGTTAGGAATTATGTGATCCTTACTAGCTGGAAGTAAGGGAGATGGAGCATGAAGTTATTTCTAGGAGTTTGACACATACCAAGTTTAGCTCAGTTCTGGGCATCTTTGAAATACCTATACAAACTTGTTCCTACATAGTAACTTGCAACTTTGAATGAGAATGTGCTTGCTTGCAGCAACGTGCTATATGTTCTGAATGCCCGAATTGGGAATCTGTGTCAAAACTTTGTTAGGAATTATGTGATCCTTACTAGCTGGAAGTAAGGGAGATGGGGCATGAAGTTATTTCTAGGAGTTGGACACATACCAAGTTTAGCTCAGTTCTGGGCATCTTTGAAATACCTATAAGAACTTGTTCCTACATAGTAACTTGCAACTTTGAATGAGAATGTGCTTGCTTACAGCAACGTGCTATATGTTCTGAATGCCCGAATTGGGAATCCGTGTCAAAACTTTGTTAGGAATTATGTGATCCTTACTAGCTGGAAGTAAGGGAGATGGGGCATGAAGTTATTTCTAGGAGTTGGACACATACCAAGTTTAGCTCAGTTCTGGGCATCTTTGAAATACCTATACAAACTTGTTCCTACATAGTAACTTGCATCTTTGAATGAGAATCTGCTTGCTTACAGCAACGTGCTATATGTTCTGAATGCCCGAATTGGGAATCTGTGTCAAAACTTTGTTAGGAATTATGTGATCCTTACTAGCTGGAAGTAAGGCAGATGGGGCATGAAGTTATTTCTAGGAGTTGGACACATACCAAGTTTAGCTCAGTTCTGGGCATCTTTGAAATACCTATACAAACTTGTTCCTACATAGTAACTTGCAACTTTGAATGAAAATGTGCTTGCTTACAGCAACGTGCTATATGTTCTGAATGCCCGAATTGGGAATCTGTGTCAAAACTTTGTTAGGAATTATGTGATCCTTACTAGCTGGAAGTAAGGGAGATGGGGCATGAAGTTATATCTAGGAGTTGGACACATACCAAGTTTAGCTCAGTTCTGGGCATCTTTGAAATACCTATACAAACTTGTTCCTACATAGTAACTTGCATCATTAATGAGAATCTGCTTGCTTACAGCAACGTGCTATATGTTCTGAATGCCCGAATTGGGAATCTGTGTCAAAACTTTGTTAGGAATTATGTGATCCTTACTAGCTGGAAGTAAGGGAGATGGGGCATGAAGTTATTTCTAGGAGTTGGACACATACCAAGTTTAGCTCAGTTCTGGGCATCTTTGAAATACCTATACAAACTTGTTCCTACATAGTAACTTGCATCTTTGAATGAGAATGTGCTTGCTTGCAGCAACGTGCTATATGTTCTGAATGCCCGAATTGGCAATCTGTGTCAAATCTTTGTTAGGAATCTTGTGATCCTTACTAGCTGGAAGTAAGGGAGATGGGGCATGAAGTTATTTCTAGGAGTTGGACACATACCAAGTTTAGCTCAGTTCTGGGCATCTTTGAAATACCTATACAAACTTGTTCCTACATAGTAACTTGCAACTTTGAAGGAGAATGTGCTTGCTTAAAGCAACGTGCTATATGTTCTGAATGCCCGAATTGGGAATCTGTGTCAAAACTTTGTTAGTAATTATGTGATCCTTACTAGCTGGAAGTAAGGGAGATGGGGCATGAAGTTATTTCTAGGAGTTGGACACATACCAAGTTTAGCTCAGTTCTGGGCATCTTTGAAATACCTATACAAACTTGTTCCTACAAAGTAACTTGCAACTTTGAATGAGAATGGGCTTGCTTACAGCAACGTGCTATATGTTCTGAATGCCCGAATTGGGAATCTGTGTCAAAACTTTGTTAGGAATTATGTGATCCTTACTAGCTGGAAGTAAGGGAGATGGGGCATGAAGTTATTTCTAGGAGTTGGACACATACCAAGTTTAGCTCAGTTCTGGGCATCTTTGAAATACCTATACAAACTTGTTCCTACATAGTAACTTGCAACTTTGAATGAGAATGTGCCTGCTTACAGCAACGTGCTATATGTTCTGAATGCCCGAATTGGGAATCTGTGTCAAAACTTTGTTAGGAATTATGTGATCCTTACTAGCTGGAAGTAAGGGAGATGGGGCATGAAGTTATTTCTAGGAGTTGGACACATACCAAGTTTAGCTCAGTTCTGGGCATCTTTGAAATACCTATACAAACTTGTTCCTACATAGTAACTTGCAACTTTGAATGAGAATGTGCTTGCTTGCAGCAACGTGCTATATGTTCTGAATGCCCGAATTGGGAATCTGTGTCAAAACTTTGTTAGGAATTATGTGATCCTTACTAGCTGGAAGTAAGGGAGATGGAGCATGAAGTTATTTCTAGGAGTTGGACACATACCAAGTTTAGCTCAGTTCTGGGCATCTTTGAAATACCTATACAAACTTGTTCCTACATAGTAACTTGCAACTTTGAATGAGAATGTGCTTGCTTGCAGCAACGTGCTATATGTTCTGAATGCCCGAATTGGGAATCTGTGTCAAATCTTTGTTAGGAATTATGTGATCCTTACTAGCTGGAAGTAAGGGAGATGGGGCATGAAGTTATTTCTAGGAGTTGGACACATACCAAGTTTAGCTCAGTTCTGGGCATCTTTGAAATACCTATACAAACTTGTTCCTACATAGTAACTTGCAACTTTGAATGAAAATGTGCTTACTTACAGCAACGTGCTATATGTTCTGAATGCCCGAATTGGCAATCTGTGTCAAAACTTTGTTAGGAATTATGTGATCCTTACTAGCTGGAAGTAAGGGAGATGGGGCATGAAGTTATTTCTAGGAGTTGGACACATACCAAGTTTAGCTCAGTTCTGGGCATCTTTGAAATACCTATACAAACTTGTTCCTACATAGTAACTTGCAACTTTGAATGAGAATGTGCTTGCTTACAGCAACGTGCTATATGTTCTGAATGCCCGAATTGGGAATCTGTGTCAAAACTTTGTTAGGAATTATGTGATCCTTACTAGCTGGAAGTAAGGGAGATGGGGCATGAAGTTACTTCTAGGAGTTGGACACATACAAAGTTTAGCTCAGTTCTGGGCATCTTTGAAATACCTATACAAACTTGTTCCTACATAGTAACTTGCAACTTTGAATGAGAATGTGCTTGCTTACAGCAACGTGCTATATGTTCTGAATGCACGAATTGGGAATCTGTGTCAAAACTTTGTTAGGAATTATGTGATCCTTACTAGCTGGAAGTAAGGGAGATGGGGCATGAAGTTATTTCTTGGAGTTGGAGACATACCAAGTTTAGCTCAGTTCTGGGCATCTTTGAAATACCTATACAAACTTGTTCCTACATAGTAACTTGCAACTTTGAATGAGAATGTGCTTGCTTGCAGCAACGTGCTATATGTTCTGAATGCCCGATTTGGGAATCTGTGTCAAACCTTTGTTAGGAATTATGTGATCCTTACTAGCTGGAAGTAAGGGAGATGGAGCATGAAGTTATTTCTAGGAGTTATACACATACCAAGTTTAGCTCAGTTCTGGGCATCTTTGAAATACCTATACAAACTTGTTCCTACATAGTAACTTGCATCTTTGAATGAGAATGTGCTTGCTTACAGCAACGTGCTATATGTTCTGAATGCCCGAATTGGCAGTCTGTGTCAAAACTTTGTTAGGAATTATGTGATCCTTACTAGCTGGAAGTAAGGGAGATGGGGCATGAAGTTATTTCTAGGAGTTGGACACATACCAAGTTTAGCTCAGTTCTTGGCATCTTTGAAATACCTATATAAACTTGTTCCTACATAGTAACTTGCATCTTTGAATGAGAATCTGCTTGCTTACAGCAACGTGCTATATGTTCTGAATGCCCGAATTGGGAATCTGTGTCAAAACTTTGTTAGGAATTATGTGACCCTTACTAGCTGGAAGTAAGGGAGATGGGGCATGAAGTTATTTCTAGGAGTTGGACACATACCAAGTTAAGCTCAGTTCTGGGCATCTTTGAAATACCTATACAAACTTGTTCCTACATAGTAACTTGCAACATTGAATGAGAATGTGCTTGCTTACAGCAACGTGCTATATGTTCTGAATGCCCGAATTGGCAATCTGTGTCAAAACTTTGTTAGGAATTATGTGATCCTTACTAGCTGGAAGTAAGGTAGATGGGGCATGAAGTTATTTCTAGGAGTTGGACACATACCAAATTTAGCTCAGTTCTGGGCATCTTTGAAATACCTATACAAACTTGTTCCTACATAGTAACTTGCATCTTTGAATGAAAATGTGCTTGCTTACAGCAACGTGCTATATGTTCTGAATGCCCGAATTGGGAATCTGTGTCAAAACTTTGTTAGGAATTATGTGATCCTTACTAGCTGGAAGTAAGGGAGATGGGGCATGAAGTTATTTCTAGGAGTTGGACACATACCAAGTTTAGCTCAGTTCTGGGCATCTTTGAAATACCTATAGAAACTTGTTCCTACATAGTAACTTGCATCTTTGAATGAGAATCTGCTTGCTTACAGCAACGTGCTATATGTTCTGAATGCCCGAATTCGGAATCTGTGTCAAAACTTTGTTAGGAATTATGTGATCCTTACTAGCTGGAAGTAAGGGAGATGGGGCATGAAGTTATTTCTAGGAGTTGGACACATACCAAGTTTAGCTCAGTTCTGGGCATCTTTGAAATACCTATACAAACTTGTTCCTACATAGTAACTTGCATCTTTGAATGAGAATCTGCTTGCTTACAGCAACGTGCTATATGTTCTGAATGCCCGAATTCGGAATCTGTGTCAAAACTTTGTTAGGAATTATGTGATCCTTACTAGCTGGAAGTAAGGGAGATGGGGCATGAAGTTATTTCTAGGAGTTGGACACATACCAAGTTTAGCTCAGTTCTGGGCATCTTTGAAATACCTATACAAACTTGTTCCTACATAGTAACTTGCAACTTTGAATGAAAATGTGCCTGCTTACAGCAACGTGCTGTATGTTCTGAATGCCCCAATTGGGAATCTGTGTCAAAACTTTGTTAGGAATCATGTGATCCTTACTAGCTGGAAGTAAGGGAGATGGGGCATGAAGTTATTTCTAGGAGTTGGACACATACCAAGTTTAGCTCAGATCTGGGCATCTTTGAAATACCTATACAAACTTGTTCCTACATAGTAACTTGCAACATTGAATGAAAATGTGCTTGCTTACAGCAACGTGCTATATGTTCTGAATGCCCGAATTGGGAATCTGTGTCAAAACTTTGTTAGGAATCATGTGATCCTTACTAGCTGGAAGTAAGGGAGATGGGGCATGAAGTTATTTCTAGGAGTTGGACACATACCAAGTTTAGCTCAGTTCTGGGCATCTTTGAAATACCTATACAAATTTGTTCCTACATTGTAACTTGCAACTTTGAATGAAAATGTGCTTGCTTACAGCAACGTGCTATATGTTCTGAATGCCCGAATTGGGAATCTGTGTCAAAACTTTGTTAGGAATTATGTGATCCTTACTAGCTGGAAGTAAGGGAGATGGGGCATGAAGTTATTTCTAGGAGTTGGACACATACCAAGTTTAGCTCAGTTCTGGGCATCTTTGAAATACCTATACAAACTTGTTCCTACATAGTAACTTGCATCTTTGAATGAGAATCTGCTTGCTTACACTAACGTGCTATATGTTCTGAATGCCCGAATTGGGAATCTGTGTCAAAACTTTGTTAGGAATTATGTGTTCCTTACTAGCTGGAAGTAAGGGAGATGGGGCATGAAGTTATTTCTAGGAGTTGGACACATACCAAGTTTAGCTCAGTTCTGGGCATCTTTGAAATACCTATACAAACTTGTTCCTACATAGTAACTTGCATCTTTGAATGAGAATGTGCTTGCTTACAGCAACGTGCTATATGTTCTGAATTCCCGAATTGGGAATCTGTGTCAAAACTTTGTTAGGAATTATGTGATCCTTACTAGCTGGAAGTAAGGGAGATGGGGCATGAAGTTATTTCTAGGAGTTGGACACATACCAAGTTTAGCTCAGTTCTGGGCATTTTTGAAATACCTATACAAACTTGTTCCTACATTGTAACTTGCAACTTTGAATGAGAATGTGCCTGCTTACAGCAACGTGCTATATGTTCTGAATGCCCGAATTGGGAATCTGTGTCAAAACTTTGTTAGGAATTATGTGATCCTTACTAGCTGGAAGTAAGGGAGATGGGGCATGAAGTTATTTCTAGGAGTTGGACACATACCAAGTTTAGCTCAGTTCTGGGCATCTTTGAAATACCTATACAAACTTGTTCCTACATAGTAACTTGCATCTTTGAATGAGAATCTGCTTGCTTACAGCAACGTGCTATATGTTCTGAATGCCCGAATTGGGAATCTGTGTCAAAACTTTGTTAGGAATTATGTGATCCTTACTAGCTGGAAGTAAGGGAGATGGAGCATGAAGTTATTTCTAGGAGTTGGACACATACCAAGTTTAGCTCAGTTCTGGGCATCTTTGAAATACCTATACAAACTTGTTCCTACATAGTAACTTGCAACTTTGAATGAATATGTGCTTGCTTACAGCAACGTGCTGTATGTTCCGAATGCCCGAATTGGGAATCTGTGTCAAAACTTTGTTAGGAATTATGTGATCCTTACTAGCTGGAAGTAAGGGAGATGTGGCATGAAGTTATTTCTAGGAGTTGGACACATACCAAGTTTAGCTCAGTTCTGGGCATCTTTGAAATACCTATACAAACTTGTTCCTACATAGTAACTTGCAACTTTGAATGAGAATGTGCTTGCTTACAGTAACGTGCTATATGTTCTGAATGCCCGAATTGGGAATCTGTGTCAAAACTTCGTTAGGAATTATGTGATCCTTACTAGCTGGAAGTAAGGGAGATGGGGCATGAAGTTATTTCTAGGAGTTGGACACATACCAAGTTTAGCTCAGTTCTGGGCAACTTTGAAATACCTATACAAACTTGTTCCTACATAGTAACTTGCAACTTTGAATGAAAATGTGCTTGCTTACAGCAACGTGCTATATGTTCTGAATGCCCGAATTGGGAATCTGTGTCAAAATTTGTTAGGAATTATGTGATCCTTACTAGCTGGAAGTAAGGGAGATGGGGCATGAAGTTATTTCTAGGAGTTGGACACATACCAAGTTTAGCTCAGTTCTGGGCATCTTTGAAATACCTATACAAACTTGTTCCTACATAGTAACTTGCAACTTTGAATGAGAATGTGCTTGCTTACAGCAACGTGCTATATGTTCTGAATGAACGAATTGGGAATCTGTGTCAAAACTTTGTTAGGAATTATGTGATCCTTACTAGCTGGAAGTAAGGGAGATGGGGCATGAAGTTATTTCTAGGAGTTGGACACATACCAAGTTTAGCTCAGTTCTGGGCATCTTTGAAATACCTATACAAACTTGTTCCTACATAGTAACTTGCTACTTTGAATGAAAATGTGCTTGCTTACAGCAACGTGCTGTATGTTCTGAATGCCCGAATTGGGAATCTGTGTCAAAACTTTGTTAGGAATTATGTGATCCTTACTAGCTGGAAGTAAGGGAGATGGGGCATGAAGATATTTCTAGGAGTTGGACACATACCAAGTTTAGCTCAGTTCTGGGCATCTTTGAAATACCTATACAAACTTGTTCCTACATAGTAACTTGCAACTTTGAATGAAAATGTGCTTGCTTACAGCAACGTGCTGTATGTTCTGAATGCCCGAATTGGGAATCTGTGTCAAAACTTTGTTAGGAATCATGTGATCCTTTCTAGCTGGAAGTAAGGGAGATGGGGCATGAAGTTATTTCTAGGAGTTGGACACATACCAAGTTTAGCTCAGTTCTGGGCATCTTTGAAATACCTATACAAACTTGTTCCTACATAGTAACTTGCATCTTTGAATGAGAATCTGCTTGCTTACAGCAACGTGCTATATGTTCTGAATGCCCGAATTGGGAATCTGTGTCAAAACTTTGTTAGGAATTATGTGATCCTTACTAGCTGGAAGTAAGGGAGATGGAGCATGAAGTTATTTCTAGGAGTTGGACACATACCAAGTTTAGCTCAGTTCTGGGCATCTTTGAAATACCTATACAAACTTGTTCCTACATAGTAACTTGCAACTTTGAATGAATATGTGCTTG
The DNA here is from genome assembly GCF_020826845.1 of Diceros bicornis minor. Lineage (NCBI taxonomy): Eukaryota > Metazoa > Chordata > Mammalia > Perissodactyla > Rhinocerotidae > Diceros > Diceros bicornis. The sequence goes on along the minus strand of NW_026690858.1, from coordinate 658,231 downwards.
CTTACAGCAACGTGCTGTATGTTCCGAATGCCCGAATTGGGAATCTGTGTCAAAACTTTGTTAGGAATTATGTGATCCTTACTAGCTGGAAGTAAGGGAGATGTGGCATGAAGTTATTTCTAGGAGTTGGACACATACCAAGTTTAGCTCAGTTCTGGGCATCTTTGAAATACCTATACAAACTTGTTCCTACATAGTAACTTGCAACTTTGAATGAGAATGTGCTTGCTTACAGTAACGTGCTATATGTTCTGAATGCCCGAATTGGGAATCTGTGTCAAAACTTCGTTAGGAATTATGTGATCCTTACTAGCTGGAAGTAAGGGAGATGGGGCATGAAGTTATTTCTAGGAGTTGGACACATACCAAGTTTAGCTCAGTTCTGGGCAACTTTGAAATACCTATACAAACTTGTTCCTACATAGTAACTTGCAACTTTGAATGAAAATGTGCTTGCTTACAGCAACGTGCTATATGTTCTGAATGCCCGAATTGGGAATCTGTGTCAAAATTTGTTAGGAATTATGTGATCCTTACTAGCTGGAAGTAAGGGAGATGGGGCATGAAGTTATTTCTAGGAGTTGGACACATACCAAGTTTAGCTCAGTTCTGGGCATCTTTGAAATACCTATACAAACTTGTTCCTACATAGTAACTTGCAACTTTGAATGAGAATGTGCTTGCTTACAGCAACGTGCTATATGTTCTGAATGAACGAATTGGGAATCTGTGTCAAAACTTTGTTAGGAATTATGTGATCCTTACTAGCTGGAAGTAAGGGAGATGGGGCATGAAGTTATTTCTAGGAGTTGGACACATACCAAGTTTAGCTCAGTTCTGGGCATCTTTGAAATACCTATACAAACTTGTTCCTACATAGTAACTTGCAACTTTGAATGAGAATGTGCTTGCTTGCAGCAACGTGCTATATGTTCTGAATGCCCGATTTGGGAATCTGTGTCAAAACTTTGTTAGGAATTATGTGATCCTTACTAGCTGGAAGTAAGGGAGATGGAGCATGAAGTTATTTCTAGGAGTTGGACACATACCAAGTTTAGCTCAGTTCTGGGCATCTTTGAAATACCTATACAAACTTGTTCCTACATAGTAACTTGCATCTTTGAATGAGAATGTGCTTGCTTACAGCAACGTGCTATATGTTCTGAATGCCCGAATTGGCAATCTGTGTCAAAACTTTGTTAGGAATTATGTGATCCTTACTAGCTGGAAGTAAGGGAGATGGGGCATGAAGTTATTTCTAGGAGTTGGACACATACCAAGTTTAGCTCAGTTCTGGGCATCTTTGAAATACCTATACAAACTTGTTCCTACATAGTAACTTGCATCTTTGAATGAGAATCTGCTTGCTTACAGCAACGTGCTATATGTTCTGAATGCCCGAATTGGGAATCTGTGTCAAAACTTTGTTAGGAATTATGTGATCCTTAGTAGCTGGAAGTAAGGGAGATGGGGCATGAAGTTATTTCTAGGAGTTGGACACATACCAAGTTTAGCTCAGTTCTGGGCATCTTTGAAATACCTATACAAACTTGTTCCTACATAGTAACTTGCAACTTTGAATGAGAATATGCTTGCTTGCAGCAACGTGCTATATGTTCTGAATGCCCGATTTGGGAATCTGTGTCAAAACTTTGTTAGGAATTATGTGATCCTTACTAGCTGGAAGTAAGGGAGATGGAGCATGAAGTTATTTCTAGGAGTTGGACACATACCAAGTTTAGCTCAGTTCTGGGCATCTTTGAAATACCTATACGAACTTGTTCCTACATAGTAACTTGCATCTTTGAATGAGAATGTGCTTGCTTACAGCAACGTGCTATATGTTCTGAATGCCCGAATTGGCAATCTGTGTCAAAACTTTGTTAGGAATTATGTGATCCTTACTAGCTGGAAGTAAGGGAGATGGGGCATGAAGTTATTTCTAGGAGTTGGACACATACCAAGTTTAGCTCAGTTCTGGGCATCTTTGAAATACCTATACAAACTTGTTCCTACATAGTAACTTGCATCTTTGAATGAGAATCTGCTTTCTTACAGCAACGTGCTATATGTTCTGAATGCCCGAATTGGGAATCTATGTCAAAACTTTGTTAGGAATTATGTGATCCTTACTAGCTGGAAGTAAGGGAGATGGGGCATGAAGTTATTTCTAGGAGTTGGACACATACCAATTTTAGCTCAGTTCTGGGCATCTTTGAAATACCTATACAAACTTGTTCCTACATAGTAACTTGCATCTTTGAATGAGAATGTGCTTGCTTACAGCAACGTGCTATATGTTCTGAATGCCCGAATTGGGAATCTGTGTCAAAACTTTGTTAGGAATTATGTGATCCTTACTAGCTGGAAGTAAGGGAGATGGGGCATGAAGTTATTTCTAGGAGTTGGACACATACCAAGTTTAGCTCAGTTCTGGGCATCTTTGAAATACCTATACAAACTTGTTCCTACATAGTAACTTGCAACTTTGAATGAGAATGTGCTTGCTTACAGCAACGTGCTATATGTTCTGAATGCCCGAATTGGGAATCTGTGTCAAAACTTTGTTAGGAATTATGTGATCCTTACTAGCTGGAAGTAAGGGAGATGGGGCATGAAGATATTTCTACGAGTTGGACACATACCGAGTTTAGCTCAGTTCTGGGCATCTTTGAAATACCTATACAAACTTGTTCCTACATAGTAACTTGCAACTTTGAATGAGAATGTGCTTGCTTACAGCAACGTGCTATATGTTCTGAATGCCCGAATTGGGAATCTGTGTCAAAACTTTGTTAGGAATTATGTGATCCTTTCTAGCTGGAAGTAAGGGAGATGGGGCATGTAGTTATTTCTTGGAGTTGGAGACATACCGAGTTTAGCTCAGTTCTGGGCATCTTTGAAATACCTATACAAACTTGTTCCTACATAGTAACTTGCATCTTTGAATGAGAATGTGCTTGCTTACAGTAACGTGTTATATGTTCTGAATGCCCGAATTGGCAATCTGTGTCAAAAGTTTGTTAGGAATTATGTGATCCTTACTAGCTGGAAGTAAGGGAGATGGGGCATGAAGTTATTTCTAGGAGTTGGACACATACCGAGTTTAGCTCAGTTCTGGGCATCTTTGAAATACCTATACAAACTTGTTCCTACATAGTAACTTGCAACTTTGAATGAGAATGTGCTTGCTTGCAGCAACGTGCTATATGTTCTGAATGCCCGAATTGGGAATCTGTGTCAAAACATTGTTAGGAATTATGAGATCCTTACTAGCTGGAAGTAAGGGAGATGGGGCATGATGTTATTTCTAGGAGTTGGACACATACCAAGTTTAGCTCAGTTCTGGGCATCTTTGAAATACCTATACAAACTTGTTCCTACCTAGTAACTTGCATCTTTGAATGAGAATGTGCTTGCTTACAGCAACGTGCTATATGTTCTGAATGCCCGAATTGGCAATCTGTGTCAAAACTTTGTTAGGAATTATGTGATCCTTACTAGCTGGAAGTAAGGGAGATGGGGCATGAAGTTATTTCTAGGAGTTGGACACATACCAAGTTTAGCTCAGTTCTGGGCATCTTTGAAATACCTATACAAACTTGTTCCTACATAGTAACTTGCATCTTTGAATGAGAATCTGCTTGCTTACACTAACGTGCTATATGTTCTGAATGCCCGAATTGGGAATCTGTGTCAAAACTTTGTTAGGAATTATGTGATCCTTACTAGCTGGAAGTAAGGGAGATGGGGCATGAAGTTATTTCTAGGAGTTGGACACATACCAAGTTTAGCTCAGTTCTGGGCATCTTTGAAATACCTATACAAACTTGTTCCTACATAGTAACTTGCAACTTTGAATGAAAATGTGCCTGCTTACAGCAACGTGCTATATGTTCTGAATGCCCGAATTGGGAATCTGTGTCAAAACTTTGTTAGGAATTATGTGATCCTTACTAGCTGGAAGTAAGGGAGATGGGGCATGAAGATATTTCTAGGAGTTGGACACATACCGAGTTTAGCTCAGTTCTGGGCATCTTTGAAATACCTATACAAACTTGTTCCTACATAGTAACTTGCAACTTTGAAGGAGAATGTGCTTGCTTACAGCAACGTGCTATATGTTCTGAATGCCCGAATTGGGAATCTGTGTCAAAACTTTGTTAGGAATTATGTGATCCTTACTAGCTGGAAGTAAGGGAGATGGGGCATGAAGTTATTTCTAGGAGTTGGACACATACCGAGTTTAGCTCAGTTCTGGGCATCTTTGAAATACCTATACAAACTTGTTCCTACATAGTAACTTGCAACTTTGAATGAGAATGTGCCTGCTTACAGCAACGTGCTATATGTTCTGAATGCCCGAATTGGCAATCTGTGTCAAAACTTTGTTAGGAATTATGTGATCCTTACTAGCTGGAAGTAAGGGAGATGGGGCATGAAGTTATTTCTAGGAGTTGGACACATACCGAGTTTAGCTCAGTTCTGGGCATCTTTGAAATACCTATACAAACTTGTTCCTACATAGTAACTTGCAACTTTGAATGAGAATGTGCTTGCTTACAGCAACGTGCTATATGTTCTGAATGCCCGAATTGGGAATCTGTGTCAAAACTTTGTTAGGAATTATGTGATCCTTACTAGCTGGAAGTAAGGCAGATGGGGCATGAAGTTATTTCTAGGAGTTGGACACAAACCAAGTTTAGCTCAGTTCTGGGCATCTTTGAAATACCTATACAAACTTGTTCCTACATAGTAACTTGCAACTTTGAATGAAAATGTGCTTGCTTACAGCAACGTGCTATATGTTCTGAATGCCCGAATTGGGAATCTGTGTCAAAACTTTGTTAGGAATTATGTGATCCTTACTAGCTGGAAGTAAGGGAGATGGGGCATGAAGTTATTTCTAGGAGTTGGACACATACCAAGTTTAGCTCAGTTCTGGGCATCTTTGAAATACCTATACAAACTTGTTCCTACATAGTAACTTGCAACTTTGAATGAGAATCTGCTTGCTTACAGCAACGTGCTATATGTTATGAATGCCCGAATTGGGAATCTGTGTCAAAACTTTGTTAGGAATTATGTGATCCTTACTAGCTGGAAGTAAGGGAGATGGGGCATGAAGTTATTTCTAGGAGTTGGACACATACGAAGTTTAGCTCAGTTCTGGGCATCTTTGAAATACCTATACAAACTTGTTCCTACATAGTAACTTGCATCTTTGAATGAGAATGTGCTTGCTTACAGCAACGTGCTATATGTTCTGAATGCCCGAATTGGCAATCTGTGTCAAAACTTTGTTAGGAATTATGTGATCCTTACTAGCTGGAAGTAAGGGAGATGGGGCATGAAGTTATTTCTAGGAGTTGGACACATACCAAGTTTAGCTCAGTTCTGGGCATCTTTGAAATACCTATACAAACTTGTTCCTACCTAGTAACTTGCATCTTTGAATGAGAATGTGCTTGCTTACAGCAACGTGCTATATGTTCTGAATACCCGAATTGGGAATCTGTGTCAAAACTTTGTTAGGAATTATGTGATCCTTACTAGCTGGAAGTAAGTGAGATGGGGCATGAAGTTATTTCTAGGAGTTGGACACATACCAAGTTTAGCTCAGTTATGGGCATCTTTGAAATACCTATACAAACTTGTTCCTACATAGTAACTTGCATCTTTGAATGAGAATGTGCTTGCTTACAGCAACGTGCTATATGTTCTGATTGCCCGAATTGGCAATCTGTGTCAAAACTTTGTTAGGAATTATGTGATCCTTACTAGCTGGAGGTAAGGGAGATGGGGCATGAAGTTATTTCTAGGAGTTGGACACATACCAAGTTTAGCTCAGTTCTGGGCATCTTTGAAATACCTATACAAACTTGTTCTTACATAGTAACTTGCATCTTTAATGAGAATCTGCTTGCTTACAGCAACGTGCTATATGTTCTGAATGCCCGAATTGGGAATCTGTGTCAAAACTTTGTTAGGAATTATGTGATCCTTACTAGCTGGAAGTAAGGGAGATGGGGCATGAAGTTATTTCTAGGAGTTGGACACATACCAAGTTTAGCTCAGTTCTGGGCATCTTTGAAATACCTATACAAACTTGTTCCTACATAGTAACTTGCAACGTTGAATGAGAATGTGCTTGCTTACAGCAACGTGCTATATGTTCTGAATGCCCGAATTGGGAATCTGTGTCAAAACTTTGTTAGGAATTATGTGATCCTTACTAGCTGGAAGTAAGGGAGATGGGGCATGAAGTTATTTCTAGGAGTTGGACACATACCAAGTTTAGCTCAGTTCTGGGCATCTTTGAAATACCTATACAAACTTGTTCCTACATAGTAACTTGCAACTTTGAATGAGAATGTGCTTGCTTACAGCAACGTGCTATATGTTCTGAATGCCCGAATTGGGAATCTGTGTCAAAACTTTGTTAGGAATCATGTGATCCTTACTAGCTGGAAGTAAGGGAGATGGGGCATGAAGTTATTTCTAGGAGTTGGACAAATACCAAGTTTAGCTCAGTTCTGGGCATCTTTGAAATACCTATACAAACTTGTTCCTACATAGTATACTTGCATCTTTGAAGGAGAATGTGCTTGCTTACAGCAATGTGCTATATGTTCTGAATGCCCGAATTGGGAATCTGTGTCAAAACATTGTTAGGAATTATGTGATCCTTACTAGCTGGAAGTAAGGGAGATGGGGCATGAAGTTATTTCTAGGAGTTGGACAGATACCAAGTTTAGCTCAGTTCTGGGCATCTTTGAAATACCTATACAAACTTGTTCCTACATAGTAACTTGCATCTTTGAATGAGAATCTGCCTGCTTACAGCAACGTGCTATATGTTCTGAATGCCCGAATTGGGAATCTGTGTCAAAACTTTGTTAGGAATTATGTGATCCTTACTAGCTGGAAGTAAGGGAGATGGGGCATGAAGTTATTTCTAGGAGTTGGACACATACCAAGTTTAGCTCAGTTCTGGGCATCTTTGAAATACCTATACAAACTTGTTCCTACATAGTAACTTGCACCTTTGAATGAAAATGTGCTTGCTTACAGCAACGTGCTATATGTTCTGAATGCCCGAATTGGGAATCTGTGTCAAAACTTTGTTAGGAATTATGTGATCCTTACTAGCTGGAAGTAAGGGAGATGGGGCATGAGGTTATTTCTAGGAGTTGGACACATACCAAGTTTAGCTCAGTTCTGGGCATCTTTGAAATACCTATACAAACTTGTTCCTACAAAGTAACTTGCATCTTTGAATGAGAATGTGCTTGCTTACAGCAACGTGCTATATGTTCTGAATGCCCGAATTGGGAATCTGTGTCAAAACTTTGTTAGGAATTATGTGATCCTTACTAGCTGGAAGTAAGGGAGATGGGGCATGAAGTTATTTCTAGGAGTTGGACACATACCAAGTTTAGCTCAGTTCTGGGCATCTTTGAAATACCTATACAAACTTGTTCCTACATAGTAACTTGCAACTTTGAATGAGAATGTGCTTGCTTGCAGCAACGTGCTATATGTTCTGAATGCCCGAATTGGGAATCTGTGTCAAAACTTTGTTAGGAATTATGTGATCCTTACTAGCTGGAAGTAAGGGAGATGGGGCATGAAGTTATTTCTAGGAGTTGGACACATACCAAGTTTAGCTCAGTTCTGGGCATCTTTGAAATACCTATAAGAACTTGTTCCTACATAGTAACTTGCAACTTTGAATGAGAATGTGCTTGCTTACAGCAACGTGCTATATGTTCTGAATGCCCGAATTGGGAATCTGTTTCAAAACTTTGTTAGGAATTATGTGATCCTTACTAGCTGGAAGTAAGGGAGATGGGGCATGAAGTTATTTCTAGGAGTTGGACACATACCAAGTTTAGCTCAGTTCTGGGCATCTTTGAAATACCTATACAAACATGTTCCTACATAGTAACTTGCATCTTTGAATGAGAATCTGCTTGCTTACAGCAACGTGCTATATGTTCTGAATGCCCGAATTGGGAATCTGTGTCAAAACTTTGTTAGGAATTATGTGATCCTTACTAGCTGGAAGTAAGGGAGATGGGGCATGATGTTATTTCTAGGAGTTGGACACATACCAAGTTTAGCTCAGTTCTGGGCATCTTTGAAATACCTATACAAACTTGTTCCTACATAGTAACTTGCAACTTTGAATGAAAATGTGCTTGCTTACAGCAACGTGCTATATGTTCTGAATGCCCGAATTGGGAATCTGTGTCCAAATTTTGTTAGGAATTATGTGATCCTTACTAGCTGGAAGTAAGGGAGATGGGGCATGAAGTTATTTCTAGGATTTGGACACATACCAAGTTTAGCTCAGTTCTGGGCATCTTTGAAATACCTATACAAACTTGTTCCTACATAGTAACTTGCAACTTTGAATGAAAATGTGCTTGCTTACAGCAACGTGCTATATGTTCTGAATGCCCGAATTGGCAATCTGTGTCAAAACTTTGTTAGGAATTATGTGATCCTTACTAGCTGGAAGTAAGGGAGATGGGGCATGAAGTTATTTCTAGGAGTTGGACACATACCAAGTTTAGCTCAGTTCTGGGCATCTTTGAAATACCTATACAAACTTGTTCCTACATAGTAACTTGCAACTTTGAATGAGAATGTGCTTGCTTACAGCAACGTGCTATATGTTCTGAATGCCCGAATTGGGAATCTGTGTCAAAACTTTGTTAGGAATTATGTGATCCTTACTAGCTGGAAGTAAGGGAGATGGGGCATGAAGTTATTTCTAGGAGTTGGACACATACCAAGTTTAGCTCAGTTCTGGGCATCTTTGAAATTCCTATACAAACTTGTTCCTACATAGTAACTTGCAACTTTGAATGAGAATGTGCCTGCTTACAGCAACGTGCTATATGTTCTGAATGCCCGAATTGGGAATCTGTGTCAAAACTTTGTTAGGAATTATGTGATCCTTACTAGCTGGAAGTAAGGGAGATGGGGCATGAAGTTATTTCTAGGAGTTGGACACATACCAAGTTTAGCTCAGTTCTGGGCATCTTTGAAATACCTATACAAACTTGTTCCTACAAAGTAACTTGCATCTTTGAATGAGAATGTGCTTGCTTACAGCAACGTGCTATATGTTCTGAATGCCCGAATTGGCAATCTGTGTCAAAACATTGTTAGGAATTATGTGATCCTTACTAGCTGGAAGTAAGTGAGATGGGGCATGAAGTTATTTCTAGGAGTTGGACACATACCAAGTTTAGCTCAGTTATGGGCATCTTTGAAATACCTATACAAACTTGTTCCTACATAGTAACTTGCATCTTTGAATGAGAATGTGCTTGCTTACAGCAACGTGCTATATGTTCTGATTGCCCGAATTGGCAATCTGTGTCAAAACTTTGTTAGGAATTATGTGATCCTTACTAGCTGGAGGTAAGGGAGATGGGGCATGAAGTTATTTCTAGGAGTTGGACACATACCAAGTTTAGCTCAGTTCTGGGCATCTTTGAAATACCTATACAAACTTGTTCTTACATAGTAACTTGCATCTTTAATGAGAATCTGCTTGCTTACAGCAACGTGCTATATGTTCTGAATGCCCGAATTGGGAATCTGTGTCAAAACTTTGTTAGGAATTATGTGATCCTTACTAGCTGGAAGTAAGGGAGATGGGGCATGAAGTTATTTCTAGGAGTTGGACACATACCAAGTTTAGCTCAGTTCTGGGCATCTTTGAAATACCTATACAAACTTGTTCCTACATAGTAACTTGCAACGTTGAATGAGAATGTGCTTGCTTACAGCAACGTGCTATATGTTCTGAATGCCCGAATTGGGAATCTGTGTCAAAACTTTGTTAGGAATTATGTGATCCTTACTAGCTGGAAGTAAGGGAGATGGAGCATGAAGTTATTTCTAGGAGTTGGACACATACCAAGTTTAGCTCAGTTCTGGGCATCTTTGAAATACCTATACAAACTTGTTCCTACATAGTAACTTGCAACTTTGAATGAGAATGTGCTTGCTTACAGCAACGTGCTATATGTTCTGAATGCCCGAATTGGGAATCTGTGTCAAAACTTTGTTAGGAATTATGTGATCCTTACTAGCTGGAAGTAAGGGAGATGGGGCATGAAGTTATTTCTAGGAGTTGGACAAATACCAAGTTTAGCTCAGTTCTGGGCATCTTTGAAATACCTATACAAACTTGTTCCTACATAGTATACTTGCATCTTTGAATGAGAATGTGCTTGCTTACAGCAACGTGCTATATGTTCTGAATGCCCGAATTGGGAATCTGTGTCAAAACATTGTTAGGAATTATGTGATCCTTACTAGCTGGAAGTAAGGGAGATGGGCCATGAAGTTATTTCTAGGAGTTGGACAGATACCAAGTTTAGCTCAGTTCTGGGCATCTTTGAAATACCTATACAAACTTGTTCCTACATAGTAACTTGCATCTTTGAATGAGAATCTGCTTGCTTACAGCAACGTGCTATATGTTCTGAATGCCCGAATTGGCAATCTGTGTCAAAACTTTGTTAGGAATTATGTGATCCTTACTAGCTTGAAGTAAGGGAGATGGGGCATGAAGTTATTTCTAGGAGTTGGACACATACCAATTTTAGCTCAGTTCTGGGCATCTTTGAAATACCTATACAAACTTGTTCCTACATAGTAACTTGCACCTTTGAATGAAAATGTGCTTGCTTACAGCAACGTGCTATATGTTCTGAATGCCCGAATTGGGAATCTGTGTCAAAACTTTGTTAGGAATTATGTGATCCTTACTAGCTGGAAGTAAGGGAGATGGGGCATGAGGTTATTTCTAGGAGTTGGACACATACCAAGTTTAGCTCAGTTCTGGGCATCTTTGAAATACCTATACAAACTTGTTCCTACCTAGTAACTTGCATCTTTGAATGAGAATGTGCTTGCTTACAGCAACGTGCTATATGTTCTGAATGCCCGAATTGGGAATCTGTGTCAAAACTTTGTTAGGAATTATGTGATCCTTACTAGCTGGAAGTAAGGGAGATGGGGCATGAAGTTATTTCTAGGAGTTGGACACATACCAAGTTTAGCTCAGTTCTGGGCATCTTTGAAATACCTATACAAACTTGTTCCTACATAGTAACTTGCAACTTTGAATGAAAATGTGCTTGCTTACAGCAACGTGCTATATGTTCTGAATGCCCGAATTGGGAATCTGTGTCAAAACTTTGTTAGGAATTATGTGATCCTTACTAGCTGGAAGTAAGGGAGATGGGGCATGAAGTTATTTCTAGGAGTTGGACACATACCAAGTTTAGCTCAGTTCTGGGCATCTTTGAAATACCTATACAAACTTGTTCCTACATAGTAACTTGCATCTTTGAATGAGAATCTGCTTGCTTACAGCAACGTGCTATATGTTCTGAATGCCCGAATTGGGAATCAGTGTCAAAACTTTGTTAGGAATTATGTGATCCTTACTAGCTGGAAGTAAGGGAGATGGGGCATGAAGTTATTTCTAGGAGTTGGACACATACCAAGTTTAGCTCAGTTCTGGGCATCTTTGAAATACCTATACAAACTTGTTCCTACATAGTAACTTGCAACTTTGAATGAAAATGTGCTTGCTTACAGCAACGTGCTATATGTTCTGAATGCCCGAATTGGCAATCTGTGTCAAAACTTTGTTAGGAATTATGTGATCCTTACTAGCTGGAAGTAATGGAGATGGGGCATGAAGTTATTTCTAGGAGTTGGACACACACCAAGTTTAGCTCAGTTCTGGGCATCTTTGAAATACCTATACAAACTTGTTCCTACATAGTAACTTGCATCTTTGAATGAGAATCTGCTTGCTTACAGCAACGTGCTATATGTTCTGAATGCCCGAATTGGTAATCTGTGTCAAAACTTTGTTAGGAATTATGTGATCCTTACTAGCTGGAAGTAAGGGAGATGGGGCATGAAGTTATTTCTAGGAGTTGGACACATACCAAGTTTAGCTCAGTTCTGGGCATCTTTGAAATACCTATACAAACTTGTTCCTACATAGTAACTTGCATCTTTGAATGAGAATGTGCTTGCTTACAGCAACGTGCTATATGTTCTGAATGCCCGAATTGGGAATCTGTGTCAAAACTTTGTTAGGAATTATGTGATCCTTACTAGCTGGAAGTAAGGGAGAAGGGGCATGAAGTTATTTCTAGGAGTTGGACACATACCAAGTATAGCTCAGTTCTGGGCATCATTGAAATACCTATACAAACTTGTTCCTACATAGTAACTTGCATCTTTGAATGAGAATGTGCTTGCTTACAGCATCGTGCTATATGTTCTGAATGCCCGAATTGGCAATCTGTGTCAAAACTTTGTTAGGAATTATGTGATCCTTACTAGCTGGAAGTAAGGGAGATGGGGCATGAAGTTATTTCTAGGAGTTGGACACATACCAAGTTTAGCTCAGTTCTGGGCATCTTTGAAATACCTATACAAACTTGTTGCTACATAGTAACTTGCATCATTAATGAGAATCTGCTTGCTTACAGCAACGTGCTATATGTTCTGAATGCCTGAATTGGGAATCTGTGTCAAAACTTTGTTAGGAATTATGTGATCCTTACTAGCTGGAAGTAAGGGAGATGGGGCATGAAGTTATTTCTAGGAGTTGGACACATACCAAGTTTAGCTCAGTTCTGGGCATCTTTGAAATACCTATACAAACTTGTTCCTACATAGTAACTTGCAACTATGAATGAGAATGTGCTTGCTTACAGCAACGTGCTATATGTTCTGAATGCCCGAATTGGGAATCTGTGTCAAAACATTGTTAGGAATTATGTGATCCTTACTAGCTGGAAGTAAGGGAGATGGGGCATGAAGTTATTTCTAGGAGTTGGACACATACCAAGTTTAGCTCAGTTCTGGGCATCTTTGAAATACCTATACAAACTTGTTCCTACATAGTAACTTGCATCTTTGAATGAGAATGTGCTTGCTTACAGCAACGTGCTATATGTTCTGAATGCCCGAATTGGGAATCTGTGTCAAAACTTTGTTAGGAATTATGTGATCCTTACTAGCTGGAAGTAAGGGAGATGGGGCATGAAGTTATTTCTAGGAGTTGGACACATACCAAGTTTAGCTCAGTTCTGGGCATCTTTGAAATACCTATACAAACTTGTTCCTACCTAGTAACTTGCATCTTTGAATGAGAATGTGCTTGCTTACAGCAACGTGCTATATGTTCTGAATGCCCGAATTGGGAATCTGTGTCAAAACTTTGTTAGGAATTATGTGATCCTTACTAGCTGGAAGTAAGGGAGATGGGGCATGAAGTTATTTCTAGGAGTTGGACACATACCAAGTTTAGCTCAGTTCTGGGCATCTTTGAAATACCTATACAAACTTGTTCCTACATAGTAACTTGCATCTTTGAATGAGAATGTGCTTGCTTACAGCAACGTGCTATATGTTCTGATTGCCCGAATTGGCAATCTGTGTCAAAACTTTGTTAGGAATTATGTGATCCTTACTAGCTGGAAGTAAGGGAGATGGGGCATGAAGTTATTTCTAGGAGTTGGACACATACCAAGTTTAGCTCAGTTCTGGGCATATTTGAAATACCTATAAAAACTTGTTCTTACATAGTAACTTGCATCTTTAATGAGAATCTGCTTGCTTACAGCAACGTGCTATATGTTCTGAATGCCCGAATTGGCAATCTGTGTCAAAACTTTGTTAGGAATTATGTGATCCTTACTAGCTGGAAGTAAGGGAGATGGGGCATGAAGTTATTTCTAGGAGTTGGACACATACCAAGTTTAGCTCAGTTCTGGGCATCTTTGAAAAACCTATACAAACTTGTTCCTACATAGTAACTTGCAACTTTGAATGAGAATGTGCTTGCTTACAGCAACGTGCTATATGTTCTGAATGCCCGAATTGGGAATCTGTGTCAAAACTTTGTTAGGAATTATGTGATCCTTACTAGCTGGAAGTAAGGGAGATGGGGCATGAAGTTATTTCTAGGAGTTGGACACATACCAAGTTTAGCTCAGTTCTGGGCATCTTTGAAATACCTATACAAACTTGTTCCTACATAGTAACTTGCAACTTTGAATGAGAATGTGCTTGCTTACAGCAACGTGCTATATGTTCTGAATGCCCGAATTGGGAATCTGTGTCAAAACTTTGTTAGGAATTATGTGATCCTTACTAGCTGGAAGTAAGGGAGATGGAGCATGAAGTTATTTCTAGGAGTTGGACACATACCAAGTTTAGCTCAGTTCTGGGCATCTTTGAAATACCTATACAAACTTGTTCCTACATAGTAACTTGCATCTTTGAATGAGAATGTGCTTGCTTACAGCAACGTGCTATATGTTCTGAATGCCCGAATTGGGAATCTGTGTCAAAACATTGTTAGGAATTATGTGATCCTTACTAGCTGGAAGTAAGGGAGATGGGCCATGAAGTTATTTCTAGGAGTTGGACACATACCAAGTTTAGCTCAGTTCTGGGCATCTTTGAAATACCTATACAAACTTGTTCCTACATAGTAACTTGCATCTTTGAATGAGAATCTGCTTGCTTACAGCAACGTGCTATATGTTCTGAATGCCCGAATTGGGAATCTGTGTCAAAACTTTGTTAGGAATTATGTGATCCTTACTAGCTGGAAGTAAGGGAGATGGGGCATCAAGTTATTTCTAGGAGTTGGACACATACCAAGTTTAGCTCAGTTCCGGGCATCTTTGAAATACCTATACAAACTTGTTCCTACATAGTAACTTGCAACTTTGAATGAAAATGTGCTTGCTTACAGCAACGTGCTATATGTTCTGAATGCCCGAATTGGGAATCTGTGTCAAAACTTTGTTAGGAATTATGTGATCCTTACTAGCTGGAAGTAAGGGAGATGGGGCATGAAGTTATTTCTAGGAGTTGGACACATACCAAGTTTAGCTCAGTTGTGGGCATCTTTGAAATACCTATACAAACTTGTTCCTACATAGTAACTTGCATCTTTGAATGAGAATGTGCTTGCTTACAGCAACGTGCTATATGTTCTGAATGCCCGAATTGGGAATTTGTGTCAAAACTTTGTTAGGAATTATGTGATCCTTACTAGCTGGAAGTAAGGGAGATGGGGCATGAAGTTATTTCTAGGAGTTGGACACATACCAAGTTTAGCTCAGTTCTGGGCATCTTTGAAATACCTATACAAACTTGTTCCTACCTAGTAACTTGCATCTTTGAATGAGAATGTGCTTGCTTACAGCAACGTGCTATATGTTCTGAATGCCCGAATTTGGAATCTGTGTCAAAACTTTGTTAGGAATTATGTGATCCTTACTAGCTGGAAGTAAGGGAGATGGGGCATGAAGTTATTTCTAGGAGTTGGACACATACCAAGTTTAGCTCAGTTCTGGGCATCTTTGAAATACCTATACAAACTTGTTCCTACATAGTAACTTGCATCTTTGAATGAGAATGTGCTTGCTTACAGCAACGTGCTATATGTTCTGATTGCCCGAATTGGCAATCTGTGTCAAAACTTTGTTAGGAATTATGTGATCCTTACTAGCTGGAAGTAAGGGAGATGGGGCATGAAGTTATTTCTAGGAGTTGGACACATACCAAGTTTAGCTCAGTTCTGGGCATCTTTGAAATACCTATACAAACTTGTTCTTACATAGTAACTTGCATCTTTAATGAGAATCTGCTTGCTTACAGCAACGTGCTATATGTTCTGAATGCCCGAATTGGCAATCTGTGTCAAAACTTTGTTAGGAATTATGTGATCCTTACTAGCTGGAAGTAAGGGAGATGGGGCATGAAGTTATTTCTAGGAGTTGGACACATACCAAGTTTAGCTCAGTTCTGGGCATCTTTGAAATACCTATACAAACTTGTTCCTACATAGTAACTTGCAACTTTGAATGAGAATGTGCTTGCTTACAGCAACGTGCTATATGTTCTGAATGCCCGAATTGGGAATCTGTGTCAAAAGTTTGTTAGGAATTATGTGATCCTTACTAGCTGGAAGTAAGGGATATGGGGCATGAAGTTATTTCTAGGAGTTGGACACATACCAAGTTTAGCTCAGTTCTGGGCATCTTTGAAATACCTATACAAACTTGTTCCTACATAGTAACTTGCAACTTTGAATGAGAATGTGCTTGCTTACAGCAACGTGCTATATGTTCTGAATGCCCGAATTGGGAATCTGTGTCAAAACTTTGTTAGGAATTATGTGATCCTTACTAGCTGGAAGTAAGGGAGATGGAGCATGAAGTTATTTCTAGGAGTTGGACACATACCAAGTTTAGCTCAGTTCTGGGCATCTTTGAAATACCTATACAAACTTGTTCCTACATAGTAACTTGCATCTTTGAATGAGAATGTGCTTGCTTACAGCAACGTGCTATATGTTCTGAATGCCCGAATTGGGAATCTGTGTCAAAACATTGTTAGGAATTATGTGATCCTTACTAGCTGGAAGTAAGGGAGATGGGCCATGAAGTTATTTCTAGGAGTTGGACACATACCAAGTTTAGCTCAGTTCTGGGCATCTTTGAAATACCTATACAAACTTGTTCCTACATAGTAACTTGCATCTTTGAATGAGAATCTGCTTGCTTACAGCAACGTGCTATATGTTCTGAATGCCCGAATTGGGAATCTGTGTCAAAACTTTGTTAGGAATTATGTGATCCTTACTAGCTGGAAGTAAGGGAGATGGGGCATCAAGTTATTTCTAGGAGTTGGACACATACCAAGTTTAGCTCAGTTCCGGGCATCTTTGAAATACCTATACAAACTTGTTCCTACATAGTAACTTGCAACTTTGAATGAAAATGTGCTTGCTTACAGCAACGTGCTATATGTTCTGAATGCCCGAATTGGGAATCTGTGTCAAAACTTTGTTAGGAATTATGTGATCCTTACTAGCTGGAAGTAAGGGAGATGGGGCATGAAGTTATTTCTAGGAGTTGGACACATACCAAGTTTAGCTCAGTTCTGGGCATCTTTGAAATACCTATACAAACTTGTTCCTACATAGTAACTTGCATCTTTGAATGAGAATGTGCTTGCTTACAGCAACGTGCTATATGTTCTGAATGCCCGAATTGGGAATTTGTGTCAAAACTTTGTTAGAAATTATGTGATCCTTACTAGCTGGAAGTAAGGGAGATGGGGCATGAAGTTATTTCTAGGAGTTGGACACATACCAAGTTTAGCTCAGTTCTGGGCATCTTTGAAATACCTATACAAACTTGTTCCTACCTAGTAACTTGCATCTTTGAATGAGAATGTGCTTGCTTACAGCAACGTGCTATATGTTCTGAATGCCCGAATTTGGAATCTGTGTCAAAACTTTGTTAGGAATTATGTGATCCTTACTAGCTGGAAGTAAGGGAGATGGGGCATGAAGTTATTTCTAGGAGTTGGACACATACCAAGTTTAGCTCAGTTCTGGGCATCTTTGAAATACCTATACAAACTTGTTCCTACATAGTAACTTGCATCTTTGAATGAGAATGTGCTTGCTTACAGCAACGTGCTATATGTTCTGATTGCCCGAATTGGCAATCTGTGTCAAAACTTTGTTAGGAATTATGTGATCCTTACTAGCTGGAAGTAAGGGAGATGGGGCATGAAGTTATTTCTAGGAGTTGGACACATACCAAGTTTAGCTCAGTTCTGGGCATCTTTGAAATACCTATACAAACTTGTTCTTACATAGTAACTTGCATCTTTAATGAGAATCTGCTTGCTTACAGCAACGTGCTATATGTTCTGAATGCCCGAATTGGGAATCTGTGTCAAAACTTTGTTAGGAATTATGTGATCCTTACTAGCTGGAAGTAAGGGAGATGGGGCATGAAGTTATTTCTAGGAGTTGGACACATACCAAGTTTACCTCAGTTCTGGGCATCTTTGAAATACCTATACAAACTTGTTCCTACATAGTAACTTGCAACTTTGAATGAGAATGTGCTTGCTTACAGCAACGTGCTATATGTTCTGAATGCCCGAATTGGGAATCTGTGTCAAAACTTTGTTAGGAATTATGTGATCCTTACTAGCTGGAAGTAAGGGAGATGGGGCATGAAGTTATTTCTAGGAGTTGGACACATACCAAGTTTAGCTCAGTTCTGGGCATCTTTGAAATACCTATACAAACTTGTTCCTACATAGTAACTTGCAACTTTGAATGAGAATGTGCTTGCTTACAGCAACGTGCTATATGTTCTGAATGCCCGAATTGGGAATCTGTGTCAAAACTTTGTTAGGAATTATGTGATCCTTACTAGCTGGAAGTAAGGGAGATGGAGCATGAAGTTATTTCTAGGAGTTGGACACATACCAAGTTTAGCTCAGTTCTGGGCATCTTTGAAATACCTATACAAACTTGTTCCTACATAGTAACTTGCATCTTTGAATGAGAATGTGCTTGCTTACAGCAACGTGCTATATGTTCTGAATGCCCGAATTGGGAATCTGTGTCAAAACATTGTTAGGAATTATGTGATCCTTACTAGCTGGAAGTAAGGGAGATGGGCCATGAAGTTATTTCTAGGAGTTGGACACATACCAAGTTTAGCTCAGTTCTGGGCATCTTTGAAATACCTATACAAACTTGTTCCTACATAGTAACTTGCATCTTTGAATGAGAATCTGCTTGCTTACAGCAACGTGCTATATGTTCTGAATGCCCGAATTGGAAATCTGTGTCAAAACTTTGTTAGGAATTATGTGATCCTTACTAGCTGGAAGTAAGGGAAATGGGGCATCAAGTTATTTCTAGGAGTTGGACACATACCAAGTTTAGCTCAGTACCGGGCATCTTTGAAATACCTATACAAACTTGTTCCTACATAGTAACTTGCAACTTTGAATGAAAATGTGCTTGCTTACAGCAACGTGCTATATGTTCTGAATGCCCGAATTGGGAATAAGTGTCAAAACTTTGTTAGGAATTATGTGATCCTTACTAGCTGGAAGTAAGGGAGATGGGGCATGAAGTTATTTCTAGGAGTTGGACACATACCAAGTTTAGCTCAGTTCTGGGCATCTTTGAAATACCTATACAAACTTGTTCCTACATAGTAACTTGCATCTTTGAATGAGAATGTGCTTGCTTACAGCAACGTGCTATATGTTCTGAATGCCCGAATTGGGAATCTGTGTCAAAACTTTGTTAGGAATTATGTGATCCTTACTAGCTGGAAGTAAGGGAGATGGGGCATGAAGTTATTTCTAGGAGTTGGACACATACCAAGTTTAGCTCAGTTCTGGGCATCTTTGAAATACCTATACAAACTTGTTCCTACCTAGTAACTTGCATCTTTGAATGAGAATGTGCTTGCTTACAGCAACGTGCTATATGTTCTGAATGCCCGAATTGGGAATCTGTGTCAAAACTTTGTTAGGAATTATGTGATCCTTACTAGCTGGAAGTAAGGGAGATGGGGCATGAAGATATTTCTAGGAGTTGGACACATACCAAGTTTAGCTCAGTTCTGGGCATCTTTGAAATACCTATACAAACTTGTTCCTACATAGTAACTTGCATCTTTGAATGAGAATGTGCTTGCTTACAGCAACGTGCTATATGTTCTGATTGCCCGAATTGGCAATCTGTGTCAAAACTTTGTTAGGAATTATGTGATCCTTACTAGCTGGAAGTAAGGGAGATGGGGCATGAAGTTATTTCTAGGAGTTGGACACATACCAAGTTTAGCTCAGTTCTGGGCATCTTTGAAATACCTATACAAACTTGTTCTTACATAGTAACTTGCATCTTTAATGAGAATCTGCTTGCTTACAGCAACGTGCTATATGTTCTGAATGCCCGAATTGGCAATCTGTGTCAAAACTTTGTTAGGAATTATGTGATCCTTACTAGCTGGAAGTAAGGGAGATGGGGCATGAAGTTATTTCTAGGAGTTGGACACATACCAAGTTTAGCTCAGTTCTGGGCATCTTTGAAATACCTATACAAACTTGTTCCTACATAGTAACTTGCAACTTTGAATGAGAATGTGCTTGCTTACAGCAACGTGCTATATGTTCTGAATGCCCGAATTGGGAATCTGTGTCAAAACTTTGTTAGGAATTATGTGATCCTTACTAGCTGGAAGTAAGGGAGATGGGGCATGAAGTTATTTCTAGTAGTTGGACACATACCAAGTTTAGCTCAGTTCTGGGCATCTTTGAAATACCTATACAAACTTGTTCCTACATAGTAACTTGCAACTTTGAATGAGAATGTGCTTGCTTACAGCAACGTGCTATATGTTCTGAATGCCCGAATTGGGAATCTGTGTCAAAACTTTGTTAGGAATTATGTGATCCTTACTAGCTGGAAGTAAGGGAGATGGAGCATGAAGTTATTTCTAGGAGTTGGACACATACCAAGTTTAGCTCAGTTCTGGGCATCTTTGAAATACCTATACAAACTTGTTCCTACATAGTAACTTGCATCTTTGAATGAGAATGTGCTTGCTTACAGCAACGTGCTATATGTTCTGAATGCCCGAATTGGGAATCTGTGTCAAAACATTGTTAGGAATTATGTGATCCTTACTAGCTGGAAGTAAGGGAGATGGGCCATGAAGTTGTTTCTAGGAGTTGGACACATACCAAGTTTAGCTCAGTTCTGGGCATCTTTGAAATACCTATACAAAATTGTTCCTACATAGTAACTTGCATCTTTGAATGAGAATCTGCTTGCTTACAGCAACGTGCTATATGTTCTGAATGCCCGAATTGGAAATCTGTGTCAAAACTTTGTTAGGAATTATGTGATCCTTACTAGCTGGAAGTAAGGGAAATGGGGCATCAAGTTATTTCTAGGAGTTGGACACATACCAAGTTTAGCTCAGTACCGGGCATCTTTGAAATACCTATACAAACTTGTTCCTACATAGTAACTTGCAACTTTGAATGAAAATGTGCTTGCTTACAGCAACGTGCTATATGTTCTGAATGCCCGAATTGGGAATAAGTGTCAAAACTTTGTTAGGAATTATGTGATCCTTACTAGCTGGAAGTAAGGGAGATGGGGCATGAAGTTATTTCTAGGAGTTGGACACATACCAAGTTTAGCTCAGTTCTGGGCATCTTTGAAATGCCTATACAAACTTGTTCCTACATAGTAACTTGCATCTTTGAATGAGAATCTGCTTGCTTACAGCAACGTGCTATATGTTCTGAATGCCCGAATTGGGAATCTGTGTCAAAACTTTGTTAGGAATTATGTGATCCTTACTAGCTGGAAGTAAGGGAGATGGGGCATGAAGTTATTTCTAGGAGTTGGACACATACCAAGTTTAGCTCAGTTCTGGGCATCTTTGAAATACCTATACAAACTTGTTCCTACCTAGTAACTTGCATCTTTGAATGAGAATGTGCTTGCTTACAGCAACGTGCTATATGTTCTGAATGCCCGAATTGGGAATCTGTGTCAAAACTTTGTTAGGAATTATGTGATCCTTACTAGCTGGAAGTAAGGGAGATGGGGCATGAAGTTATTTCTAGGAGTTGGACACATACCAAGTTTAGCTCAGTTCTGGGCATCTTTGAAATACCTATACAAACTTGTTCCTACATAGTAACTTGCATCTTTGAATGAGAATGTGCTTGCTTACAGCAACGTGCTATATGTTCTGATTGCCCGAATTGGCAATCTGTGTCAAAACTTTGTTAGGAATTATGTGATCCTTACTAGCTGGAAGTAAGGGAGATGGGGCATGAAGTTATTTCTAGGAGTTGGACACATACCAAGTTTAGCTCAGTTCTGGGCATCTTTGAAATACCTATACAAACTTGTTCTTACATAGTAACTTGCATCTTTAATGAGAATCTGCTTGCTTACAGCAACGTGCTATATGTTCTGAATGCCCGAATTGGCAATCTGTGTCAAAACTTTGTTAGGAATTATGTGATCCTTACTAGCTGGAAGTAAGGGAGATGGGGCATGAAGTTATTTCTAGGAGTTGGACACATACCAAGTTTAGCTCAGTTCTGGGCATCTTTGAAATACCTATACAAACTTGTTCCTACATAGTAACTTGCAACTTTGAATGAGAATGTGCTTGCTTACAGCAACGTGCAATATGTTCTGAATGCCCGAATTGGGAATCTGTGTCAAAACTTTGTTAGGAATTATGTGATCCTTACTAGCTGGAAGTAAGGGAGATGGGGCATGAAGTTATTTCTAGGAGTTGGACACATACCAAGTTTAGCTCAGTTCTGGGCATCTTTGAAATACCTATACAAACTTGTTCCTACATAGTAACTTGCAACTTTGAATGAGAATGTGCTTGCTTACAGCAACGTGCTATATGTTCTGAATGCCCGAATTGGGAATCTGTGTCAAAACTTTGTTAGGAATTATGTGATCCTTACTAGCTGGAAGTAAGGGAGATGGAGCATGAAGTTATTTCTAGGAGTTGGACACATACCAAGTTTAGCTCAGTTCTGGGCATCTTTGAAATACCTATACAAACTTGTTCCTACATAGTAACTTGCATCTTTGAATGAGAATGTGCTTGCTTACAGCAACGTGCTATATGTTCTGAATGCCCGAATTGGGAATCTGTGTCAAAACATTGTTAGGAATTATGTGATCCTTACTAGCTGGAAGTAAGGGAGATGGGCCATGAAGTTATTTCTAGGAGTTGGACACATACCAAGTTTAGCTCAGTTCTGGGCATCTTTGAAATACCTATACAAACTTGTTCCTACATAGTAACTTGCATCTTTGAATGAGAATCTGCTTGCTTACAGCAACGTGCTATATGTTCTGAATGCCCGAATTGGGAATCTGTGTCAAAACTTTGTTAGGAATTATGTGATCCTTACTAGCTGGAAGTAAGGGAGATGGGGCATCAAGTTATTTCTAGGAGTTGGACACATACCAAGTTTAGCTCAGTACCGGGCATCTTTGAAATACCTATACAAACTTGTTCCTACATAGTAACTTGCAACTTTGAATGAAAATGTGCTTGCTTACAGCAACGTGCTATATGTTCTGAATGCCCGAATTGGCAATCTGTGTCAAAACTTTGTTAGGAATTATGTGATCCTTACTAGCTGGAAGTAAGGGAGATGGGGCATGAAGTTATTTCTAGGAGTTGGACACATACAAAGTTTAGCTCAGTTCTGGGCATCTTTGAAATACCTATACAAACTTGTTCCTACATAGTAACTTGCATCTTTGAATGAGAATCTGCTTGCTTACAGCAACGTGCTATATGTTCTGAATGCCCGAATTGGGAATCTGTGTCAAAACTTTGTTAGGAATTATGTGATCCTTACTAGCTGGAAGTAAGGGAGATGGGGCATGAAGTTATTTCTAGGAGTTGGACACATACCAAGTTTAGCTCAGTTCTGGGCATCTTTGAAATACCTATACAAACTTGTTCCTACATAGTAACTTGCAACTTTGAATGAAAATGTGCTTGCTTACAGCAACGTGCTATATGTTCTGAATGCCAGAATTGGCAATCTGTGTCAAAACTTTGTTAGGAATTATGTGATCCTTACTAGCTGGAAGTAAGGGAGATGGGGCATGAAGTTATTTCTAGGAGTTGGACACATACAAAGTTTAGCTCAGTTCTGGGCATCTTTGAAATACCTATACAAACTTGTTCCTACCTAGTAACTTGCATCTTTGAATGAGAATGTGCTTGCTTACAGCAACGTGCTATATGTTCTGAATGCCCGAATTGGGAATCTGTGTCAAAACTTTGTTAGGAATTATGTGATCCTTACTAGCTGGAAGTAAGGGAGATGGGGCATGAAGTTATTTCTAGGAGTTGGACACATACCAAGTTTAGCTCAGTTCTGGGCATCTTTGAAATACCTATACAAACTTGTTCCTACATAGTAACTTGCAACTTTGAATGAGAATGTGCTTGCTTACAGCAACGTGCTATATGTTCTGAATGCCCGAATTGGGAATCTGTGTCAAAACTTTGTTAGGAATTATGTGATCCTTACTAGCTGGAAGTAAGGGAGATGGAGCATGAAGTTATTTCTAGGAGTTGGAGACATACAAAGTTTAGCTCAGTTCTGGGTATCTTTGAAATACCTATACAAACTTGTTCCTAAATAGTAACTTGCAACTTTGAATGAGAATGTGCTTGCTTGCAGCAACGTGCTATATGTTCTGAATGCCCGAATAGGGAATCTGTGTCAAATCTTTGTTAGGAATTATGTGATCCTTACTAGCTGGAAGTAAGGGAGATGGGGCATGAAGTTATTTCTAGGAGTTGGACACATACCAAGTTTAGCTCAGTTCTGGGCATCTTTGAAATACCTATACAAACTTGTTCCTACATAGTAACTTGCATCTTTGAATGAGAATGTGCTTGCTTGCAGCAACGTGCTATATGTTCTGAATGCCCGAATAGGGAATCTGTGTCAAAACTTTGTTAGGAATTATGTGATCCTTACTAGCTGGAAGTAAGGGAGATGGGGCATGAAGTTATTTCTAGGAGTTGGACACATACCAAGTTTAGCTCAGTTCTGGGCATCTTTGAAATACCTATACAAACTTGTTCCTACATAGTAACTTGCATTTTTGAATGAAAATGTGCTTGCTTACAGCAACGTGCTATATGTTCTGAATGCCCGAATTGGGAATCTGTGTCAAAACTTTGTTAGGAATTATGTGATCCTTACTAGCTGGAAGTAAGGGAGATGGGGCATGAAGTTATTTCTAGGAGTTGGACACATATCAAGTTTAGCTCAGTTCTGGGCATCTTTGAAATACCTATACAAACTTGTTCCTACATAGAAACTTGCATCTTTGAATGAGAATCTGCTTGCTTACAGCAACGTGCTATATGTTCTGAATGCCCGAATTGGCAATCTGTGTCAAAACTTTGTTAGGAATTATGTGATCCTTACTAGCTGGAAGTAAGGGAGATGGGGCATGAAGTTATTTCTAGGAGTTGGACACATACCAAGTTTAGCTCAGTTCTGGGCATCTTTGAAATACCTATACAAACTTGTTCCTACATAGTAACTTGCAACTTTGAATGAGAATGTGCTTGCTTACAGCAACGTGCTATATGTTCTGAATGCCCGAATTGGGAATCTGTGTCAAAACTTTGTTAGGAATTATGTGATCCTTACTAGCTGGAAGTAAGGGTGATGGGGCATGAAGTTATTTCTAGGAGTTGGACACATACCAAGTTTAGCTCAGTTCTGGGCATCTTTGAAATACCTATACAAACTTGTTCCTACATAGTAACTTGCAACTTTGAATGAAAATGTGCTTGCTTACAGCAACGTGCTATATGTTCTGAATGCCCGAATAGGGAATCTGTGTCAAAACTTTGTTAGGAATTATGTGATCCTTACTAGCTGGAAGTAAGGGAGATGGGGC
Source organism: Diceros bicornis minor (assembly GCF_020826845.1). Taxonomy (NCBI): domain Eukaryota; kingdom Metazoa; phylum Chordata; class Mammalia; order Perissodactyla; family Rhinocerotidae; genus Diceros; species Diceros bicornis. Next base: position 632,823 of record NW_026690858.1, on the reverse strand, counting down.
ATGAAGTTATTTCTAGGAGTTGGACACATACCAAGTTTAGCTCAGTTCTGGGCATCTTTGAAATACCTATACAAACTTGTTCCTACATAGTAACTTGCAACTTTTAATGAAAATGTGCTTGCTTACAGCAACGTGCTATATGTTCTGAATGCCCGAATTTGCAATCTGTGTCAAAACTTTGTTAGGAATTATGTGATCCTTACTAGCTGGAAGTAAGGGAGATGGGGCATGAAGTTATTTCTAGGAGTTGGACACATACCAAGTCTAGCTCAGTTCTGGGCATCTTTGAAATACCTATACAAACTTGTTCCTACATAGTAACTTGCAACTATGAATGAAAATGTGCTTGCTTACAGCAACGTGCTATATGTTCTGAATGCCCGAATTGGGAATCTGTGTCAAAACTTTGTTAGGAATTATGTGATCCTTACTAGCTGGAAGTAAGTGGGATGGGGCATGAAGTTATTTCTAGGAGTTGGACACATACCAAGTTTAGCTCAGTTCTGGGCATCTTTGAAATACCTATACAAACTTGTTCCTACATAGTAACTTGCATCTTTGTATGAGAATCTGCTTGCTTACAGCAACGTGCTATATGTTCTGAATGCCCGAATTGGGAATCTGTGTCAAAACTTTGTTAGGAATTATGTGATCCTTACTAGCTGGAAGTAAGGGAGATGGGGCATGAAGTTATTTCTATGAGTTGGACACATACCAAGTTTAGCTCAGTTCTGGGCATCTTTGAAATACCTATACAAACTTGTTCCTACATAGTAACTTGCAACTTTGAATGAAAATGTGCTTGCTTACAGCAACGTGCTATATGTTCTGAATGCCCGAATTGGCAATCTGTGTCAAAACTTTGTTAGGAATTTTGTGATCCTTACTAGCTGGAAGTAAGGGAGATGGGGCATGAAGTTATTTCTAGGAGTTGGACACATACAAAGTTTAGCTCAGTTCTGGGCATCTTTGAAATACCTATACAAACATGTTCCTACCTAGTAACTTGCATCTTTGAATGAGAATCTGCTTGCTTACAGCAACGTGCTATATGTTCTGAATGCCCGAATTGGGAATCTGTGTCAAAACTTTGTTAGGAATTATGTGATCCTTACTAGCTGGAAGTAAGGGAGATGGGGCATGAAGTTATTTCTAGGAGTTGGACACATACCAAGTTTAGCTCAGTTCTGGGCATCTTTGAAATACCTATACAAACTTGTTCCTACATAGTAACTTGCATCTTTGAATGAAAATGTGCTTGCTTACAGCAACGTGCTATATGTTCTGAATGCCCGAATTGGGAATCTGTGTCAAAACTTTGTTAGGAATTATGTGATCCTTACTAGCTGGAAGTAAGGGAGATGGGGCATGAAGTTATTTCTAGGAGTTGGACACATACCAAGTTTAGCTCAGTTCTGGGCATCTTTGAAATACCTATACAAACTTGTTCCTACATAGTAACTTGCAACTTTGAATGAGAATGTGCTTGCTTACAGCAACGTGCTATATGTTCTGATTGCCCGAATTGGCAATCTGTGTCAAAACTTTGTTAGGAATTATGTGATCCTTACTAGCTGGAAGTAAGGGAGATGGGGCATGAAGTTATTTCTAGGAGTTGGACACATACCAAGTTTAGCTCAGTTCTGGGTATCTTTGAAATACCTATACAAACTTGTTCCTAAATAGTAACTTGCAACTTTGAATGAGAATGTGCTTGCTTGCAGCAACGTGCTATATGTTCTGAATGCCCGAATAGGGAATCTGTGTCAAATCTTTGTTAGGAATTATGTGATCCTTACTAGCTGGAAGTAAGGGAGATGGGGCATGAAGTTATTTCTAGGAGTTGGACACATACCAAGTTTAGCTCAGTTCTGGGCATCTTTGAAATACCTATACAAACTTGTTCCTACATAGTAACTTGCATCTTTGAATGAGAATGTGCTTGCTTGCAGCAACGTGCTATATGTTCTGAATGCCCGAATAGGGAATCTGTGTCAAAACTTTGTTAGGAATTATGTGATCCTTACTAGCTGGAAGTAAGGGAGATGGGGCATGAAGTTATTTCTAGGAGTTGGACACATACCAAGTTTAGCTCAGTTCTGGGCATCTTTGAAATACCTATACAAACTTGTTCCTACATAGTAACTTGCAACTTTGAATGAAAATGTGCTTGCTTGCGGCAACGTGCTATATGTTCTGAATGCCCGAATTGGGAATCTGTGTCAAAACTTTGTTAGGAATTATGTGATCCTTACTAGCTGGAAGTAAGGGAGATGGGGCATGAAGTTATTTCTAGGAGTTGGACACATACCAAGTTTAGCTCAGTTCTGGGCATCTTTGAAATACCTATACAAACTTGTTCCTACATAGTAACTTGCAACTTTGAATGAAAATGTGCTTGCTTACAGCAACGTGCTATATGTTCTGAATGTCCGAATTGGCAATCTGTGTCAAAACTTTGTTAGGAATTATGTGATCCTTACTAGCTGGAAGTAAGGGAGATGGGGCATGAAGTTATTTCTAGGAGTTGGACACATACCAAGTTTAGCTCAGTTCTGGGCATCTTTGAAATACCTATACAAACTTGTTCCTACATAGTAACTTGCAACTTTGAATGAAAATGTGCTTGCTTACAGCAACGTGCTATATGTTCTGAATGAGCGAATTGGGAATCTGTGTCAAAACTTTGTTAGGAATTATGTGATCCTTACTAGCTGGAAGTAAGGGGGATGGGGCATGAAGTTATTTCTAGGAGTTGGACACATACCAAGTTTAGCTCAGTTCTAGGCATCTTTGAAATACCTATACAAACTTGTTCCTACATAGTAACTTGCATCTTTGAATGAGAATCTGCTTGCTTACAGCAACGTGCTATATGTTCTGAATGCCCGAATTGGGAATCTGTGTCAAAACTTTGTTAGGAATTATGTGATCCTTACTAGCTGGAAGTAAGGGAGATGGGGCATGAAGTTATTTCTATGAGTTGGACACATACCAAGTTTAGCTCAGTTCTGGGCATCTTTGAAATACCTATACAAACTTGTTCCTACATAGTAACTTGCAACTTTGAATGAAAATGTGCTTGCTTACAGCAACGTGCTATATGTTCTGAATGCCCGAATTGGGAATCTGTGTCAAAACTTTGTTAGGAATTATGTGATCCTTACTAGCTGGAAGTAAGGGAGATGGGGCATGAAGTTATTTCTAGGAGTTGGACACATACCAAGTTTAGCTCAGTTCTGTTCATCTTTGAAATACCTATACAAACTTGTTCCTACATAGTAACTTGCAACTTTGAATGAGAATGTGCTTGCTTACAGCAACGTGCTATATGTTCTGAATGCCCGAATTGGGAATCTGTGTCAAAACTTTGTTAGGAATTATGTGATCCTTACTAGCTGGAAGTAAGGGAGATGGGGCATGAAGTTATTTCTAGGAGTTGGACACATACCAAGTTTAGCTCAGTTCTGGGCATCTTTGAAATTCCTATACAAACTTGTTCCTAAATAGTAACTTGCAACTTTGAATGAGAATGTGCTTGCTTGCAGCAACGTGCTATATGTTCTGAATGCCCGAATAGGGAATCTGTGTCAAATCTTTGTTAGGAATTTTGTGATCCTTACTAGCTGGAAGTAAGGGAGATGGGGCATGAAGTTATTTCTAGGAGTTGGACACATACCAAGTTTAGCGCAGTTCTGGGCATCTTTGAAATACCTATACAAACTTGTTCCTACATAGTAACTTGCATCTTTGAATGAGAATGTGCTTGCTTGCAGCAACGTGCTATATGTTCTGAATGCCCGAATAGGGAATCTGTGTCAAAACTTTGTTAGGAATTATGTGATCCTTACTAGCTGGAAGTAAGGGAGATGGGGCATGAAGTTATTTCTAGGAGTTGGACACATACCAAGTTTAGCTCAGTTCTGGGCATCTTTGAAATACCTATACAAACTTGTTCCTACATAGTAACTTGCAACTTTGAATGAAAATGTGCTTGCTTGCGGCAACGTGCTATATGTTCTGAATGCCCGAATTGGGAATCTGTGTCAAAACTTTGTTAGGAATTATGTGATCCTTACTAGCTGGAAGTAAGGGAGATGGGGCATGAAGTTATTTCTAGGAGTTGGACACATACCAAGTTTAGCTCAGTTCTGGGCATCTTTGAAATACCTATACAAACTTGTTCCTACATAGTAACTTGCAACTTTGAATGAAAATGTGCTTGCTTGCGGCAACGTGCTATATGTTCTGAATGCCCGAATTGGGAATCTGTGTCAAAATTTTGTAAGGAATTATGTCATCCTTACTAGCTGGAAGTAAGGGAGATGGGGCATGAAGTTATTTCTAGGAGTTGGACACATACCAAGTTTAGCTCAGTTCTGGGCATCTTTGAAATACCTATACAAACTTGTTCCTACATAGTAACTTGCATCTTTGAATGAGAATGTGCTTGCTTGCGGTAACGTGCTATATGTTCTGAATGCCCGAATAGGGAATCTGTGTCAAAACTTTGTTAGGAATTATGTGATCCTTACTAGCTGGAAGTAAGGGAGATGGGGCATGAAGTTATTTCTAGGAGTTGGACACATACCAAGTTTAGCTCAGTTCTGGGCATCTTTGAAATACCTATACAAACTTGTTCCTACATAGTAACTTGCATCTTTGAATGAGAATGTGCTTGCTTACAGCAACGTGCTATATGTTCTGAATGCCCTAATTGGGAATCTGTGTCAAAACTTTGTTAGGAATTATGTGATCCTTACTAGCTGGAAGTAAGGGAGATGGGGCATGAAGTTATTTCTAGGAGTTGGACACATACCAAGTTTAGCTCAGTTCTGGGCATCTTTGAAATACCTATACAAACTTGTTCCTACATAGTAACTTGCATCTTTGAATGAGAATGTGCTTGCTTACAGCAACGTGCTATATGTTCTGAATGCCCGAATTGGGAATCTGTGTCAAAACTTTGTTAGGAATTATGTGATCCTTACTAGCTGGAAGTAAGGGAGATGGGGCATGAAGTTATTTCTAGGAGTTGGACACATACCAAGTTTAGCTCAGTTCTGGGCATCTTTGAAATACCTATACAAACTTGTTCCTACATAGTAACTTGCAACTTTGAATGAAAATGTGCTTGCTCGCAGCAACGTGCTATATGTTCTGATTGCCCGAATATGGAATCTGTGTCAAAACTTTGTTAGGAATTATGTGATCCTTACTAGCTGGAAGTAAGGGAGATGGGGCATGAAGTTATTTCTAGGAGTTGGACACATACCAAGTTTAGCTCAGTTCTGGGCATCTTTGAAATACCTATACAAACTTGTTCCTACATAGTAACTTGCAACTTTGAATGAAAATGTGCTTGCTTGCAGCAACGTGCTATATGTTCTGAATGCCCGAATATGGAATCTGTGTAAAAACTTTGTTAGGAATTATGTGATCCTTACTAGCTGGAAGTAAGGGAGATGATGCATGAAGTTATTTCTAGGAGTTGGACACATACCAAGTTTAGCTCAGTTCTGGGCATCATTGAAATACCTATACAAACTTGTTCCTACATAGTAACTTGCATCTTTGAATGAGAATGTGCTTGCTTGCAGCAACGTGCTATATGTTCTGAATGCCCGAATTGGCAATCTGTGTCAAAACTTTGTTAGGAATTATGTGATCCTTACTAGCTGGAAGTAAGGGAGATGGGGCATGAAGTTATTTCTAGGAGTTGGACACATACCAAGTTTAGCTCAGTTCTGGGCATCTTTGAAATACCTATACAAACTTGTTCCTACATAGAAACTTGCAACTTTGAATGAAAATGTGCTTGCTTACAGCAACGTGCTATATGTTCTGAATGCCCGAATTGGGAATCTGTGTCAAAACTTTGTTAGGAATTATGTGATCCTTACTAGCTGGAAGTAAGGGAGATGGGGCATGAAGTTATTTCTAGGAGTTGGACACATACCAAGTTTAGCTCAGTTTTGGGCATCTTTGAAATACCTATACAAACTTGTTCCTACATAGTAACTTGCATCTTTGAATGAGAATCTGCTTGCTGACAGCAACGTGCTATATGTTCTGAATGCCCGAATTGGGAATCTGTGTCAAAACTTTGTTAGGAATTATGTGATCCTTACTAGCTGGAAGTAAGGGAGATGGGGCATGAAGTTATTTCTAGGAGTTGGACACATACCAAGTTTAGCTCAGTTCTGGGCATCTTTGAAATACCTATACAAACTGGTTCCTACATAGTAACTTGCAACTTTGAATGAGAATGTACCTGCTTACAGCAACGTGCTATATGTTCTGAATGCCCGAATTGGGAATCTGTGTCAAAACTTTGTTAGGAATTATGTGATCCTTACTAGCTGGAAGTAAGGGAGATGGGGCATGAAGTTATTTCTAGGAGTTGGACACATACCAAGTTTAGCTCAGTTCTGGGCATCTTTGAAATACCTATACAAACTTGTTCCTACATAGTAACTTGCATCTTTGAATGAGAATGTGCTTGCTTGCAGCAACGTGCTATATGTTCTGAATGCCCGAATTGGGAATCTGTGTCAAAACTTTGTTAGGAATTATGTGATCCTTACTAGCTGGAAGTAAGGGAGATGGGGCATGAAGTTATTTCTAGGAGTTGGACACATACCAAGTTTAGCTCAGTTCTGGGCATCTTTGAAATACCTATACAAACTTGTTCCTACATAGTAACTTGCAACTTTGAATGAAAATGTGCTTGCTTACAGCAACGTGCTATATGTTCTGAATGCCCGAATTGGGAATCTGTGTCAAAACTTTGTTAGGAATTATGTGATCCTTACTAGCTGGAAGTAAGGGAGATGGGGCATGAAGTTATTTCTAGGAGTTGGACACATACCAAGTTTAGCTCAGTTCTGGGCATCTTTGAAATACCTATACAAACTTGTTCCTACATAGTAACTTGCAACTTTGAATGAGAATGTGCTTGCTTACAGCAACGTGCTATATGTTCTGAATGCCCGAATTGGGAATCTGTGTCAAAACTTTGTTAGGAATTATGTGATCCTTACTAGCTGGAAGTAAGGGAGATGGGGCATGAAGTTATTTCTAGGAGTTGGACACATACCAAGTTTAGCTCAGTTCTGGGCATCTTTGAAATACCTATACAAACTTGTTCCTACATAGTAACTTGCAACTTTGAATGAAAATGTGCTTGCTCGCAGCAACGTGCTATATGTTCTGAATGCCCGAATATGGAATCTGTGTCAAAACTTTGTTAGGAATTATGTGATCCTTACTAGCTGGAAGTAAGGGAGATGGGGCATGAAGTTATTTCCAGGAGTTGGACACATACCAAGTTTAGCTCAGTTCTGGGCATCTTTGAAATACCTATACAAACTTGTTCCTACATAGTAACTTGCATCTTTGAATGAGAATGTGCTTGCTTACAGCAACGTGCTATATGTTCTGAATGCCCGAATAGGGAGTCTGTGTCAAAACTTTGTTAGGAATTATGTGATCCTTACTAGCTGGAAGTAAGGGAGATGGGGCATGAAGTTATTTCTAGGAGTTGGACACATACCAAGTTTAGCTCAGTTCTGGGCATCTTTGAAATACCTATACAAACTTGTTCCTACATAGTAACTTGCATCTTTGAATGAGAATGTGCTTGCTTGCAGCAACGTGCTATATGTTCTGAATGCCCGAATAGGGAATCTGTGTCAAAACTTTGTTAGGAATTATGTGATCCTTACTAGCTGGAAGTAAGGGAGATGGGGCATGAAGTTATTTCTAGGAGTTGGACACATACCAAGTTTAGCTCAGTTCTGGGCATCTTTGAAATACCTATACAAACTTGTTCCTACATAGTAACTTGCAACTTTGAATGAAAATGTGCTTGCTTGCAGCAACGTGCTATATGTTCTGAATGCCCGAATAGGGAATCTGTGTCAAACTTTGTTAGGAATTATGTGATCCTTACTAGCTGGAAGTAAGGGAGATGGGGCATGAAGTTATTTCTAGGAGTTGGACACATACCAAGTTTAGCTCAGTTCTGGGCATCTTTGAAATACCTATACAAACTTGTTCCTACATAGTAACTTGCAACTTTGAATGAAAATGTGCTTGCTTGCAGCAACGTGCTATATGTTCTGAATGCCCGAATATGGAATCTGTGTCAAAACTTTGTTAGGAATTATGTGATCCTTACTAGCTGGAAGTAAGGGAGATGGGGCATGAAGTTGTTTCTAGGAGTTGGAGACATACCAAGTTTAGCTCAGTTCTGGGCATCTTTGAAATACCTATACAAACTTGTTCCTACATAGTAACTTGCATCTTTGAATGAGAATCTGCTTGCTTACAGCAACGTGCTATATGTTCTGAATGCCCGAATTGGCAATCTGTGTCAAAACTTTGTTAGGAATTATGTGATCCTTACTAGCTGGAAGTAAGGGAGATGGGGCATGAAGTTATTTCTAGGAGTTGGACACATACCAAGTTTAGCTCAGTTCTGGGCATCTTTGAAATACCTATACAAACTTGTTCCTACATAGTAACTTGCAACTTTGAATGAGAATGTGCTTGCTTGCAGCAACGTGCTATATGTTCTGAATGCCCGAATTGGGAATCTGTGTCAAAACTTTGTTAGGAATTATGTGATCCTTACTAGCTGGAAGTAAGGGAGATGGAGCATGAAGTTATTTCTAGGAGTTGGACACATACCAAGTTTAGCTCAGTTCTGGGCATCTTTGAAATACCTATACAAACTTGTTCCTACAAAGTAACTTGCATCTTTGAATGAGAATGTGCTTGCTTACAGCAACGTGCTATATGTTCTGAATGCCCGAATTGGCAATCTGTGTCAAAACATTGTTAGGAATTATGTGATCCTTACTAGCTGGAAGTAAGGGAGATGGGGCATGAAGTTATTTCTTGGAGTTGGACACATACCAAGTTTAGCTCAGTTCTGGGCATCTTTGAAATATCTATACAAACTTGTTCCTACAACGTAACTTGCAACTTTGAATGAGAATGTGCTTGCTTACAGCAACGTGCTATATGTTCTGAATGCCCGAATTGGGAATCTGTGTCAAAACTTTGTTAGGAATTATGTGATCCTTACTAGCTGGAAGTAAGGGAGATGGGGCATGAAGTTATTTCTAGGAGTTGGACACATACCAAGTTTAGCTCAGTTCTGGGCATCTTTGAAATACCTATACAAACTTGTTCCTACATAGTAACTTGCAACTTTGAATGAGAATGTGCTTGCTTGCAGCAACGTGCTATATGTTCTGAATGCCCGAATTGGGAATCTGTGTCAAATCTTTGTTAGGAATTATGTGATCCTTACTAGCTGGAAGTAAGGGAGATGGGGCATGAAGTTATTTCTAGGAGTTGGACACATACCAAGTTTAGCTCAGTTCTGGGCATCTTTGAAATACCTATAAGAACTTATTCCTACATAGTAACTTGCATCTTTGAATGAGAATGTGCTTGCTTACAGCAACGTGCTATATGTTCTGAATGCCCGTATTGGGAATCTGTGTCAAAACTTTGTTAGGAATTATGTGATCCTTACTAGCTGGAAGTAAGGGAGATGGGGCATGAAGTTATTTCTAGGAGTTGGACACATACCAAGTTTAGCTCAGTTCTGGGCATCTTTGAAATACGTATACAAACTTGTTCCTACATAGTAACTTGCATCTTTGAATGAGAATCTGCTTGCTTGCAGCAACGTGCTATATGTTCTGAATGCCCGAATAGGGAATCTGTGTCAAAACTTTGTTAGGAATTATGTGATCCTTACTAGCTGGAAGTAAGGGAGATGGGGCATGAAGTTATTTCTAGGAGTTGGACACATACCAAGTTTAGCTCAGTTCTGGGCATCTTTGAAATACCTATACAAACTTGTTCCTACATAGTAACTTGCAACTTTGAATGAAAATGTGCTTGCTTGCAGCAACGTGCTATATGTTCTGAATGCCCGAATAGGGAATCTGTGTCAAACTTTGTTAGGAATTATGTGATCCTTACTAGCTGGAAGTAAGGGAGATGGGGCATGAAGTTATTTCTAGGAGTTGGACACATACCAAGTTTAGCTCAGTTCTGGGCATCTTTGAAATACCTATACAAACTTGTTCCTACATAGTAACTTGCAACTTTGAATGAAAATGTGCTTGCTTGCAGCAACGTGCTATATGTTCTGAATGCCCGAATATGGAATCTGTGTCAAAACTTTGTTAGGAATTATGTGATCCTTACTAGCTGGAAGTAAGGGAGATGGGGCATGAAGTTGTTTCTAGGAGTTGGAGACATACCAAGTTTAGCTCAGTTCTGGGCATCTTTGAAATACCTATACAAACTTGTTCCTACATAGTAACTTGCATCTTTGAATGAGAATGTGCTTGCTTACAGCAACGTGCTATATGTTCTGAATGCCCGAATTGGCAATCTGTGTCAAAACTTTGTTAGGAATTATGTGATCCTTACTAGCTGGAAGTAAGGGAGATGGGGCATGAAGTTATTTCTAGGAGTTGGACACATACCAAGTTTAGCTCAGTTCTGGGCATCTTTGAAATACCTATACAAACTTGTTCCTACATAGTAACTTGCAACTTTGAATGAGAATGTGCTTGCTTGCAGCAACGTGCTATATGTTCTGAATGCCCGAATTGGGAATCTGTGTCAAAACTTTGTTAGGAATTATGTGATCCTTACTAGCTGGAAGTAAGGGAGATGGAGCATGAAGTTATTTCTAGGAGTTGGACACATACCAAGTTTAGCTCAGTTCTGGGCATCTTTGAAATACCTATACAAACTTGTTCCTACAAAGTAACTTGCATCTTTGAATGAGAATGTGCTTGCTTACAGCAACGTGCTATATGTTCTGAATGCCCGAATTGGCAATCTGTGTCAAAACATTGTTAGGAATTATGTGATCCTTACTAGCTGGAAGTAAGGGAGATGGGGCATGAAGTTATTTCTTGGAGTTGGACACATACCAAGTTTAGCTCAGTTCTGGGCATCTTTGAAATATCTATACAAACTTGTTCCTACAACGTAACTTGCAACTTTGAATGAGAATGTGCTTGCTTACAGCAACGTGCTATATGTTCTGAATGCCCGAATTGGGAATCTGTGTCAAAACTTTGTTAGGAATTATGTGATCCTTACTAGCTGGAAGTAAGGGAGATGGGGCATGAAGTTATTTCTAGGAGTTGGACACATACCAAGTTTAGCTCAGTTCTGGGCATCTTTGAAATACCTATACAAACTTGTTCCTACATAGTAACTTGCAACTTTGAATGAGAATGTGCTTGCTTGCAGCAACGTGCTATATGTTCTGAAAGCCCGAATTGGGAATCTGTGTCAAATCTTTGTTAGGAATTATGTGATCCTTACTAGCTGGAAGTAAGGGAGATGGGGCATGAAGTTATTTCTAGGAGTTGGACACATACCAAGTTTAGCTCAGTTCTGGGCATCTTTGAAATACCTATAAGAACTTATTCCTACATAGTAACTTGCATCTTTGAATGAGAATGTGCTTGCTTACAGCAACGTGCTATATGTTCTGAATGCCCGTATTGGGAATCTGTGTCAAAACTTTGTTAGGAATTATGTGATCCTTACTAGCTGGAAGTAAGGGAGATGGGGCATGAAGTTATTTCTAGGAGTTGGACACATACCAAGTTTAGCTCAGTTCTGGGCATCTTTGAAATACGTATACAAACTTGTTCCTACATAGTAACTTGCATCTTTGAATGAGAATCTGCTTGCTTACAGCAACGTGCTATATGTTCTGAATGCCCGAATTGGGAATCTGTGTCAAAACTTTGTTAGGAATTATGTGATCCTTACTAGCTGGAAGTAAGGGAGATGGGGCATGAAGTTATTTCTAGGAGTTGGACACATACCAAGTTTAGCTCAGTTCTTGGCATCTTTGAAATACCTATATAAACTTGTTCCTACATAGTAACTTGCATGTTTGAATGAGAATCTGCTTGCTTACAGCAACGTGCTATATGTTCTGAATGCCCGAATTGGGAATCTGTGTCAAAACTTTGTTAGGAATTATGTGACCCTTACTAGCTGGAAGTAAGGGAGATGGGGCATGAAGTTATTTCTAGGAGTTGGACACATACCAAGTTTAGCTCAGTTCTGGGCATCTTTGAAATACCTATACAAACTTGTTCCTACATAGTAACTTGCAACATTGAATGAGAATGTGCTTGCTTACAGCAACGTGCTATATGTTCTGAATGCCCGAATTGGCAATCTGTGTCAAAACTTTGTTAGGAATTATGTGATCCTTACTAGCTGGAAGTAAGGGAGATGGGGCATGAAGTTATTTCTAGGAGTTGGACACATACCAAGTTTAGCTCAGTTCTGGGCATCTTTGAAATACTTATACAAACTTGTTCCTACATAGTAACTTGCAACTTTGAATGAAAATGTGCTTGCTTACAGCAACGTGCTATATGTTCTGAATGCCCGAATTGGCAATCTGTGTCAAAACTTTGTTAGGAATTTTGTGATCCTTACTAGCTGGAAGTAAGGGAGATGGGGCATGAAGTTATTTCTAGGAGTTGGACACATACAGAGTTTAGCTCTGTTCTGGGCATCTTTGAAATACCTATACAAACTTGTTCCTACATAGTAACTTGCAACTTTGAATGAGAATGCGCTTGCTTACAGCAACGTGCTATATGTTCCGAATGCCCGAATTGGGAATCTGTGTCAAAACTTTGTTAGGAATTATGTGATCCTTACTAGCTGGAAGTAAGGGAGATGGGGCATGAAGTTATTTCTTGGAGTTGGAGACATACCAAGTTTAGCTCAGTTCTGGGCATCTTTGAAATACCTATACAAACTTGTTCCTACATAGTAACTTGCATCTTTGAATGAGAATGCGCTTGCTTACAGCAACGTGCTATATGTTCTGAATGCCCGAATTGGGAATCTGTGTCAAAACTTTGTTAGGAATTATGTGATCCTTACTAGCTGGAAGTAAGGGAGATGGGGCATGAAGTTATTTCTAGGAGTTGGACACATACCGAGTTTAGCTCAGTTCTGGGCATCTTTGAAATACCTATACAAACTTGTTCCTACATAGTAACTTGCAACTTTGAATGAGAATGTGCTTGCTTACAGCAACGTGCTATATGTTCTGAATGCCCGAATTGGGAATCTGTGTCAAAACTTTGTTAGGAATTATGTGATCCTTACTAGCTGGAAGTAAGGCAGATGGGGCATGAAGTTATTTCTAGGAGTTGGACACAAACCAAGTTTAGCTCAGTTCTGGGCATCTTTGAAATACCTATACAAACTTGTTCCTACATAGTAACTTGCAACTTTGAATGAAAATGTGCTTGCTTACAGCAACGTGCTATATGTTCTGAATGCCCGAATTGGGAATCTGTGTCAAAACTTTATTAGGAATTATGTGATCCTTACTAGCTGGAAGTAAGGGAGATGGGGCATGAAGTTATTTCTAGGAGTTGGACACATACCAAGTTTAGCTCAGTTCTGGGCATCTTTGAAATACCTATACAAACTTGTTCCTACATAGTAACTTGCATCTTTGAATGAGAATCTGCTTGCTTACAGCAACGTGCTATATGTTCTGAATGCCCGAATTGGGAATCTGTGTCAAAACTTTGTTAGGAATTATGTGATCCTTACTAGCTGGAAGTAAGGGAGATGGGGCATGAAGTTATTTCTAGGAGTTGGACACATACCAAGTTTAGCTCAGTTCTGGGCATCTTTGAAATACCTATACAAACTTGTTCCTACATAGTAACTTGCATCTTTGAATGAGAATGTGCTTGCTTACAGCAACGTGCTATATGTTCTGAATGCCCGAATTGGCAATCTGTGTCAAAACTTTGTTAGGAATTATGTGATCCTTACTAGCTGGAAGTAAGGGAGATGGGGCATGAAGTTATTTCTAGGAGTTGGACACATACCAAGTTTAGCTCAGTTCTGGGCATCTTTGAAATACCTATACAAACTTGTTCCTACCTAGTAACTTGCATCTTTGAATGAGAATGTGCTTGCTTACAGCAACGTGCTATATGTTCTGAATGCCCGAATTGGGAATCTGTGTCAAAACTTTGTTAGGAATTATGTGATCCTTACTAGCTGGAAGTAAGGGAGATGGGGCATGAAGTTATTTCTAGGAGTTGGACACATACCAAGTTTAGCTCAGTTATGGGCATCTTTGAAATACCTATACAAACTTGTTCCTACATAGTAACTTGCATCTTTGAATGAGAATGTGCTTGCTTACAGCAACGTGCTATATGTTCTTATTGCCCGAATTGGCAATCTGTGTCAAAACTTTGTTAGGAATTATGTGATCCTTACTAGCTGGATGTAAGGGAGATGGGGCATGAAGTTATTTCTAGGAGTTGGACACATACCAAGTTTAGCTCAGTTCTGGGCATCTTTGAAATACCTATACAAACTTGTTCTTACATAGTAACTTGCATCTTTAATGAGAATCTGCTTGCTTACAGCAACGTGCTATATGTTCTGAATGCCCGAATTGGGAATCTGTGTCAAAACTTTGTTAGGAATTATGTGATCCTTACTAGCTGGAAGTAAGGGAGATGGGGCATGAAGTTATTTCTAGGAGTTGGACACATACCAAGTTTAGCTCAGTTCTGGGCATCTTTGAAATACCTATACAAACTTGTTCCTACATAGTAACTTGCAACGTTGAATGAGAATGTGCTTGCTTACAGCAACGTGCTATATGTTCTGAATGCCCGAATTGGGAATCTGTGTCAAAACTTTGTTAGGAATTATGTGATCCTTACTAGCTGGATGTAAGGGAGATGGGGCATGAAGTTATTTCTAGGAGTTGGACACATACCAAGTTTAGCTCAGTTCTGGGCATCTTTGAAATACCTATACAAACTTGTTCCTACATAGTAACTTGCAACTTTGAATGAGAATGTGCTTGCTTACAGCAACGTGCTATATGTTCTGAATGCCCGAATTGGGAATCTGTGTCAAAACTTTGTTAGGAATTATGTGATCCTTACTAGCTGGAAGTAAGGGAGATGGGGCATGAAGTTATTTCTAGGAGTTGGACACATACCAAGTTTAGCTCAGTTCTGGGCATCTTTGAAATACCTATACAAACTTGTTCCTACATAGTATACTTGCATCTTTGAATGAGAATGTGCTTGCTTACAGCAACGTGCTATATGTTCTGAATGCCCGAATTGGGAATCTGTGTCAAAACATTGTTAGGAATTATGTGATCCTTACTACCTGGAAGTAAGGGAGATGGGCCATGAAGTTATTTCTAGGAGTTGGACAGATACCAAGTTTAGCTCAGTTCTGGGCATCTTTGAAATACCTATACAAACTTGTTCCTACATAGTAACTTGCATCTTTGAATGAGAATCTGCTTGCTTACAGCAACGTGCTATATGTTCTGAATGCCCGAATTGGGAATCTGTGTCAAAACTTTGTTAGGAATTATGTGATCCTTACTAGCTGGAAGTAAGGGAGATGGGGCATGAAGTTATTTCTAGGAGTTGGACACATACCAAGTTTAGCTCAGTTCTGGGCATCTTTGAAATACCTATACAAACTTGTTCCTACATAGTAACTTGCAACTTTGAATGAAAATGTGCTTGCTTACAGCAACGTGCTATATGTTCTGAATGCCCGAATTGGGAATCTGTGTCAAAACTTTGTTAGGAATTATGTGATCCTTACTAGCTGGAAGTAAGGGAGATGGGGCATGAAGTTATTTCTAGGAGTTGGACACATACCAAGTTTAGCTCAGTTCTGGGCATCTTTGAAATACCTATACAAACTTGTTCCTACCTAGTAACTTGCATCTTTGAATGAGAATGTGCTTGCTTACAGCAACGTGCTATATGTTCTGAATGCCCGAATTGGGAATCTGTGTCAAAACTTTGTTAGGAATTATGTGATCCTTACTAGCTGGAAGTAAGGGAGATGGGGCATGATGTTATTTCTAGGAGTTGGACACATACCAAGTTTAGCTCAGTTCTGGGCATCTTTGAAATACCTATACAAACTTGTTCCTACATAGTAACTTGCAACTTTGAATGAAAATGTGCTTGCTTACAGCAACGTGCTATATGTTCTGAATGCCCGAATTGGGAATCTGTGTCAAAACTTTGTTAGGAATTATGTGATCCTTACTAGCTGGAAGTAAGGGAGATGGGGCATGAAGTTATTTCTAGGAGTTGGACACATACCAAGTTTAGCTCAGTTCTGGGCATCTTTGAAATACCTATACAAACTTGTTCCTACATAGTAACTTGCATCTTTGAATGAGAATCTGCTTGCTTACAGCAACGTGCTATATGTTCTGAATGCCCGAATTGGGAATCTGTGTCAAAACTTTGTTAGGAATTATGTGATCCTTACTAGCTGGAAGTAAGGGAGATGGGGCATGAAGTTATTTCTAGGAGTTGGACACATACCAAGTTTAGCTCAGTTCTGGGCATCTTTGAAATACCTATACAAACTTGTTCCTACATAGTAACTTGCAACTTTGAATGAAAATGTGCTTGCTTACAGCAACGTGCTATATGTTCTGAATGCCCGAATTGGCAATCTGTGTCAAAACTTTGTTAGGAATTATGTGATCCTTACTAGCTGGAAGTAATGGAGATGGGGCATGAAGTTATTTCTAGGAGTTGGACACACACCAAGTTTAGCTGAGTTCTGGGCATCTTTGAAATACCTATACAAACTTGTTCCTACATAGTAACTTGCATCTTTGAATGAGAATCTGCTTGCTTACAGCAACGTGCTATATGTTCTGAATGCCCGAATTGGGAATCTGTGTCAAAACTTTGTTAGGAATTATGTGATCCTTACTAGCTGGAAGTAAGGGAGATGGGGCATGAAGTTATTTCTAGGAGTTGGACACATACCAAGTTTAGCTCAGTTCTGGGCATCTTTGAAATACCTATACAAACTTGTTCCTACATAGTAACTTGCATCTTTGAATGAGAATGTGCTTGCTTACAGCAACGTGCTATATGTTCTGAATGCCCGAATTGGGAATCTGTGTCAAAACTTCGTTAGGAATTATGTGATCCTTACTAGCTGGAAGTAAGGGAGAAGGGGCATGAAGTTATTTCTAGGAGTTGGACACATACCAAGTATAGCTCAGTTCTGGGCATCTTTGAAATACCTATACAAACTTGTTCCTACATAGTAACTTGCATCTTTGAATGAGAATGTGCTTGCTTACAGCATCGTGCTATATGTTCTGAATGCCCGAATTGGCAATCTGTGTCAAAACTTTGTTAGGAATTATGTGATCCTTACTAGCTGGAAGTAAGGGAGATGGGGCATGAAGTTATTTCTAGGAGTTGGACACATACCAAGTTTAGCTCAGTTCTGGGCATCTTTGAAATACCTATAGAAACTTGTTGCTACATAGTAACTTGCATCATTAATGAGAATCTGCTTGCTTACAGCAACGTGCTATATGTTCTGAATGCCTGAATTGGGAATCTGTGTCAAAACTTTGTTAGGAATTATGTGATCCTTACTAGCTGGAAGTAAGGGAGATGGGGCATGAAGTTATTTCTAGGAGTTGGACACATACCAAGTTTAGCTCAGTTCTGGGCATCTTTGAAATACCTATACAAACTTGTTCCTACATAGTAACTTGCAACTTTGAATGAGAATGTGCTTGCTTACAGCAACGTGCTATATGTTCTGAATGCCCGAAGTGGGAATCTGTGTCAAAACATTGTTAGGAATTATGTGATCCTTACTAGCTGGAAGTAAGGGAGATGGGGCATGAAGTTATTTCTAGGAGTTGGACACATACCAAGTTTAGCTCAGTTCTGGGCATCTTTGAAATACCTATACAAACTTGTTCCTACATAGTAACTTGCATCTTTGAATGAGAATGTGCTTGCTTACAGCAACGTGCTATATGTTCTGAATGCCCGAATTGGGAATCTGTGTCAAAACTTTGTTAGGAATTATGTGATCCTTACTAGCTGGAAGTAAGGGAGATGGGGCATGAAGTTATTTCTAGGAGTTGGACACATACCAAGTTTAGCTCAGTTCTGGGCATCTTTGAAATACCTATACAAACTTGTTCCTACCTAGTAACTTGCATCTTTGAATGAGAATGTGCTTGCTTACAGCAACGTGCTATATGTTCTGAATGCCCGAATTGGGAATCTGTGTCAAAACTTTGTTAGGAATTATGTGATCCTTACTAGCTGGAAGTAAGGGAGATGGGGCATGAAGTTATTTCTAGGAGTTGGACACATACCAAGTTTAGCTCAGTTCTGGGCATCTTTGAAATACCTATACAAACTTGTTCCTACATAGTAACTTGCATCTTTGAATGAGAATCTGCTTGCTTACAGCAACGTGCTATATGTTCTGAATGCCCGAATTGGGAATCTGTGTCAAATCTTTGTTAGGAATTATGTGATCCTTACTAGCTGGAAGTAAGGGAGATGGGGCATCAAGTTATTTCTAGGAGTTGGACACATACCAAGTTTAGCTCAGTTCTGGGCATCTTTGAAATACCTATACAAACTTGTTCCTACATAGTAACTTGCAACTTTGAATGAAAATGTGCTTGCTTACAGCAACGTGCTATATGTTCTGAATGCCCGAATTGGGAATCTGTGTCAAAACTTTGTTAGGAATTATGTGATCCTTACTAGCTGGAAGTAAGGGAGATGGGGCATGAAGTTATTTCTAGGAGTTGGACACATACCAAGTTTAGCTCAGTTCTGGGCATCTTTGAAATACCTATACAAACTTGTTCCTACATAGTAACTTGCATCTTTGAATGAGAATCTGCTTGCTTACAGCAACGTGCTATATGTTCTGAATGCCCGAATTGGGAATCTGTGTCAAAACTTTGTTAGGAATTATGTGATCCTTACTAGCTGGAAGTAAGGGAGATGGGGCATGAAGTTATTTCTAGGAGTTGGACACATACCAAGTTTAGCTCAGTTCTGGGCATCTTTGAAATACCTATACAAACTTGTTCCTACATAGTAACTTGCAACTTTGAATGAAAATGTGCTTGCTTACAGCAACGTGCTATATGTTCTGAATGCCCGAATTGGGAATCTGTGTCAAAACTTTGTTAGGAATTATGTGATCCTTACTAGCTGGAAGTAAGGGAGATGGGGCATGAAGTTATTTCTAGGAGTTGGATACATACCAAGTTTAGCTCAGTTCTGGGCATCTTTGAAATACCTATACAAACTTGTTCCTACATAGAAACTTGCATCTTTGAATGAGAATGTGCTTGCTTACAGCAACGTGCTATATGTTCTGAATGCCCGAATTGGCAATCTGTGTCAAAACTTTGTTAGGAATTATGTGATCCTTACTAGCTGGAAGTAAGGGAGATGGGGCATGAAGTTATTTCTAGGAGTTGGACACATACCAAGTTTAGCTCAGTTCTGGGCATCTTTGAAATACCTATACAAACTTGTTCCTACATAGTAACTTGCAACTTTGAATGAGAATGTGCTTGCTTACAGCAACGTGCTATATGTTCTGAATGCCCGAATTGGGAATCTGTGTCAAAACTTTGTTAGGAATTATGTGATCCTTACTAGCTGGAAGTAAGGGAGATGGGGCATGAAGTTATTTCTAGGAGTTGGACACATACCAAGTTTAGCTCAGTTCTGGGCATCTTTGAAATACCTATACAAACTTGTTCCTACATAGAAACTTGCATCTTTGAATGAGAATGTGCTTGCTTACAGCAACGTGCTATATGTTCTGAATGCCCGAATTGGCAATCTGTGTCAAAACTTTGTTAGAAATTATGTGATCCTTACTAGCTGGAAGTAAGGGAGATGGGGCATGAAGTTATTTCTAGGAGTTGGACACATACCAAGTTTAGCTCAGTTCTGGGCATCTTTGAAATACCTATACAAACTTGTTCCTACATAGTAACTTGCAACTTTGAATGAGAATGTGCTTGCTTACAGCAACGTGCTATATGTTCTGAATGCCCGAATTGGGAATCTGTGTCAAAACTTTGTTAGGAATTATGTGATCCTTACTAGCTGGAAGTAAGGGAGATGGGGCATGAAGTTATTTCTAGGAGTTGGACACATACCAAGTTTAGCTCAGTTCTGGGCATCTTTGAAATACCTATACAAACTTGTTCCTACATAGTAACTTGCAACTTTGAATGAGAATGTGCTTGCTTACAGCAACGTGCTATATGTTCTGAATGCCCGAATTGGGAATCTGTGTCAAAACTTTGTTAGGAATTATGTGATCCTTACTAGCTGGAAGTAAGGGAGATGGGGCATGAAGTTATTTCTAGGAGTTGGACACATACCAAGTTTAGCTCAGTTCTGGGTATCTTTGAAATACCTATACAAACTTGTTCCTAAATAGTAACTTGCAACTTTGAATGAGAATGTGCTTGCTTGCAGCAACGTGCTATATGTTCTGAATGCCCGAATAGGGAATCTGTGTCAAATCTTTGTTAGGAATTATGTGATCCTTACTAGCTGGAAGTAAGGGAGATGGGGCATGAAGTTATTTCTAGGAGTTGGACACATACCAAGTTTAGCTCAGTTCTGGGCATCTTTGAAATACCTATACAAACTTGTTCCTACATAGTAACTTGCATCTTTGAATGAGAATGTGCTTGCTTGCAGCAACGTGCTGTATGTTCTGAATGCCCGAATAGGGAATCTGTGTCAAAACTTTGTTAGGAATTATGTGATCCTTACTAGCTGGAAGTAAGGGAGATGGGGCATGAAGTTATTTCTAGGAGTTGGACACATACCAAGTTTAGCTCAGTTTTGGGCATCTTTGAAATACCTATACAAACTTGTTCCTACATAGTAACTTGCATTTTTGAATGAAAATGTGCTTGCTTACAGCAACGTGCTATATGTTCTGAATGCCCGAATTGGGAATCTGTGTCAAAACTTTGTTAGGAATTATGTGATCCTTACTAGCTGGAAGTAAGGGAGATGGGGCATGAAGTTATTTCTAGGAGTTGGACACATACCAAGTTTAGCTCAGTTCTGGGCATCTTTGAAATACCTATACAAACTTGTTCCTACATAGAAACTTGCATCTTTGAATGAGAATGTGCTTGCTTACAGCAACGTGCTATATGTTCTGAATGCCCGAATTGGCAATCTGTGTCAAAACTTTGTTAGAAATTATGTGATCCTTACTAGCTGGAAGTAAGGGAGATGGGGCATGAAGTTATTTCTAGGAGTTGGACACATACCAAGTTTAGCTCAGTTCTGGGCATCTTTGAAATACTTATACAAACTTGTTCCTACATAGTAACTTGCAACTTTGAATGAGAATGTGCTTGCTTACAGCAACGTGCTATATGTTCTGAATGCCCGAATTGGGAATCTGTGTCAAAACTTTGTTAGGAATTATGTGATCCTTACTAGCTGGAAGTAAGGGAGATGGGGCATGAAGTTATTTCTAGGAGTTGGACACATACCAAGTTCAGCTCAGTTCTGGGCATCTTTGAAATACCTATACAAACTTGTTCCTACATAGTAACTTGCAACTTTGAATGAAAATGTGCTTGCTTACTGCAACGTGCTATATGTTCTGAATGCCCGAATTGGGAATCTGTGTCAAAACTTTGTTAGGAATTATGTGATCCTTACTAGCTGGAAGTAAGGGAGATGGGGCATGAAGTTATTTCTAGGAGTTGGACACATACCAAGTTTAGCTCAGTTCTGGGCATCTTTGAAATACCTATACAAACTTGTTCCTACATAGTAACTTGCAACTTTGAATGAAAATGTGCTTGCTTACAGCAACGTGCTATATGTTCTGAATGCCCGAATTGGCAATCTGTGTCAAAACTTTGTTAGGAATTATGTGATCCTTACTAGCTGGAAGTAAGGGAGATGGGGCATGAAGTTATTTCTAGGAGTTGGACACATACCAAGTTTAGCTCAGTTCTGGGCATCTTTGAAATACCTATACAAACTTGTTCCTACCTAGTAACTTGCATCTTTGAATGAGAATGTGCTTGCTTACAGCAACGTGCTATATGTTCTGAATGCCCGAATTGGGAATCTGTGTCAAAACTTTGTTAGGAATTATGTGATCCTTACTAGCTGGAAGTAAGGGAGATGGGGCATGAAGTTATTTCTAGGAGTTGGACACATACCAAGTTTAGCTCAGTTCTGGGCATCTTTGAAATACCTATACAAACTTGTTCCTACATAGTAACTTGCATCTTTGAATGAGAATCTGCTTGCTTACAGCAACGTGCTATATGTTCTGAATGCCCGAATTGGCAATCTGTGTCAAAACTTTGTTAGGAATTATGTGATCCTTACTAGCTGGAAGTAAGGGAGATGGGGCATGAAGTTATTTCTAGGAGTTGGACACATACAAAGTTTAGCTCAGTTCTGGGCATCTTTGAAATACCTATACAAACTTGTTCCTACCTAGTAACTTGCATCTTTGAATGAGAATGTGCTTGCTTACAGCAACGTGCTATATGTTCTGAATGCCCGAATTGGGAATCTGTGTCAAAACTTTGTTAGGAATTATGTGATCCTTACTAGCTGGAAGTAAGGGAGATGGGGCATGAAGTTATTTCTAGGAGTTGGACACATACCAAGTTTAGCTTAGTTCTGGGCATCTTTGAAATACCTATACAAACTTGTTCCTACATAGTAACTTGCATCTTTGAATGAAAATGTGCTTGCTTACAGCAACGTGCTATATGTTCTGAATGCCCGAATTGGGAATCTGTGTCAAAACTTTGTTAGGAATTATGTGATCCTTACTAGCTGGAAGTAAGGGAGATGGGGCATGATGTTATTTCTAGGAGTTGGACACATACCAAGTTTAGCTCAGTTCTGGGCATCTTTGAAATACCTATACAAACTTGTTCCTACATAGTAACTTGCAACTTTGAATGAGAATGTGCTTGCTTACAGCAACGTGCTATATGTTCTGAATGCCCGAATTGGGAATCTGTGTCAAAACTTTGTTAGGAATTATGTGATCCTTACTAGCTGGAAGTAAGGGAGATGGGGCATGAAGTTATTTCTAGGAGTTGGACACATACCAAGTTTACCTCAGTTCTGGGTATCTTTGAAATACCTATACAAACTTGTTCCTAAATAGTAACTTGCAACTTTGAATGAGAATGTGCTTGCTTGCAGCAACGTGCTATATGTTCTGAATGCCCGAATACGGAATCTGTGTCAAACCTTTGTTAGGAATTATGTGATCCTTACTAGCTGGAAGTAAGGGAGATGGGGCATGAAGTTATTTCTAGGAGTTGGACACATACCAAGTTTAGCTCAGTTCTGGGCATCTTTGAAATACCTATACAAACTTGTTCCTACATAGTAACTTGCATCTTTGAATGAGAATGTGCTTGCTTGCAGCAACGTGCTATATGTTCTGAATGCCCGAATAGGGAATCTGTGTCAAAACTTTGTTAGGAATTATGTGATCCTTACTAGCTGGAAGTAAGGGAGATGGGGCATGAAGTTATTTCTAGGAGTTGGACACATACCAAGTTTAGCTCAGTTCTGGGCATCTTTGAAATACCTATACAAACTTGTTCCTACATAGTAACTTGCATTTTTGAATGAAAATGTGCTTGCTTACAGCAACGTGCTATATGTTCTGAATGCCCGAATTGGGAATCTGTGTCAAATCTTTGTTAGGAATTATGTGATCCTTACTAGCTGGAAGTAAGGGATATGGGGCATGAAGTTATTTCTAGGAGTTGGACACATACCAAGTTTAGCTCAGTTCTGGGCATCTTTGAAATACCTATACAAACTTGTTCCTACATAGAAACTTGCATCTTTGAATGAGAATGTGCTTGCTTACAGCAACGTGCTATATGTTCTGAATGCCCGAATTGGCAATCTGTGTCAAAACTTTGTTAGGAATTATGTGATCCTTACTAGCTGGAAGTAAGGGAGATGGGGCATGAAGTTATTTCTAGGAGTTGGACACATACCAAGTTTAGCTCAGTTCTGGGCATCTTTGAAATACCTATACAAACTTGTTCCTACATAGTAACTTGCAACTTTGAATGAGAATGTGCTTGCTTACAGCAACGTGCTATATGTTCTGAATGCCCGAATTGGCAATCTGTGTCAAAACTTTGTTAGGAATTATGTGATCCTTACTAGCTGGAAGTAAGGGAGATGGGGCATGAAGTTATTTCTAGGAGTTGGACACATACCAAGTTTAGCTCAGTTCTGGGCATCTTTGAAATACCTATACAAACTTGTTCCTACATAGTAACTTGCAACTTTGAATGAAAATGTGCTTGCTTACAGCAACGTGCTATATGTTCTGAATGCCCGAATTGGGAATCTGTGTCAAAACTTTGTTAGGAATTATGTGATCCTTACTAGCTGGAAGTAAGGGAGATGGGGCATGAAGTTATTTCTAGGAGTTGGACACATACCAAGTTTAGCTCAGTTCTGGGCATCTTTGAAATACCTATACAAACTTGTTCCTACATAGTAACTTGCAACTTTGAATGAAAATGTGCTTGCTTACAGCAACGTGCTATATGTTCTGAATGCCCGAATTGGCAATCTGTGTCAAAATTTGTTAGGAATTATGTGATCCTTACTAGCTGGAAGTAAGGGAGATGGGGCCTGAAGTTATTTCTAGGAGTTGGACACATACCAAGTTTAGCTCAGTTCTGGGCATCTTTGAAATACCTATACAAACTTGTTCCTACATAGTAACTTGCAACTTTGAATGAAAATGTGCTTGCTTACAGCAACGTGCTATATGTTCTGAATGCCCGAATTGGGAATCTGTGTCAAAACTTTGTTAGGAATTATGTGATCCTTACTAGCTGGAAGTAAGGGGGATGGGGCATGAAGTTATTTCTAGGAGCTGGACACATACCAAGTTTAGCTCAGTTCTGGGCATCTTTGAAATACCTATACAAACTTGTTCCTACATAGTAACTTGCATCTTTGAATGAGAATCTGCTTGCTTACAGCAACGTGCTATATGTTCTGAATGCCCGAATTGGGAATCTGTGTCAAAACTTTGTTAGGAATTATGTGATCCTTACTAGCTGGAAGTAAGGGAGATGGGGCATGAAGTTATTTCTAGGAGTTGGACACATACCAAGTTTACCTCAGTTCTGGGTATCTTTGAAATACCTATACAAACTTGTTCCTAAATAGTAACTTGCAACTTTGAATGAGAATGTGCTTGCTTGCAGCAACGTGCTATATGTTCTGAATGCCCGAATAGGGAATCTGTGTCAAATCTTTGTTAGGAATTATGTGATCCTTACTAGCTGGAAGTAAGGGAGATGGGGCATGAAGTTATTTCTAGGAGTTGGACACATACCAAGTTTAGCTCAGTTCTGGGCATCTTTGAAATACCTATACAAACTTGTTCCTACATAGTAACTTGCATCTTTGAATGAGAATGTGCTTGCTTGCAGCAACGTGCTATATGTTCTGAATGCCCGAATAGGGAATCTGTGTCAAAACTTTGTTAGGAATTATGTGATCCTTACTAGCTGGAAGTAAGGGAGATGGGGCATGAAGTTATTTCTAGGAGTTGGACACATACCAAGTTTAGCTCAGTTCTGGGCATCTTTGAAATACCTATACAAACTTGTTCCTACATAGTAACTTGCATTTTTGAACGAAAATGTGCTTGCTTACAGCAACGTGCTATATGTTCTGAATGCCCGAATTGGGAATCTGTGTCAAATCTTTGTTAGGAATTATGTGATCCTTACTAGCTGGAAGTAAGGGAGATGGGGCATGAAGTTATTTCTAGGAGTTGGACACATACCAAGTTTAGCTCAGTTCTGGGCATCTTTGAAATACCTATACAAACTTGTTCCTACATAGAAACTTGCATCTTTGAATGAGAATGTGCTTGCTTACAGCAACGTGCTATATGTTCTGAATGCCCGAATTGGCAATCTGTGTCAAAACTTTGTTAGGAATTATGTGATCCTTACTAGCTGGAAGTAAGGGAGATGGGGCATGAAGTTATTTCTAGGAGTTGGACACATACCAAGTTTAGCTCAGTTCTGGGCATCTTTGAAATACCTATACAAACTTGTTCCTACATAGTAACTTGCAACTTTGAATGAGAATGTGCTTGCTTACAGCAACGTGCTATATGTTCTGAATGCCCGAATTGGGAATCTGTGTCAAAACTTTGTTAGGAATTATGTGATCCTTACTAGCTGGAAGTAAGGGAGATGGGGCATGAAGTTATTTCTAGGAGTTGGACACATACAAAGTTTAGCTCAGTTCTGGGCATCTTTGAAATACCTATACAAACTTGTTCCTACCTAGTAACTTGCATCTTTGAATGAGAATGTGCTTGCTTACAGCAACGTGCTATATGTTCTGAATGCCCGAATTGGGAATCTGTGTCAAAACTTTGTTAGGAATTATGTGATCCTTACTAGCTGGAAGTAAGGGAGATGGGGCATGAAGTTATTTCTAGGAGTTGGACACATACCAAGTTTAGCTCAGTTCTGGGCATCTTTGAAATACCTATACAAACTTGTTCCTACATAGTAACTTGCATCTTTGAATGAAAATGTGCTTGCTTACAGCAACGTGCTATATGTTCTGAATGCCCGAATTGGGAATCTGTGTCAAAATTTTGTTAGGAATTATGTGATCCTTACTAGCTGGAAGTAAGGGAGATGGGGCATGAAGTTATTTCTAGGAGTTGGACACATACCAAGTTTAGCTCAGTTCTGGGCATCTTTGAAATACCTATACAAACTTGTTCCTACATAGTAACTTGCAACTTTGAATGAGAATGTGCTTGCTTACAGCAACGTGCTATATGTTCTGAATGCCCGAATTGGGAATCTGTGTCAAAACTTTGTTAGGAATTATGTGATCCTTACTAGCTGGAAGTAAGGGAGATGGGGCATGAAGTTATTTCTAGGAGTTGGACACATACCAAGTTTAGCTCAGTTCTGGGCATCTTTGAAATACCTATACAAACTTGTTCCTACATAGTAACTTGCATCTTTGAATGAGAATGTGCTTGCTTGCGGCAACGTGCTATATGTTCTGAATGCCCGAATAGGGAATCTGTGTCAAAACTTTGTTAGGAATTATGTGATCCTTACTAGCTGGAAGTAAGGGAGATGGGGCATGAAGTTATTTCTAGGAGTTGGACACATACCAAGTTTAGCTCAGTTCTGGGCATCTTTGAAATACCTATACAAACTTGTTCCTACATAGTAACTTGCAACTTTGAATGAGAATGTGCTTGCTTACAGCAACGTACTATATGTTCTGAATGCCCGAATTGGGAATCTGTGTCAAAACTTTGTTAGGAATTATGTGATCCTTACTAGCTGGAAGTAAGGGAGATGGGGCATGAAGTTATTTCTAGGAGTTGGACACATACCAAGTTTAGCTCAGTTCTGGGCATCTTTGAAATACCTATACAAACTTGTTCCTACATAGTAACTTGCAACTTGGAATGAAAATGTGCTTGCTTACAGCAACGTGCTATATGTTCTGAATGCCCGAATTGGGAATCTGTGTCAAAACTTTGTTAGGAATTATGTGATCCTTACTAGCTGGAAGTAAGGGAGATGGGGCATGAAGTTATTTCTAGGAGTTGGACACATACCAAGTTTAGCTCAGTTCTGGGCATCTTTGAAATACCTATACAAACTTGTTCCTACATAGTAACTTGCAACTTTGAATGAAAATGTGCTTGCTTACAGCAACGTGCTATATGTTCTGAATGCCCGAATTGGCAATCTGTGTCAAAACTTTGTTAGGAATTATGTGATCCTTACTAGCTGGAAGTAAGGGAGATGGGGCATGAAGTTATTTCTAGGAGTTGGACACATACCAAGTTTAGCTCAGTTCTGGGCATCTTTGAAATACCTATACAAACTTGTTCCTACATAGTAACTTGCAACTTTGAATGAAAATGTGCTTGCTTACAGCAACGTGCTATATGTTCTGAATGCCCGAATTGGGAATCTGTGTCAAAACTTTGTTAGGAATTATGTGATCCTTACTAGCTGGAAGTAAGGGGGATGGGGCATGAAGTTATTTCTAGGAGTTGGACACATACCAAGTTTAGCTCAGTTCTGGGCATCTTTGAAATACCTATACAAACTTGTTCCTACATAGTAACTTGCATCTTTGAATGAGAATCTGCTTGCTTACAGCAACGTGCTATATGTTCTGAATGCCCGAATTGGGAATCTGTGTCAAAACTTTGTTAGGAATTATGTGATCCTTACTAGCTGGAAGTAAGGGAGATGGGGCATGAAGTTATTTCTATGAGTTGGACACATACCAAGTTTAGCTCAGTTCTGGGCATCTTTGAAATACCTATACAAACTTGTTCCTACATAGTAACTTGCAACTTTGAATGAAAATGTGCTTGCTTACAGCAACGTGCTATATGTTCTTAATGCCCGAATTGGCAATCTGTGTCAAAAGTTTGTTAGGAATTATGTGATCCTTACTAGCTGGAAGTAAGGGAGATGGGGCATGAAGTTATTTCTAGGAGTTGGACACATACAAAGTTTAGCTCAGTTCTGGGCATCTTTGAAATACCTATACAAACTTGTTCCTACCTAGTAACTTGCATCTTTGAATGAGAATGTGCTTGCTTACAGCAACGTGCTATATGTTCTGAATGCCCGAATTGGGAATCTGTGTCAAAACTTTGTTAGGAATTATGTGATCCTTACTAGCTGGAAGTAAGGGAGATGGGGCATGAAGTTATTTCTAGGAGTTGGACACATACCAAGTTTAGCTCAGTTCTGGGCATCTTTGAAATACCTATACAAACTTGTTCCTACATAGTAACTTGCATCTTTGAATGAAAATGTGCTTGCTTACAGCAACGTGCTATATGTTCTGAATGCCCGAATTGGGAATCTGTGTCAAAACTTTGTTAGGAATTATGTGATCCTTACTAGCTGGAAGTAAGGGAGATGGGGCATGAAGATATTTCTAGGAGTTGGACACATACCAAGTTTAGCTCAGTTCTGGGCATCTTTGAAATACCTATACAAACTTGTTCCTACATAGTAACTTGCAACTTTGAATGAGAATGTGCTTGCTTACAGCAACGTGCTATATGTTCTGAATGGCGAATTGGGAATCTGTGTCAAAACTTTGTTAGGAATTATGTGATCCTTACTAGCTGGAAGTAAGGGAGATGGGGCATGAAGTTATTTCTAGGAGTTGGACACATACCAAGTTTAGCTCAGTTCTGGGCATCTTTGAAATACCTATACAAACTTGTTCCTACATAGTAACTTGCATCTTTGAATGAGAATGTGCTTGCTTGCAGCAACGTGCTATATGTTCTGAATGCCCGAATTGGGAATCTGTGTCAAAACTTTGTTAGGAATTATGTGATCCTTACTAGCTGGAAGTAAGGGAGATGGGGCATGAAGTTATTTCTAGGAGTTGGACACATACCAAGTTTAGCTCAGTTCTGGGCATCTTTGAAATACCTATACAAACTTGTTCCTACATAGTAACTTGCATCTTTGAATGAGAATGTGCTTGCTTGCAGCAACGTGCTATATGTTCTGAATGCCCGAATAGGGAATCTGTGTCAAAACTTTGTTAGGAATTATGTGATCCTTACTAGCTGGAAGTAAGGGAGATGGGGCATGAAGTTATTTCTAGGAGTTGGACACATACCAAGTTTAGCTCAGTTCTGGGCATCTTTGAAATACCTATACAAACTTGTTCCTACATAGTAACTTGCAACTTTGAATGAAAATGTGCTTGCTTGCGGCAACGTGCTATATGTTCTGAATGCCCGAATTGGGAATCTGTGTCAAAACTTTGTTAGGAATTATGTGATCCTTACTAGCTGGAAGTAAGGGAGATGGGGCATGAAGTTATTTCTAGGAGTTGGACACATACCAAGTTTAGCTCAGTTCTGGGCATCTTTGAAATACCTATACAAACTTGTTCCTACATAGTAACTTGCATCTTTGAATGAGAATGTGCTTGCTTGCGGCAACGTGCTATATGTTCTGAATGCCCGAATAGGGAATCTGTGTCAAAACTTTGTTAGGAATTATGTGATCCTTACTAGCTGGAAGTAAGGGAGATGGGGCATGAAGTTATTTCTAGGAGTTGGACACATACAAAGTTTAGCTCAGTTCTGGGCATCTTTGAAATACCTATACAAACTTGTTCCTACATAGTAACTTGCATCTTTGAATGAGAATCTGCTTGCTTACAGCAACGTGCTATATGTTCTGAATGCCCGAATTGGGAATCTGTGTCAAAACTTTGTTAGGAATTATGTGATCCTTACTAGCTGGAAGTAAGGGAGATGGGGCATGAAGTTATTTCTAGGAGTTGGACACATACCAAGTTTAGCTCAGTTCTGGGCATCTTTGAAATACCTATACAAACTGGTTCCTACATAGTAACTTGCAACTTTGAATGAGAATGTGCCTGCTTACAGCAACGTGCTATATGTTCTGAATGCCCGAATTGGGAATCTGTGTCAAAACTTTGTTAGGAATTATGTGATCCTTACTAGCTGGAAGTAAGGGAGATGGGGCATGAAGTTATTTCTAGGAGTTGGACACATACCAAGTTTAGCTCAGTTCTGGGCATCTTTGAAATACCTTTACAAACTTGTTCCTACATAGTAACTTGCATCTTTGAATGAGAATGTGCTTCCTTGCAGCAACGTGCTATATGTTCTGAATGCCCGAATAGGGAATCTGTGTCAAAACTTTGTTAGGAATTATGTGATCCTTACTAGCTGGAAGTAAGGGAGATGGGGCATGAAGTTATTTCTAGGAGTTGGACACATACCAAGTTTAGCTCAGTTCTGGGCATCTTTGAAATACCTATACAAACTTGTTCCTACATAGTAACTTGCAACTTTGAATGAAAATGTGCTTGCTTGCAGCAACGTGCTATATGTTCTGAATGCCCGAATAGGGAATCTATGTCAAAACTTTGTTAGGAATTATGTGATCCTTACTAGCTGGAAGTAAGGGAGATGGGGCATGAAGTTATTTCTAGGAGTTGGACACATACCAAGTTTAGCTCAGTTCTGGGCATCTTTGAAATACCTATACAAACTTGTTCCTACATAGTAACTTGCAACTTTGAATGAAAATGTGCTTGCTTGCAGCAACGTGCTATATGTTCTGAATGCCCGAATATGGAATCTGTGTCAAAACTTTGTTAGGAATTATGTGATCCTTACTAGCTGGAAGTAAGGGAGATGGGGCATGAAGTTGTTTCTAGGAGTTGGAGACATATCAAGTTTAGCTCAGTTCTGGGCATCTTTGAAATACCTATACAAACTTGTTCCTACATAGTAACTTGCATCTTTGAATGAGAATGTGCTTGCTTACAGCAACGTGCTATATGTTCTGAATGCCCGAATTGGCAATCTGTGTCAAAACTTTGTTAGGAATTATGTGATCCTTACTAGCTGGAAGTAAGGGAGATGGGGCATGAAGTTATTTCTAGGAGTTGGACACATACCAAGTTTAGCTCAGTTCTGGGCATCTTTGAAATACCTTTACAAACTTGTTCCTACATAGTAACTTGCAACTTTGAATGAGAATGTGCTTGCTTACAGCAACGTGCTATATGTTCTGAATGCCCGAATTGGCAATCTGTGTCAAAACTTTGTTAGGAATTATGTGATCCTTACTAGCTGGAAGTATGGGAGATGGGGCATGAAGTTATGTCTAGGAGTTGGACACATACCAAGTTTAGCTCAGTTCTGGGCATCTTTGAAATACCTATACAAACTTGTTCCTACAGGGTAACTTGCAACTTTGAATGAGAATGTGCTTGCTTGCAGCAACGTGCTATATGTTCTGAATGCCCGAATTGGGAATCTGTGTCAAAACTTTGTTAGGAATTATGTGATCCTTACTAGCTGGAAGTAAGGGAGATGGGGCATGAAGTTATTTCTAGGAGTTGGACACATACCAAGTTTAGCTCAGTTCTGGGCATCTTTGAAATACCTATACAAACTTGTTCCTACATAGTAACTTGCATCTTTGAATGAGAATGTGCTTGCTTGCAGCAACGTGCTATATGTTCTGAATGCCCGAATTGGGAATCTGTGTCAAAACTTTGTTAGGAATTATGTGATCCTTACTAGCTGGAAGTAAGGGAGATGGGGCATGAAGTTATTTCTAGGAGTTGGACACATACCAAGTTTAGCTCAGTTCTGGGCATCTTTGAAATACCTATACAAACTTGTTCCTACATAGAACCTTGCATCTTTGAATGAAAATGTGCTTGCTTGCAGCAACGTGCTATATGTTCTGAATGCCGGAATTGGGAATCTGTGTCAAAACTTTGTTAGGAATTATGTGATCCTTACTAGCTGGAAGTAAGGGAGATGGGGCATGAAGTTATTTCTAGGAGTTGGACACATACCAAGTTTAGCTCAGTTCTGGGCATCTTTGAAATACCTATACAAACTTGTTCCTACATAGTAACTTGCATCTTTGAATGAGAATGTGCTTGCTTGCAGCAACGTGCTATATGTTGTGAATGCCCGAATAGGGAATCTGTGTCAAAACTTTGTTAGGAATTATGTGATCCTTACTAGCTGGAAGTAAGGGAGATGGGGCATGAAGTTATTTCTAGGAGTTGGACTCATACCAAGTTTAGCTCAGTTCTGGGCATCTTTGAAATACCTATACAAACTTGTTCCTACCTAGTAACTTGCAACTTTGAATGAGAATGTGCTTGCTTGCAGCAACGTGCTATATGTTCTGAATGCCCGAATAGGGAATCTGTGTCAAAACTTTGTTAGGAATTATGTGATCCTTACTAGCTGTAAGTAAGGGAGATGGGGCATGAAGTTATTTCTAGGAGTTGGACACATACCAAGTTTAGCTCAGTTCTGGGCATCTTTGAAATACCTATACAAACTTGTTCCTACATAGTAACTTGCAACATTGAATGAGAATGTGCTTGCTTGCAGCAACGTGCTATATGTTCTGAATGCCCGAATTGGCAATCTGTGTCAAAACTTTGTTAGGAATTATGTGATCCTTACCAGCTGGAAGTAAGGGAGATGGGGCATGAAGTTATTTCTAGGAGTTGGACACATACCAAGTTTAGCTCAGTTCTGGGCATCTTTGAAATACCTATACAAACTTGTTCCTACATAGTAACTTGCAACTTTGAATGAAAATGTGCTTGCTTGCAGCAACGTGCTATATGTTCTGAATGCCCGAATATGGAATCTGTGTCAAAACTTTGTTAGGAATTATGTGATCCTTACTAGCTGGAAGTAAGGGAGATGGGGCATGAAGTTGTTTCTAGGAGTTGGAGACATACCAAGTTTAGCTCAGTTCTGGGCATCTTTGAAATACCTATACAAACTTGTTCCTACATAGTAACTTGCATCTTTGAATGAGAATGTGCTTGCTTACAGCAACGTGCTATATGTTCTGAATGCCCGAATTGGCAATCTGTGTCAAAACTTTGTTAGGAATTATGTGATCCTTACTAGCTGGAAGTAAGGGAGATGGGGCATGAAGTTATTTCTAGGAGTTGGACACATACCAAGTTTAGCTCAGTTCTGGGCATCTTTGAAATACCTATACAAACTTGTTCCTACATAGTAACTTGCAACTTTGAATGAAAATGTGCTTGCTTACAGCAACGTGCTATATGTTCTGAATGCCCGAATTGGCAATCTGTGTCAAAACTTTGTTAGGAATTATGTGATCCTTACTAGCTGGAAGTATGGGAGATGGGGCATGAAGTTATGTCTAGGAGTTGGACACATACCAAGTTTAGCTCAGTTCTGGGCATCTTTGAAATACCTATACAAACTTGTTCCTACATAGTAACTTGCAACTTTGAATGAGAATGTGCTTGCTTGCAGCAACGTGCTATATGTTCTGAATGCCCGAATTGGGAAACTGTGTCAAAACTTTGTTAGGAATTATGTGATCCTTACTAGCTGGAAGTAAGGGAGATGGGGCATGAAGTTATTTCTAGGAGTTGGACACATACCAAGTTTAGCTCAGTTCTGGGCATCTTTGAAATACCTATACAAACTTGTTCCTACATAGTAACTTGCATCTTTGAATGAGAATGTGCTTGCTTGCAGCAACGTGCTATATGTTCTGAATGCCCGAATTGGGAATCTGTGTCAAAACTTTGTTAGGAATTATGTGATCCTTACTAGCCGGAAGTAAGGGAGATGGGGCATGAAGTTATTTCTAGGAGTTGGACACATACCAAGTTTAGCTCAGTTCTGGGCATCTTTGAAATACCTATACAAACTTGTTCCTACATAGTAACTTGCATCTTTGAATGAAAATGTGCTTGCTTGCAGCAACGTGCTATATGTTCTGAATGCCCGAATTGGGAATCTGTGTCAAAACTTTGTTAGGAATTATGTGATCCTTACTAGCTGGAAGTAAGGGGGATGGGGCATGAAGTTATTTCTAGGAGTTGGACACATACCAAGTTTAGCTCAGTTCTGGGCATCTTTGAAATACCTATACAAACTTGTTCCTACATAGTAACTTGCATCTTTGAATGAGAATGTGCTTGCTTGCAGCAACGTGCTATATGTTGTGAATGCCCGAATAGGGAATCTGTGTCAAAACTTTGTTGGGACTTATGTGATCCTTACTAGCTGGAAGTAAGGGAGATGGGGCATGAAGTTATTTCTAGGAGTTGGACACATACCAAGTTTAGCTCAGTTCTGGGCATCTTTGAAATACCTATACAAACTTGTTCCTACCTAGTAACTTGCAACTTTGAATGAGAATGTGCTTGCTTGCAGCAACGTGCTATATGTTCTGAATGCCCGAATAGGGAATCTGTGTCAAAACTTTGTTAGGAATTATGTGATCCTTACTAGCTGTAAGTAAGGGAGATGGGGCATGAAGTTATTTCTAGGAGTTGGACACATACCAAGTTTAGCTCAGTTCTGGGCATCTTTGAAATACCTATACAAACTTGTTCCTACATAGTAAATTGCAACTATGAATGAGAATGTGCTTGCTTGCAGCAACGTGCTATATGTTCTGAATGCCCGAATTGGCAATCTGTGTCAAAACTTTGTTAGGAATTATGTGATCCTTACTAGCTGGAAGTAAGGGAGATGGGGCATGAAGTTATTTCTAGGAGTTGGACACATACCAAGTTTAGCTCAGTTCTGGGCATCTTTGAAATACCTATACAAACTTGTTCCTACATAGTAACTTGCAACTTTGAATGAAAATGTGCTTGCTTACAGCAACGTGCTATATGTTCTGAATGCCCGAATTGGGAATCTGTGTCAAAACTTTGTTAGGAATTATGTAATCCTTAGTAGCTGGAAGTAAGGGAGATGGGGCATGAAGTTATTTCTAGGAGTTGGACACATACCAAGTTTAGCTCAGTTCTGGGCATCTTTGAAATACCTATACAAACTTGTTCCTACATAGTAACTTGCAACTTTGAATGAAAATGTGCTTGCTTACAGCAACGTGCTATATGTTCTGAATGCCCGAATTGGGAATCTGTGTCAAAACTTTGTTAGGAATTATGTGATCCTTACTAGCTGGAAGTAAGGGAGATGGGGCATGAAGTTATTTCTAGGAGTTGGACACATACCAAGTTTAGCTCAGTTCTGGGCATCTTTGAAATACCTATACAAACTTGTTCCTACATAGTAACTTGCAACTTTGAATGAGAATGTGCTTGCTTACAGCAACGTGCTATATGTTCTGAATGCCCGAATTGGGAATCTGTGTCAAAACTTTGTTAGGAATTATGTGATCCTTACTAGCTGGAAGTAAGGGAGATGGGGCATGAAGTTATTTCTAGGAGTTGGACACATACCAAGTTTAGCTCAGTTCTGGGCATCTTTGAAATACCTATACAAACTTGTTCCTACATAGTAACTTGCAACTTTGAATGAAAATGTGCTTGCTCGCAGCAACGTGCTATATGTTCTGAATGCCCGAATAGGGAATCTGTGTCAAAACTTTGTTAGGAATTATGTGATCCTTACTAGCTGGAAGTAAGGGAGATGGGGCATGAAGTTATTTCTAGGAGTTGGACACATACCAAGTTTAGCTCAGTTCTGGGCATCTTTGAAATACCTATACAAACTTGTTCCTACATAGTAACTTGCATCTTTGAATGAGAATGTGCTTGCTTGCAGCAACGTGCTATATGTTCTGAATGCCCGAATAGGGAATCTGTGTCAAAACTTTGTTAGGAATTATGTGATCCTTACTAGCTGGAAGTAAGGGAGATGGGGCATGAAGATATTTCTAGGAGTTGGACACATACCAAGTTTAGCTCAGTTCTGGGCATCTTTGAAATACCTATACAAACTTGTTCCTACATAGTAACTTGCAACTTTGAATGAAAATGTGCTTGCTTGCAGCAACGTGCTATATGTTCTGAATGCCCGAATAGGGAATCTGTGTCAAAACTTTGTTAGGAATTATGTGATCCTTACTAGCTGGAAGTAAGGGAGATGGGGCATGAAGTTATTTCTAGGAGTTGGACACATACCAAGTTTAGCTCAGTTCTGGGCATCTTTGAAATACCTATACAAACTTGTTCCTACATAGTAACTTGCAACTTTGAATGAAAATGTGCTTGCTTGCAGCAACGTGCTATATGTTCTGAATGCCCGAATATGGAATCTGTGTCAATACTTTGTTAGGAATTATGTGATCCTTACTAGCTGGAAGTAAGGGAGATGGGGCATGAAGTTGTTTCTAGGAGTTGGAGACATACCAAGTTTAGCTCAGTTCTGGGCATCTTTGAAATACCTATACAAACTTGTTCCTACATAGTAACTTGCATCTTTGAATGAGAATGTGCTTGCTTACAGCAACGTGCTATATGTTCTGAATGCCCGAATTGGCAATCTGTGTCAAAACTTTGTTAGGAATTATGTGATCCTTACTAGCTGGAAGTAAGGGAGATGGGGCATGAAGTTATTTCTAGGAGTTGGACACATACCAAGTTTAGCTCAGTTCTGGGCATCTTTGAAATACCTTTACAAACTTGTTCCTACATAGTAACTTGCAACTTTGAATGAGAATGTGCTTGCTTACAGCAACGTGCTATATGTTCTGAATGCCCGAATTGGCAATCTGTGTCAAAACTTTGTTAGGAATTATGTGATCCTTACTAGCTGGAAGTAAGGGAGATGGGGCATGAAGTTATGTCTAGGAGTTGGACACATACCAAGTTTAGCTCAGTTCTGGGCATCTTTGAAATACCTATACAAACTTGTTCCTACATAGTAACTTGCAACTTTGAATGAGAATGTGCTTGCTTGCAGCAACGTGCTATATGTTCTGAATGCCCGAATTGGGAATCTGTGTCAAAACTTTGTTAGGAATTATGTGATCCTTACTAGCTGGAAGTAAGGGAGATGGGGCATGAAGTTATTTCTAGGAGTTGGACACATACCAAGTTTAGCTCAGTTCTGGGCATCTTTGAAATACCTATACAAACTTGTTCCTACATAGTAACTTGCATCTTTGAATGAGAATGTGCTTGCTTGCAGCAACGTGCTATATGTTCTGAATGCCCGAATTGGGAATCTGTGTCAAAACTTTGTTAGGAATTATGTGATCCTTACTAGCTGGAAGTAAGGGAGATGGGGCATGAAGTTATTTCTAGGAGTTGGACACATACCAAGTTTAGCTCAGTTCTGGGCATCTTTGAAATACCTATACAAACTTGTTCCTACATAGTAACTTGCATCTTTGAATGAAAATGTGCTTGCTTGCAGCAACGTACTATATGTTCTGAATGCCCGAATTGGGAATCTGTGTCAAAACTTTGTTAGGAATTATGTGATCCTTACTAGCTGGAAGTAAGGGAGATGGGGCATGAAGTTATTTCTAGGAGTTGGACACACACCAAGTTTAGCTCAGTTCTGGGCATCTTTGAAATACCTATACAAACTTGTTCCTACATAGTAACTTGCATCTTTGAATGAGAATGTGCTTGCTTGCAGCAACGTGCTATATGTTGTGAATGCCCGAATAGGGAATCTGTGTCAAAACTTTGTTAGGAATTATGTGATCCTTACTAGCTGGAAGTAAGGGAGATGGGGCATGAAGTTATTTCTAGGAGTTGGACACATACCAAGTTTAGCTCAGTTCTGGGCATCTTTGAAATACCTATACAAACTTGTTCCTACATAGTAACTTGCAACTTTGAATGAGAATGTGCTTGCTTGCAGCAACGTGCTATATGTTCTGAATGCCCGAATAGGGAATCTGTGTCAAAACTTTGTTAGGAATTATGTGATCCTTACTAGCTGGAAGTAAGGGAGATGGGGCATGAAGTTATTTCTAGGAGTTGGACACACACCAAGTTTAGCTCAGTTCTGGGCATCTTTGAAATACCTATACAAACTTGTTCCTACATAGTAACTTGCAACTTTGAATGAGAATGTGCTTGCTTGCAGCAACGTGCTATATGTTCTGAATGCCCGAATTGGCAATCTGTGTCAAAACTTTGTTAGGAATTATGTGATCCTTACTAGCTGGAAGTAAGGGAGATGGGGCATGAAGTTATTTCTAGGAGTTGGACACATACCAAGTTTAGCTCAGTTCTGGGCATCTTTGAAATACCTATACAAACTTGTTCCTACATAGTAACTTGCAACTTTGAATGAAAATGTGCTTGCTTACAGCAACGTGCTATATGTTCTGAATGCCCGAATTGGGAATCTGTGTCAAAACTTTGTTAGGAATTATGTAATCCTTACTAGCTGGAAGTAAGGGAGATGGGGCATGAAGTTATTTCTAGGAGTTGGACACATACCAAGTTTAGCTCAGTTCTGGGCATCTTTGAAATACCTATACAATCTTGTTCCTACATAGTAACTTGCAACTTTGAATGAAAATGTGCTTGCTTACAGCAACGTGCTATATGTTCTGAATGCCCGAATTGGGAATCTGTGTCAAAACTTTGTTAGGAATTATGTGATCCTTACTAGCTGGAAGTAAGGGAGATGGGGCATGAAGTTATTTCTAGGAGTTGGACACATACCAAGTTTAGCTCAGTTCTGGGCATCTTTGAAATACCTATACAAACTTGTTCCTACATAGTAACTTGCAACTTTGAATGAAAATGTGCTTGCTTGCAGCAACGTGCTATATGTTCTGAATGCCCGAATAGGGAATCTGTGTCAAAACTTTGTTAGGAATTATGTGATCCTTACTAGCTGGAAGTAAGGGAGATGGGGCATGAAGTTATTTCTAGGAGTTGGACACATACCAAGTTTAGCTCAGTTCTGGGCATCTTTGAAATACCTATACAAACTTGTTCCTACATAGTAACTTGCAACTTTGAATGAAAATGTGCTTGCTTGCAGCAACGTGCTATATGTTCTGAATGCCCGAATATGGAATCTGTGTCAATACTTTGTTAGGAATTATGTGATCCTTACTAGCTGGAAGTAAGGGAGATGGGGCATGAAGTTGTTTCTAGGAGTTGGAGACATACCAAGTTTAGCTCAGTTCTGGGCATCTTTGAAATACCTATACAAACTTGTTCCTACATAGTAACTTGCATCTTTGAATGAGAATGTGCTTGCTTACAGCAACGTGCTATATGTTCTGAATGCCCGAATTGGCAATCTGTGTCAAAACTTTGTTAGGAATTATGTGATCCTTACTAGCTGGAAGTAAGGGAGATGGGGCATGAAGTTATTTCTAGGAGTTGGACACATACCAAGTTTAGCTCAGTTCTGGGCATCTTTGAAATACCTTTACAAACTTGTTCCTACATAGTAACTTGCAACTTTGAATGAGAATGTGCTTGCTTACAGCAACGTGCTATATGTTCTGAATGCCCGAATTGGCAATCTGTGTCAAAACTTTGTTAGGAATTATGTGATCCTTACTAGCTGGAAGTAAGGGAGATGGGGCATGAAGTTATTTCTAGGAGTTGGACACATACCAAGTTTAGCTCAGTTCTGGGCATCTTTGAAATACCTATACAAACTTGTTCCTACATAGTAACTTGCATCTTTGAATGAGAATGTGCTTGCTTGCAGCAACGTGCTATATGTTCTGAATGCCCGAATTGGGAATCTGTGTCAAAACTTTGTTAGGAATTATGTGATCCTTACTAGCTGGAAGTAAGGGAGATGGGGCATGAAGTTATTTCTAGGAGTTGGACACATACCAAGTTTAGCTCAGTTCTGGGCATCTTTGAAATACCTATACAAACTTGTTCCTACATAGTAACTTGCATCTTTGAATGAAAATGTGCTTGCTTGCAGCAACGTACTATATGTTCTGAATGCCCGAATTGGGAATCTGTGTCAAAACTTTGTTAGGAATTATGTGATCCTTACTAGCTGGAAGTAAGGGAGATGGGGCATGAAGTTATTTCTAGGAGTTGGACACACACCAAGTTTAGCTCAGTTCTGGGCATCTTTGAAATACCTATACAAACTTGTTCCTACATAGTAACTTGCATCTTTGAATGAGAATGTGCTTGCTTGCAGCAACGTGCTATATGTTGTGAATGCCCGAATAGGGAATCTGTGTCAAAACTTTGTTAGGAATTATGTGATCCTTACTAGCTGGAAGTAAGGGAGATGGGGCATGAAGTTATTTCTAGGAGTTGGACACATACCAAGTTTAGCTCAGTTCTGGGCATCTTTGAAATACCTATACAAACTTGTTCCTACATAGTAACTTGCAACTTTGAATGAGAATGTGCTTGCTTGCAGCAACGTGCTATATGTTCTGAATGCCCGAATAGGGAATCTGTGTCAAAACTTTGTTAGGAATTATGTGATCCTTACTAGCTGGAAGTAAGGGAGATGGGGCATGAAGTTATTTCTAGGAGTTGGACACACACCAAGTTTAGCTCAGTTCTGGGCATCTTTGAAATACCTATACAAACTTGTTCCTACATAGTAACTTGCAACTTTGAATGAGAATGTGCTTGCTTGCAGCAACGTGCTATATGTTCTGAATGCCCGAATTGGCAATCTGTGTCAAAACTTTGTTAGGAATTATGTGATCCTTACTAGCTGGAAGTAAGGGAGATGGGGCATGAAGTTATTTCTAGGAGTTGGACACATACCAAGTTTAGCTCAGTTCTGGGCATCTTTGAAATACCTATACAAACTTGTTCCTACATAGTAACTTGCAACTTTGAATGAAAATGTGCTTGCTTACAGCAACGTGCTATATGTTCTGAATGCCCGAATTGGGAATCTGTGTCAAAACTTTGTTAGGAATTATGTAATCCTTACTAGCTGGAAGTAAGGGAGATGGGGCATGAAGTTATTTCTAGGAGTTGGACACATACCAAGTTTAGCTCAGTTCTGGGCATCTTTGAAATACCTATACAATCTTGTTCCTACATAGTAACTTGCAACTTTGAATGAAAATGTGCTTGCTTACAGCAACGTGCTATATGTTCTGAATGCCCGAATTGGGAATCTGTGTCAAAACTTTGTTAGGAATTATGTGATCCTTACTAGCTGGAAGTAAGGGAGATGGGGCATGAAGTTATTTCTAGGAGTTGGACACATACCAAGTTTAGCTCAGTTCTGGGCATCTTTGAAATACCTATACAAACTTGTTCCTACATAGTAACTTGCATCTTTGAATGAGAATCTGCTTGCTTACAGCAACGTGCTATATGTTCTGAATGCCCGAATTGGGAATCTG
Source organism: Diceros bicornis minor (assembly GCF_020826845.1). Classification (NCBI taxonomy): domain Eukaryota; kingdom Metazoa; phylum Chordata; class Mammalia; order Perissodactyla; family Rhinocerotidae; genus Diceros; species Diceros bicornis. Next base: position 591,164 of record NW_026690858.1, on the reverse strand, counting down.
TGTCAAAACTTTGTTAGGAATTATGTGATCCTTACTAGCTGGAAGTAAGGGAGATGGGGCATGAAGTTATTTCTAGGAGTTGGACACATACCAAGTTTAGCTCAGTTCTGGGCATCTTTGAAATACCTATACAAACTTGTTCCTACATAGTAACTTGCAACTTTGAATGAAAATGTGCTTGCTTACAGCAACGTGCTATATGTTCTGAATGCCCGAATTGGGAATCTGTGTCAAAACTTTGTTAGGAATTATGTGATCCTTACTAGCTGGAAGTAAGGGAGATGGGGCATGAAGTTATTTCTAGGAGTTGGACACATACCAAGTTTAGCTCAGTTCTGGGCATCTTTGAAATACCTATACAAACTTGTTCCTACATAGTAACTTGCAACTTTGAATGAGAATGTGCTTGCTTACAGCAACGTGCTATATGTTCTAAATGCCCGAATTGGGAATCTGTGTCAAAACTTTGTTAGGAATTATGTGATCCTTACTAGCTGGAAGTAAGGGAGATGGGGCATGAAGTTATTTCTAGGAGTTGGACACATACCAATTTTAGCTCAGTTCTGGGCATCTTTGAAATACCTATGCAAACTTGTTCCTAAATAGTAACTTGCAACTTTGAATGAGAATGTGCTTGCTTGCAGCAACGTGCTATATGTTCTGAATGCCCGAATAGGGAATCTGTGTCAAAACTTTGTTAGGAATTATGTGATCCTTACTAGCTGGAAGTAAGGGAGATGGGGCATGAAGTTATTTCTAGGAGTTGGACACATACCAAGTTTAGCTCAGTTCTGGGCATCTTTGAAATACCTATACAAACTTGTTCCTACATAGTAACTTGCATCTTTGAATGAGAATGTGCTTGCTTGCAGCAACGTGCTATATGTTCTGAATGCCCGAATTGGGAATCTGTGTCAAAACTTTGTTAGGAATTATGTGATCCTTACTAGCTGGAAGTAAGGGAGATGGGGCATGAAGTTATTTCTAGGAGTTGGACACATACCAAGTTTAGCTCAGTTCTGGGCATCTTTGAAATACCTATACAAACTTGTTCCTACATAGTAACTTGCATCTTTGAATGAGAATGTGCTTGCTTGCAGCAACGTGCTATATGTTCTGAATGCCCGAATAGGGAATCTGTGTCAAAACTTTGTTAGGAATTATGTGATCCTTACTAGCTGGAAGTAAGGGAGATGGGGCATGAAGTTATTTCTAGGAGTTGGACACATACCAAGTTTAGCTCAGTTCTGGGCATCTTTGAAATACCTATACAAACTTGTTCCTACATAGTAACTTGCAACTTTGAATGAAAATGTGCTTGCTTGCAGCAACGTGCTATATGTTCTGAATGCCCGAATATGGAATCTGTGTCAAAACTTTGTTAGGAATTATGTGATCCTTACTAGCTGGAAGTAAGGGAGATGGGGCATGAAGTTATTTCTAGGAGTTGGACACATACCAAGTTTAGCTCAGTTCTGGGCATCTTTGAAATACCTATACAAACTTGTTCCTACATAGTAACTTGCAACTTTGAATGAAAATGTGCTTGCTTGCAGCAACGTGCTATATGTTCTGAATGCCCGAATATGGAATCTGTGTCAAAACTTTGTTAGGAATTATGTGATCCTTACTAGCTGGAAGTAAGGGAGATGGGGCATGAAGTTGTTTCTAGGAGTTGGAGACATACCAAGTTTAGCTCAGTTCTGGGCATCTTTGAAATACCTATACAAACTTGTTCCTACATAGTAACTTGCATCTTTGAATGAGAATGTGCTTGCTTACAGCAACGTGCTATATGTTCTGAATGCCCGAATTGGGAATCTGTGTCAAAACTTTGTTAGGAATTATGTGATCCTTACTAGCTGGAAGTAAGGGAGATGGGGCATGAAGTTATTTCTAGGAGTTGGACACATACCAAGTTTAGCTCAGTTCTGGGCATCTTTGAAATACCTATACAAACTTGTTCCTACATAGTAACTTGCATCTTTGAATGAGAATGTGCTTGCTTGCAGCAACGTGCTATATGTTGTGAATGCCCGAATAGGGAATCTGTGTCAAAACTTTGTTAGGAATTATGTGATCCTTACTAGCTGGAAGTAAGGGAGATGGGGCATGAAGTTATTTCTAGGAGTTGGACACATACCAAGTTTAGCTCAGTTCTGGGCATCTTTGAAATACCTATACAAACTTGTTCCTACATAGTAACTTGCAACTTTGAATGAGAATGTGCTTGCTTGCAGCAACGTGCTATATGTTCTGAATGCCCGAATAGGGAATCTGTGTCAAAACTTTGTTAGGAATTATGTGATCCTTACTAGCTGGAAGTAAGGGAGATGGGGCATGAAGTTATTTCTAGGAGTTGGACACATACCAAGTTTAGCTCAGTTCTGGGCATCTTTGAAATACCTATACAAACTTGTTCCTACATAGTAACTTGCAACTTTGAATGAGAATGTGCTTGCTTGCAGCAACGTGCTATATGTTCTGAATGCCCGAATTGGCAATCTGTGTCAAAACTTTGTTAGGAATTATGTGATCCTTACTAGCTGGAAGTAAGGGAGATGGGGCATGAAGTTATTTCTAGGAGTTGGACACATACCAAGTTTAGCTCAGTTCTGGGCATCTTTGAAATACCTATACAAACTTGTTCCTACATAGTAACTTGCAACTTTGAATGAGAATGTGCTTGCTTGCAGCAACGTGCTATATGTTCTGAATGCCCGAATAGGGAATCTGTGTCAAAACTTTGTTAGGAATTATGTGATCCTTACTAGCTGGAAGTAAGGGAGATGGGGCATGAAGTTATTTCTAGGAGTTGGACACATACCAAGTTTAGCTCAGTTCTGGGCATCTTTGAAATACCTATACAAACTTGTTCCTACATAGTAACTTGCAACTTTGAATGAGAATGTGCTTGCTTGCAGCAACGTGCTATATGTTCTGAATGCCCGAATTGGCAATCTGTGTCAAAACTTTGTTAGGAATTATGTGATCCTTACTAGCTGGAAGTAAGGGAGATGGGGCATGAAGTTATTTCTAGGAGTTGGACACATACCAAGTTTAGCTCAGTTCTGGGCATCTTTGAAATACCTATACAAACTTGTTCCTACATAGTAACTTGCAACTTTGAATGAAAATGTGCTTGCTTACAGCAACGTGCTATATGTTCTGAATGCCCGAATTGGGAATCTGTGTCAAAACTTTGTTAGGAATTATGTAATCCTTACTAGCTGGAAGTAAGGGAGATGGGGCATGAAGTTATTTCTAGGAGTTGGACACATACCAAGTTTAGCTCAGTTCTGGGCATCTTTGAAATACCTATACAAACTTGTTCCTACATAGTAACTTGCATCTTTGAATGAAAATGTGCTTGCTTACAGCAACGTGCTATATGTTCTGAATGCCCGAATTGGGAATCTGTGTCAAAACTTTGTTAGGAATTATGTGATCCTTACTAGCTGGAAGTAAGGGAGATGGGGCATGAAGTTATTTCTAGGAGTTGGACACATACCAAGTTTAGCTCAGTTCTGGGCATCTTTGAAATACCTATACAAACTTGTTCCTACATAGTAACTTGCATCTTTGAATGAGAATCTGCTTGCTTACAGCAACGTGCTATATGTTCTGAATGCCCGAATTGGGAATCTGTGTCAAAACTTTGTTAGGAATTATGTGATCCTTACTAGCTGGAAGTAAGGGAGATGGGGCATGAAGTTATTTCTAGGAGTTGGACACATACCAAGTTTAGCTCAGTTCTGGGCATCTTTGAAATACCTATACAAACTTGTTCCTACATAGTAACTTGCAACTTTGAATGAAAATGTGCTTGCTTACAGCAACGTGCTATATGTTCTGAATGCCCGAATTGGGAATCTGTGTCAAAACTTTGTTAGGAATTATGTGATCCTTACTAGCTGGAAGTAAGGGAGATGGGGCATGAAGTTATTTCTAGGAGTTGGACACATACCAAGTTTAGCTCAGTTCTGGGCATCTTTGAAATACCTATACAAACTTGTTCCTACATAGTAACTTGCAACTTTGAATGAGAATGTGCTTGCTTACAGCAACGTGCTATATGTTCTAAATGCCCGAATTGGGAATCTGTGTCAAAACTTTGTTAGGAATTATGTGATCCTTACTAGCTGGAAGTAAGGGAGATGGGGCATGAAGTTATTTCTAGGAGTTGGACACATACCAAGTTTAGCTCAGTTCTGGGCATCTTTGAAATACCTATGCAAACTTGTTCCTAAATAGTAACTTGCAACTTTGAATGAGAATGTGCTTGCTTGCAGCAACGTGCTATATGTTCTGAATGCCCGAATAGGGAATCTGTGTCAAAACTTTGTTAGGAATTATGTGATCCTTACTAGCTGGAAGTAAGGGAGATGGGGCATGAAGTTATTTCTAGGAGTTGGACACATACCAAGTTTAGCTCAGTTCTGGGCATCTTTGAAATACCTATACAAACTTGTTCCTACATAGTAACTTGCAACTTTGAATGAGAATGTGCTTGCTTACAGCAACGTGCTATATGTTCTGAATGCCCGAATTGGGAATCTGTGTCAAAACTTTGTTAGGAATTATGTGATCCTTACTAGCTGGAAGTAAGGGAGATGGGGCATGAAGTTATTTCTAGGAGTTGGACACATACCAAGTTTAGCTCAGTTCTGGGCATCTTTGAAATACCTATACAAACGTGTTCCTACATAGTAACATGCATCTTTGAATGAGAATGTGCTTGCTTGCAGCAACGTGCTATATGTTCTGAATGCCCGAATAGGGAATCTGTGTCAAAACTTTGTTAGGAATTATGTGATCCTTACTAGCTGGAAGTAAGGGAGATGGGGCATGAAGTTATTTCTAGGAGTTGGACACATACCAAGTTTAGCTCAGTTCTGGGCATCTTTGAAATACCTATACAAACTTGTTCCTACATAGTAACTTGCATCTTTGAATGAGAATGTGCCTGCTTACAGCAACGTGCTATATGTTCTGAATGCCCGAATTGGCAATCTGTGTCAAAACTTTGTTAGGAATTATGTGATCCTTACTAGCTGGAAGTAAGGGAGATGGGGCTTGAAGTTATTTCTAGGAGTTGGACACATACCAAGTTTAGCTCAGTTCTGGGCATCTTTGAAATACCTATACAAACTTGTTCCTACATAGTAACTTGCAACTTTGAATGAAAATGTGCTTGCTTACAGCAACGTGCTATATGTTCTGAATGCCCGAATTGGGAATCTGTGTCAAAACTTTGTTAGGAATTATGTGATCCTTACTAGCTGGAAGTAAGGGGGATGGGGCATGAAGTTATTTCTAGGAGTTGGACACATACCAAGTTTAGCTCAGTTCTGGGCATCTTTGAAATACCTATACAAACTTGTTCCTACATAGTAACTTGCATCTTTGAATGAGAATCTGCTTGCTTACAGCAACGTGCTATATGTTCTGAATGCCCGAATTGGGAATCTGTGTCAAAACTTTGTTAGGAATTATGTGATCCTTACTAGCTGGAAGTAAGGGAGATGGGGCATGAAGTTATTTCTAGGAGTTGGACACATACCAAGTTTAGCTCAGTTCTGGGCATCTTTGAAATACCTATACAAACTTGTTCCTACATAGTAACTTGCAACTTTGAATGAAAATGTGCTTGCTTACAGCAACGTGCTATATGTTATGAATGCCCGAATTGGGAATCTGTGTCAAAACTTTGTTAGGAATTATGTGATCCTTACTAGCTGGAAGTAAGGGAGATGGGGCATGAAGTTATTTCTAGGAGTTGGACACATACCAAGTTTAGCTCAGTTCTGGGCATCTTTGAAATACCTATACAAACTTGTTCCTACATAGTAACTTGCATCTTTGAATGAGAATGTGCTTGCTTACAGCAACGTGCTATATGTTCTGAATGCCCGAATTGGGAATCTGTGTCAAAACTTTGTTAGGAATTATGTGATCCTTACTAGCTGGAAGTAAGGGAGATGGGGCATGAAGTCATTTCTAGGAGTTGGACACATACCAAGTTTAGCTCAGTTCTGGGCATCTTTGAAATACCTATACAAACTTGTTCCTACATAGTAACTTGCAACTTTGAATGAAAATGTGCTTGCTTACAGCAACGTGCTATATGTTCTGAATGCCCGAATTGGGAATCTGTGTCAAAACTTTGTTAGGAATTATGTGATCCTTACTAGCTGGAAGTAAGGGAGATGGGGCATGAAGTTATTTCTAGGAGTTGGACACATACCAAGTTTAGCTCAGTTCTGGGCATCTTTGAAATACCTATACAAACTTGTTGCTACATAGAAACTTGCATCTTTGAATGAGAATGTGCTTGCTTACAGCAACGTGCTATATGTTCTGAATGCCCGAATTGGGAATCTGTGTCAAAACTTTGTTAGGAATTATGTGATCCTTACTAGCTGGAAGTAAGGGAGATGGGGCATGAAGTTATTTCTAGGAGTTGGACACATACCAAGTTTAGCTCAGTTCTGGGCATCTTTGAAATACCTATACAAACTTGTTCCTACATAGTAACTTGCAACTTTGAATGAGAATGTGCTTGCTTACAGCAACGTGCTATATGTTCTGAATGCCCGAATTGGGAATCTGTGTCAAAACTTTGTTAGGAATTATGTGATCCTTACTAGCTGGAAGTAAGGGAGATGGGGCATGAAGTTATTTCTAGGAGTTGGACACATACCAAGTTTAGCTCAGTTCTGGGCATCTTTGAAATACCTATACAAACTTGTTCCTACATAGAAACTTGCATCTTTGAATGAGAATGTGCTTGCTTGCAGCAACGTGCTATATGTTCTGAATGCCCGAATTGGGAATCTGTGTCAAAACTTTGTTAGGAATTATGTCATCCTTACTAGCTGGAAGTAAGGGAGATGGGGCATGAAGTTATTTCTAGGAGTTGGACACATACCAAGTTTAGCTCAGTTCTGGGCATCTTTGAAATACCTATACAAACTTGTTCCTACATAGTAACTTGCAACTTTGAATGAGAATGTGCTTGCTTACAGCAACGTGCTATATGTTCTAAATGCCCGAATTGGGAATCTGTGTCAAAACTTTGTTAGGAATTATGTGATCCTTACTAGCTGGAAGTAAGGGAGATGGGGCATGAAGTTATTTCTAGGAGTTGGACACATACCAAGTTTAGCTCAGTTCTGGGCATCTTTGAAATACCTATGCAAACTTGTTCCTAAATAGTAACTTGCAACTTTGAATGAGAATGTGCTTGCTTGCAGCAACGTGCTATATGTTCTGAATGCCCGAATAGGGAATCTGTGTCAAAACTTTGTTAGGAATTATGTGATCCTTACTAGCTGGAAGTAAGGGAGATGGGGCATGAAGTTATTTCTAGGAGTTGGACACATACCAAGTTTAGCTCAGTTCTGGGCATCTTTGAAATACCTATACAAACTTGTTCCTACATAGTAACTTGCAACTTTGAATGAGAATGTGCTTGCTTACAGCAACGTGCTATATGTTCTGAATGCCCGAATTGGGAATCTGTGTCAAAACTTTGTTAGGAATTATGTGATCCTTACTAGCTGGAAGTAAGGGAGATGGGGCATGAAGTTATTTCTAGGAGTTGGACACATACCAAGTTTAGCTCAGTTCTGGGCATCTTTGAAATACCTATACAAGCTTGTTCCTACATAGTAACTTGCAACTTTGAATGAGAATGTGCTTGCTTACAGCAACGTGCTATATGTTCTAAATGCCCGAATTGGGAATCTGTGTCAAAACTTTGTTAGGAATTATGTGATCCTTACTAGCTGGAAGTAAGGGAGATGGGGCATGAAGTTATTTCTAGGAGTTGGACACATACCAAGTTTAGCTCAGTTCTGGGCATCTTTGAAATACCTATGCAAACTTGTTCCTAAATAGTAACTTGCAACTTTGAATGAGAATGTGCTTGCTTGCAGCAACGTGCTATATGTTCTGAATGCCCGAATAGGGAATCTGTGTCAAAACTTTGTTAGGAATTATGTGATCCTTACTAGCTGGAAGTAAGGGAGATGGGGCATGAAGTTATTTCTAGGAGTTGGACACATACCAAGTTTAGCTCAGTTCTGGGCATCTTTGAAATACCTATACAAACTTGTTCCTACATAGTAACTTGCATCTTTGAATGAGAATGTGCTTGCTTGCAGCAACGTGCTATATGTTCTGAATGCCCGAATTGGGAATCTGTGTCAAAACTTTGTTAGGAATTATGTGATCCTTACTAGCTGGAAGTAAGGGAGATGGGGCATGAAGTTATTTCTAGGAGTTGGACACATACCAAGTTTAGCTCAGTTCTGGGCATCTTTGAAATACCTATACAAACTTGTTCCTACATAGTAACTTGCATCTTTGAATGAGAATCTGCTTGCTTACAGCAACGTGCTATATGTTCTGAATGCCCGAATTGGGAATCTGTGTCAAAACTTTGTTAGGAATTATGTGATCCTTACTAGCTGGAAGTAAGGGAGATGGGGCATGAAGTTATTTCTAGGAGTTGGACACATACCAAGTTTAGCTCAGTTCTGGGCATCTTTGAAATACCTATACAAACTTGTTCCTACATAGTAACTTGCAACTTTGAATGAGAATGTGCTTGCTTACAGCAACGTGCTATATGTTCTGAATGCCCGAATTGGGAATCTGTGTCAAAACTTTGTTAGGAATTATGTGATCCTTACTAGCTGGAAGTAAGGGAGATGGGGCATGAAGTTATTTCTAGGAGTTGGACACATACCAAGTTTAGCTCAGTTCTGGGCATCTTTGAAATACCTATACAAACTTGTTCCTACATAGTAACTTGCATCTTTGAATGAGAATCTGCTTGCTTACAGCAACGTGCTATATGTTCTGAATGCCCGAATTGGGAATCTGTGTCAAAACTTTGTTAGGAATTATGTGATCCTTACTAGCTGGAAGTAAGGGAGATGGGGCATGAAGTTATTTCTAGGAGTTGGACACATACCAAGTTTAGCTCAGTTCTGGGCATCTTTGAAATACCTATACAAACTTGTTCCTACATAGTAACTTGCATCTTTGAATGAGAATGTGCTTGCTTACAGCAACGTGCTATATGTTCTGAATTCCCGAATTGGCAATCTGTGTCAAAACTTTGTTAGGAATTATGTGATCCTTACTAGCTGGAAGTAAGGGAGATGGGGCATGATGTTATTTCTAGGAGTTGGACACATACCAAGTTTAGCTCAGTTCTGGGCATCTTTGAAATACCTATACAAACTTGTTCCTACATAGTAACTTGCATCTTTGAATGAGAATGTGCTTGCTTGCAGCAACGTGCTATATGTTCTGAATGCCCGAATTGGGAATCTGTGTCAAAACTTTGTTAGGAATTATGTGATCCTTACTAGCTGGAAGTAAGGGAGATGGGGCATGAAGTTATTTCTAGGAGTTGGACACATACCAAGTTTAGCTCAGTTCTGGGCATCTTTGAAATACCTATACAAACTTGTTCCTACATAGTAACTTGCATCTTTGAATGAGAATCTGCTTGCTTACAGCAACGTGCTATATGTTCTGAATGCCGGAATTGGGAATCTGTGTCAAAACTTTGTTAGGAATTATGTGATCCTTACTAGCTGGAAGTAAGGGAGATGGGGCATGAAGTTATTTCTAGGAGTTGGACACATACCAAGTTTAGCTCAGTTCTGGGCATCTTTGAAATACCTATACAAACTTGTTCCTACATAGTAACTTGCAACTTTGAATGAAAATGTGCTTGCTTACAGCAACGTGCTATATGTTCTGAATGCCCGAATTGGGAATCTGTGTCAAAACTTTGTTACGAATTATGTGATCCTTACTAGCTGGAAGTAAGGGAGATGGGGCATGAAGTTATTTCTAGGAGTTGGACACATACCAAGTTTAGCTCAGTTCTGGGCATCTTTGAAATACCTATACAAACTTGTTCCTACATAGAAACTTGCATCTTTGAATGAGAATGTGCTTGCTTACAGCAACGTGCTATATGTTCTGAATGCCCGAATTGGGAATCTGTGTCAAAACTTTGTTAGGAATTATGTGATCCTTACTAGCTGGAAGTAAGGGAGATGGGGCATGAAGTTATTTCTAGGAGTTGGACACATACCAAGTTTAGCTCAGTTCTGGGCATCTTTGAAATACCTATACAAACTTGTTCCTACATAGTAACTTGCAACTTTGAATGAGAATGTGCTTGCTTACAGCAACGTGCTATATGTTCTGAATGCCCGAATTGGGAATCTGTGTCAAAACTTTGTTAGGAATTATGTGATCCTTACTAGCTGGAAGTAAGGGAGATGGGGCATGAAGTTATTTCTAGGAGTTGGACACATACCAAGTTTAGCTCAGTTCTGGGCATCTTTGAAATACCTATACAAACTTGTTCCTACATAGTAACTTGCAACTTTGAATGAAAATGTGCTTGCTTACAGCAACGTGCTATATGTTCTGAATGCCCGAATTGGGAATCTGTGTCAAAACTTTGTTAGGAATTATGTGATCCTTACTAGCTGGAAGTAAGGGAGATGGGGCATGAAGTTATTTCTAGGAGTTGGACACATACCAAGTTTAGCTCAGTTCTGGGCATCTTTGAAATACCTATACAAACTTGTTCCTACATAGTAACTTGCAACTTTGAATGAAAATGTGCTTGCTTACAGCAACGTGCTATATGTTCTGAATGCCCGAATAGGGAATCTGTGTCAAAACTTTGTTAGGAATTATGTGATCCTTACTAGCTGGAAGTAAGGGAGATGGGGCATGAAGTTATTTCTAGGAGTTGGACACATACCAAGTTTAGCTCAGTTCTGGGCATCTTTGAAATACCTATGCAAACTTGTTCCTAAATAGTAACTTGCAACTTTGAATGAGAATGTGCTTGCTTGCAGCAACGTGCTATATGTTCTGAATGCCCGTATAGGGAATCTGTGTCAAAACTTTGTTAGGAATTATGTGATCCTTACTAGCTGGAAGTAAGGGAGATGGGGCATGAAGTTATTTCTAGGAGTTGGACACATACCAAGTTTAGCTCAGTTCTGGGCATCTTTGAAATACCTATACAAACTTGTTCCTACATAGTAACTTGCATCTTTGAATGAGAATGTGCTTGCTTCCAGCAACGTGCTATATGTTCTGAATGCCCGAATTGGGAATCTGTGTCAAAACTTTGTTAGGAATTATGTGATCCTTACTAGCTGGAAGTAAGGGAGATGGGGCATGAAGTTATTTCTAGGAGTTGGACACATACCAAGTTTAGCTCAGTTCTGGGCATCTTTGAAATACCTATACAAACGTGTTCCTACATAGTAACTTGCATCTTTGAATGAGAATCTGCTTGCTTACAGCAACGTGCTATATGTTCTGAATGCCCGAATTGGGAATCTGTGTCAAAACTTTGTTAGGAATTATGTGATCCTTACTAGCTGGAAGTAAGGGAGATGGGGCATGAAGTTATTTCTAGGAGTTGGACACATACCAAGTTTAGCTCAGTTCTGGGCATCTTTGAAATACCTATACAAACTTGTTCCTACATAGTAACTTGCAACTTTGAATGAGAATGTGCTTGCTTACAGCAACGTGCTATATGTTCTGAATGCCCGAATTGGGAATCTGTGTCAAAACTTTGTTAGGAATTATGTGATCCTTACTAGCTGGAAGTAAGGGAGATGGGGCATGAAGTTATTTCTAGGAGTTGGACACATACCAAGTTTAGCTCAGTTCTGGGCATCTTTGAAATATCTATACAAACTTGTTCCTACATAGTAACTTTCATCTTTGAATGAGAATCTGCTTGCTTACAGCAACGTGCTATATGTTCTGAATGCCCGAATATGGAATCTGTGTCAAAACTTTGTTAGGAATTATGTGATCCTTACTAGCTGGAAGTAAGGGAGATGCGGCATGAAGTTATTTCTAGGAGTTGGACACATACCAAGTTTAGCTCAGTTCTGGGCATCTTTGAAATACCTATACAAACTTGTTCCTACATAGTAACATGCATCTTTGAATGAGAATGTGCTTGCTTGCAGCAACGTGCTATATGTTCTGAATGCCCGAATAGGGAATCTGTGTCAAAACTTTGTTAGGAATTATGTGATCCTTACTAGCTGGAAGTAAGGGAGATGGGGCATGAAGTTATTTCTAGGAGTTGGACACATACCAAGTTTAGCTCAGTTCTGGGCATCTTTGAAATACCTATACAAACTTGTTCCTACATAGTAACTTGCATCTTTGAATGAGAATGTGCCTGCTTACAGCAACGTGCTATATGTTCTGAATGCCCGAATTGGCAATCTGTGTCAAAACTTTGTTAGGAATTATGTGATCCTTACTAGCTGGAAGTAAGGGAGATGGGGCTTCAAGTTATTTCTAGGAGTTGGACACATACCAAGTTTAGCTCAGTTCTGGGCATCTTTGAAATACCTATACAAACTTGTTCCTACATAGTAACTTGCAACTTTGAATGAAAATGTGCTTGCTTACAGCAACGTGCTATATGTTATGAATGCCCGAATTGGGAATCTGTGTCAAAACTTTGTTAGGAATTATGTGATCCTTACTAGCTGGAAGTAAGGGAGATGGGGCATGAAGTTATTTCTAGGAGTTGGACACATACCAAGTTTAGCTCAGTTCTGGGCATCTTTGAAATATCTATACAAACTTGTTCCTACATAGTAACTTTCATCTTTGAATGAGAATCTGCTTGCTTACAGCAACGTGCTATATGTTCTGAATGCCCGAATTGGGAATCTGTGTCAAAACTTTGTTAGGAATTATGTGATCCTTACTAGCTGGAAGTAAGGGAGATGCGGCATGAAGTTATTTCTAGGAGTTGGACACATACCAAGTTTAGCTCAGTTCTGGGCATCTTTGAAATACCTATACAAACTTGTTCCTACATAGTAACATGCATCTTTGAATGAGAATGTGCTTGCTTGCAGCAACGTGCTATATGTTCTGAATGCCCGAATAGGGAATCTGTGTCAAAACTTTGTTAGGAATTATGTGATCCTTACTAGCTGGAAGTAAGGGAGATGGGGCATGAAGTTATTTCTAGGAGTTGGACACATACCAAGTTTAGCTCAGTTCTGGGCATCTTTGAAATACCTATACAAACTTGTTCCTACATAGTAACTTGCATCTTTGAATGAGAATGTGCCTGCTTACAGCAACGTGCTATATGTTCTGAATGCCCGAATTGGCAATCTGTGTCAAAACTTTGTTAGGAATTATGTGATCCTTACTAGCTGGAAGTAAGGGAGATGGGGCTTGAAGTTATTTCTAGGAGTTGGACACATACCAAGTTTAGCTCAGTTCTGGGCATCTTTGAAATACCTATACAAACTTGTTCCTACATAGTAACTTGCAACTTTGAATGAAAATGTGCTTGCTTACAGCAACGTGCTATATGTTCTGAATGCCCGAATTGGGAATCTGTGTCAAAACTTTGTTAGGAATTATGTGATCCTTACTAGCTGGAAGTAAGGGGGATGGGGCATGAAGTTATTTCTAGGAGTTGGACACATACCAAGTTTAGCTCAGTTCTGGGCATCTTTGAAATACCTATACAAACTTGTTCCTACATAGTAACTTGCATCTTTGAATGAGAATCTGCTTGCTTACAGCAACGTGCTATATGTTCTGAATGCCCGAATTGGGAATCTGTGTCAAAACTTTGTTAGGAATTATGTGATCCTTACTAGCTGGAAGTAAGGGAGATGGGGCATGAAGTTATTTCTAGGAGTTGGACACATACCAAGTTTAGCTCAGTTCTGGGCATCTTTGAAATACCTATACAAACTTGTTCCTACATAGTAACTTGCAACTTTAAATGAAAATGTGCTTGCTTACAGCAACGTGCTATATGTTATGAATGCCCGAATTGGGAATCTGTGTCAAAACTTTGTTAGGAATTATGTGATCCTTACTAGCTGGAAGTAAGGGAGATGGGGCATGAAGTTATTTCTAGGAGTTGGACACATACCAAGTTTAGCTCAGTTCTGGGCATCTTTGAAATACCTATACAAACTTGTTCCTACATAGTAACTTGCATCTTTGAATGAGAATGTGCTTGCTTACAGCAACGTGCTATATGTTCTGAATGCCCGAATTGGGAATCTTGTCAAAACTTTGTTAGGAATTATGTGATCCTTACTAGCTGGAAGTAAGGGAGATGGGGCATGAAGTCATTTCTAGGAGTTGGACACATACCAAGTTTAGCTCAGTTCTGGGCATCTTTGAAATACCTATACAAACTTGTTCCTACATAGTAACTTGCAACTTTGAATGAAAATGTGCTTGCTTACAGCAACGTGCTATATGTTCTGAATGCCCGAATTGGGAATCTGTGTCAAAACTTTGTTAGGAATTATGTGATCCTTACTAGCTGGAAGTAAGGGAGATGGGGCATGAAGTTATTTCTAGGAGTTGGACACATACCAAGTTTAGCTCAGTTCTGGGCATCTTTGAAATACCTATACAAACTTGTTGCTACATAGAAACTTGCATCTTTGAATGAGAATGTGCTTGCTTACAGCAACGTGCTATATGTTCTGAATGCCCGAATTGGGAATCTGTGTCAAAACTTTGTTAGGAATTATGTGATCCTTACTAGCTGGGAGTAAGGGAGATGGGGCATGAAGTTATTTCTAGGAGTTGGACACATACCAAGTTTAGCTCAGTTCTGGGCATCTTTGAAATACCTATACAAACTTGTTCCTACATAGTAACTTGCATCTTTGAATGAGAATGTGCTTGCTTGCAGCAACGTGCTATATGTTCTGAATGCCCGAATAGGGAATCTGTGTCAAAACGTTGTTAGGAATTATGTGATCCTTACTAGCTGGAAGTAAGGGAGATGGGGCATGAAGTTATTTCTAGGAGTTGGACACATACCAAGTTTAGCTCAGTTCTGGGCATCTTTGAAATACCTATACAAACTTGTTGCTACATAGAAACTTGCATCTTTGAATGAGAATGTGCTTGCTTACAGCAACGTGCTATATGTTCTGAATGCCCGAATTGGGAATCTGTGTCAAAACTTTGTTAGGAATTATGTGATCCTTACTAGCTGGGAGTAAGGGAGATGGGGCATGAAGTTATTTCTAGGAGTTGGACACATACCAAGTTTAGCTCAGTTCTGGGCATCTTTGAAATACCTATACAAACTTGTTCCTACATAGTAACTTGCATCTTTGAATGAGAATGTGCTTGCTTGCAGCAACGTGCTATATGTTCTGAATGCCCGAATTGGGAATCTGTGTCAAAACTTTGTTAGGAATTATGTGATCCTTACTAGCTGGAAGTAAGGGAGATGGGGCATGAAGTTATTTCTAGGAGTTGGACACATACCAAGTTTAGCTCAGTTCTGGGCATCTTTGAAATACCTATACAAACTTGTTCCTACATAGTAACTTGCAACTTTGAATGAGAATGTGCTTGCTTACAGCAACGTGCTATATGTTCTGAATGCCCGAATTGGGAATCTGTGTCAAAACTTTGTTAGGAATTATGTGATCCTTACTAGCTGGAAGTAAGGGAGATGGGGCATGAAGTTATTTCTAGGAGTAGGACACATACCAAGTTTAGCTCAGTTCTGGGCATCTTTGAAATACCTATACAAACTTGTTCCTACATAGTAACTTGCATCTTTGAATGAGAATCTGCTTGCTTACAGCAACGTGCTATATGTTCTGAATGCCCGAATTGGGAATCTGTGTCAAAACTTTGTTAGGAATTATGTGATCCTTACTAGCTGGAAGTAAGGGAGATGGGGCATGAAGTTATTTCTAGGAGTTGGACACATACCAAGTTTAGCTCAGTTCTGGGCATCTTTGAAATACCTATACAAACTTGTTCCTACATAGTAACATGCAACTTTGAATGAGAATGTGCTTGCTTACAGCAACGTGCTATATGTTCTGAATGCCCGAATAGGGAATCTGTGTCAAACCTTTGTTAGGAATTATGTGATCCTTACTAGCTGGAAGTAAGGGAGATGGGGCATGAAGTTATTTCTAGGAGTTGGACACATACCAAGTTTAGCTCAGTTCTGGGCATCTTTGAAATACCTATACAAACTTGTTCCTACATAGTAACTTGCATCTTTGAATGAGAATGTGCTTGCTTACAGCAACGTGCTATATGTTCTGAATGCCCGAATTGGCAATCTGTGTCAAAACTTTGTTAGGAATTATGTGATCCTTACTAGCTGGAAGTAAGGGAGATGGGGCATGAAGTTATTTCTAGGAGTTGGACACATACCAAGTTTAGCTCAGTTCTGGGCATCTTTGAAATACCTATGCAAACTTGTTCCTAAATAGTAACTTGCAACTTTGAATGAGAATGTGCTTGCTTGCAGCAACGTGCTATATGTTCTGAATGCCCGAATTGGGAATCTGTGTCAAAACGTTGTTAGGAATTATGTGATCCTTACTAGCTGGAAGTAAGGGAGATGGGGCATGAAGTTATTTCTAGGAGTTGGACACATACCAAGTTTAGCTCAGTTCTGGGCATCTTTGAAATACCTATACAAACTTGTTCCTAAATAGTAACTTGCATCTTTGAATGAGAATGTGCTTGCTTGCAGCAACGTGCTATATGTTCTGAATGCCCGAATTGGGAATCTGTGTCAAAACTTTGTTAGGAATTATGTGATCCTTACTAGCTGGAAGTAAGGGAGATGGGGCATGAAGTTATTTCTAGGAGTTGGACACATACCAAGTTTAGCTCAGTTCTGGGCATCTTTGAAATACCTATGCAAACTTGTTCCTACATAGTAACTTGCATCTTTGAATGAGAATCTGCTTGCTTACAGCAACGTGCTATATGTTCTGAATGCCCGAATTGGGAATCTGTGTCAAAACTTTGTTAGGAATTATGTGATCCTTACTAGCTGGAAGTAAGGGAGATGGGGCATGAAGTTATTTCTAGGAGTTGGACACATACCAAGTTTAGCTCAGTTCTGGGCATCTTTGAAATACCTATACAAACTTGTTCCTACATAGTAACTTGCAACTTTGAATGAGAATGTGCTTGCTTACAGCAACGTGCTATATGTTCTGAATGCCCGAATTGGGAATCTGTGTCAAAACTTTGTTAGGAATTATGTGATCCTTACTAGCTGGAAGTAAGGGAGATGGGGCATGAAGTTATTTCTAGGAGTTGGACACATACCAAGTTTAGCTCAGTTCTGGGCATCTTTGAAATACCTATACAAACTTGTTCCTACATAGTAACTTGCATCTTTGAATGAGAATCTGCTTGCTTACAGCAACGTGCTATATGTTCTGAATGCCCGAATTGGGAATCTGTGTCAAAACTTTGTTAGGAATTATGTGATCCTTACTAGCTGGAAGTAAGGGAGATGGGGCATGAAGTTATTTCTAGGAGTTGGACACATACCAAGTTTAGCTCAGTTCTGGGCATCTTTGAAATACCTATACAAACTTGTTCCTACATAGTAACATGCATCTTTGAATGAGAATGTGCTTGCTTGCAGCAACGTGCTATATGTTCTGAATGCCCGAATAGGGAATCTGTGTCAAAACTTTGTTGGAATTATGTGATCCTTACTAGCTGGATGTAAGGGAGATGGGGCATGAAGTTATTTCTAGGAGTTGGACACATACCAAGTTTAGCTCAGTTCTGGGCATCTTTGAAATACCTATACAAACTTGTTCCTACATAGTAACTTGCATCTTTGAATGAGAATGTGCTTGCTTACAGCAACGTGCTATATGTTCTGAATGCCCGAATTCGCAATCTGTGTCAAAACTTTGTTAGGAATTATGTGATCCTTACTAGCTGGAAGAAAGGGAGATGGGGAATGAAGTTATTTCTAGGAGTTGGACACATACCAAGTTTAGCTCAGTTCTGGGCATCTTTGAAATACCTATACAAACTTGTTCCTACATAGTAACTTGCAACTTTGAATGAAAATGTGCTTGCTTACAGCAACGTGCTATATGTTCTGAATGCCCGAATTGGGAATCTGTGTCAAAACTTTGTTAGAAATTATGTGATCCTTACTAGCTGGAAGTAAGGGGGATGGGGCATGAAGTTATTTCTAGGAGTTGGACACATACCAAGTTTAGCTCAGTTCTGGGCATCTTTGAAATACCTATACAAACTTGTTCCTACATAGTAACTTGCATCTTTGAATGAGAATCTGCTTGCTTACAGCAACGTGCTATATGTTCTGAGTGCCCGAATTGGGAATCTGTGTCAAAACTTTGTTAGGAATTATGTGATCCTTACTAGCTGGAAGTAAGGGAGATGGGGCATGAAGTTATTTCTAGGAGTTGGACACATACCAAGTTTAGCTCAGTTCTGGGCATCTTTGAAATACCTATACAAACTTGTTCCTACATAGTAACTTGCAACTTTGAATGAGAATGTGCTTGCTTACAGCAACGTGCTATATGTTCTGAATGCCCGAATTGGGAATCTGTGTCAAAACTTTGTTAGGAATTATGTGATCCTTACTAGCTGGAAGTAAGGGAGATGGGGCATGAAGTTATTTCTAGGAGTTGGACACATACCAAGTTTAAATCAGTTCTGGGCATCTTTGAAATACCTATACAAACTTGTTCCTACCTAGTAACTTGCATCTTTGAATGAGAATCTGCTTGCTTACAGCAACGTGCTATATGTTCTGAATGCCCGAATTGGGAATCTGTGTCAAAACTTTGTTAGGAATTATGTGATCCTTACTAGCTGGAAGTAAGGGAGATGGGGCATGAAGTTATTTCTAGGACTTGGACACATACCAAGTTTAGCTCAGTTCTGGGCATCTTTGAAATACCTATACAAACTTGTTCCTACATAGTAACATGCATCTTTGAATGAGAATGTGCTTGCTTGCAGCAACGTGCTATATGTTCTGAATGCCCGAATAGGGAATCTGTGTCAAAACTTTGTTAGGAATTATGTGATCCTTACTAGCTGGAAGTAAGGGAGATGGGGCATGAAGTTATTTCTAGGAGTTTGACACATACCAAGTTTAGCTCAGTTCTGGGCATCTTTGAAATACCTATACAAACTTGTTCCTACATAGTAACTTGCATCTTTGAATGAGAATGTGCTTGCTTACAGCAACGTGCTATATGTTCTGAATGCCCGAATTGGCAATCTGTGTCAAAACTTTGTTAGGAATTATGTGATCCTTACTAGCTGGAAGTAAGGGAGATGTGGCATGAAGTTATTTCTAGGAGTTGGACACATACCAATTTTAGCTCAGTTCTGGGCATCTTTGAAATACCTATACAAACTTGTTCCTACATAGTAACTTGCAACTTTGAATGAAAATGTGCTTGCTTACAGCAACGTGCTATATGTTCTGAATGCCCGAATTGGGAATCTGTGTCAAAACTTTGTTAGGAATTATGTGATCCTTACTAGCTGGAAGTAAGGGGGATGGGGCATGAAGTTATTTCTAGGAGTTGGACACATACCAAGTTTAGCTCAGTTCTGGGCATCTTTGAAATACCTATACAAACTTGTTCCTACATAGTAACTTGCATCTTTGAATGAGAATCTGCTTGCTTACAGCAACGTGCTATATGTTCTGAATTCCCGAATTGGGAATCTGTGTCAAAACTTTGTTAGGAATTATGTGATCCTTACTAGCTGGAAGTAAGGGAGATGGGGCATGAAGTTATTTCTAGGAGTTGGACACATACCAAGTTTAGCTCAGTTCTGGGCATCTTTGAAATACCTATACAAACTTGTTCCTACATAGTAACTTGCAACTTTGAATGAAAATGTGCTTGCTTACAGCAACGTGCTATATGTTCTGAATGCCCGAATTGGGAATCTGTGTCAAAAATTTGTTAGGAATTATGTGATCCTTACTAGCTGGAAGTAAGGGAGATGGGGCATGAAGTTATTTCTAGGAGTTGGACACATACCAAGTTTAGCTCAGTTCTGGGCATCTTTGAAATACCTATACAAACTTGTTCCTACATAGTAACTTGCAACTTTGAATGAGAATGTGCTTGCTTACAGCAACGTGCTATATGTTCTGAATGCCCGAATTGGGAAACTGTGTCAAAACTTTGTTAGGAATTATGTGATCCTTACTAGCTGGAAGTAAGGGAGATGGGGCATGAAGTTATTTCTAGGAGTTGGACACATACCAAGTTTAGCTCAGTTCTGGGCATCTTTGAAATACCTATACAAACTTGTTCCTACATAGTAACTTGCATCTTTGAATGAGAATGTGCTTGCTTGCAGCAACGTGCTATATGATCTGAATGCCCGAATAGGGAATCTGTGTCAAAACTTTGTTAGGAATTATGTGATCCTTACTAGCTGGAAGTAAGGGAGATGGGGCATGAAGTTATTTCTAGGAGTTGGACACATACCAAGTTTAGCTCAGTTCTGGGCATCTTTGAAATACCTATACAAACTTGTTCCTACATAGTAACTTGCAACTTTGAATGAAAATGTGCTTGCTTGCGGCAACGTGCTATATGTTCTGAATGCCCGAATTGGGAATCTGTGTCAAAACTTTGTTAGGAATTATGTGATCCTTACTAGCTGGAAGTAAGGGAGATGGGGCATGAAGATATTTCTAGGAGTTGGACACATACCAAGTTTAGCTCAGTTCTGGGCATCTTTGAAATACCTATACAAACTTGTTCCTACATAGTAACTTGCATCTTTGAATGAGAATGTGCTTGCTTGCGGCAACGTGCTATATGTTCTGAATGCCCGAATAGGGAATCTGTGTCAAAACTTTGTTAGGAATTATGTGATCCTTACTAGCTGGAAGTAAGGGAGATGGGGCATGAAGTTATTTCTAGGAGTTGGACACATACCAAGTTTAGCTCAGTTCTGGGCATCTTTGAAATACCTATACAAACTTGTTCCTACATAGTAACTTGCATCTTTGAATGAGAATGTGCTTGCTTACGGCAACGTGCTATATGTTCTGAATGCCCTAATTGGGAATCTGTGTCAAAACATTGTTAGGAATTATGTGATCCTTACTAGCTGGAAGTAAGGGAGATGGGGCATGAAGTTATTTCTAGGAGTTGGACACATACCAAGTTTAGCTCAGTTCTGGGCATCTTTGAAATACCTATACAAACTTGTTCCTACATAGTAACTTGCATCTTTGAATGAGAATGTGCTTGCTTACAGCAACGTGCTATATGTTCTGAATGCCCGAATTGGGAATCTTTGTCACATCTTTGTTAGGAATTATGTGATCCTTACTAGCTGGAAGTAAGGGAGATGGGGCATGAAGTTATTTCTAGGAGTTGGACACATACCAAGTTTAGCTCAGTTCTGGGCATCTTTGAAATACCTATACAAACTTGTTCCTACATAGTAACTTGCAACTTTGAATGAAAATGTGCTTGCTCGCAGCAACGTGCTATATGTTCTGAATGCCCGAATATGGAATCTGTGTCAAAACTTTGTTAGGAATTATGTGATCCTTACTAGCTGGAAGTAAGGGAGATGGGGCATGAAGTTATTTCTAGGAGTTGGACACATACCAAGTTTAGCTCAGTTCTGGGCATCTTTGAAATACCTATACAAACTTGTTCCTACATAGTAACTTGCAACTTTGAATGAAAATGTGCTTGCTTGCAGCAACGTGCTATATGTTCTGAATGCCCGAATATGGAATCTGTGTCAAAACTTTGTTAGGAATTATGTGATCCTTACTAGCTGGAAGTAAGGGAGATGGGGCATGAAGTTATTTCTAGGAGTTGGACACATACCAAGTTTAGCTCAGTTCTGGGCATCTTTGAAATACCTATACAAACTTGTTCCTACATAGTAACTTGCATCTTTGAATGAGAATGTGCTTGCTTGCAGCAACGTGCTATATGTTCTGAATGCCCGAATTGGCAATCTGTGTCAAAACTTTGTTAGGAATTATGTGATCCTTACTAGCTGGAAGTAAGGGAGATGGGGCATGAAGTTATTTCTAGGAGTTGGACACATACCAAGTTTAGCTCAGTTCCGGGCATCTTTGAAATACCTATACAAACTTGTTCCTACATAGTAACTTGCAACTTTGAATGAAAATGTGCTTGCTTACAGCAACGTGCTATATGTTCTGAATGCCCGAATTGGGAATCTGTGTCAAAACTTTGTTAGGAATTATGTGATCCTTACTAGCTGGAAGTAAGGGAGATGGGGCATGAAGTTATTTCTAGGAGTTGGACACATACCAAGTTTAGCTCAGTTCTGGGCATCTTTGAAATACCTATACAAACTTGTTCCTACATAGTAACTTGCATCTTTGAATGAGAATCTGCTTGCTTACAGCAACGTGCTATATGTTCTGAATGCCCGAATTGGGAATCTGTGTCAAAACTTTGTTAGGAATTATGTGATCCTTACTAGCTGGAAGTAAGGGAGATGGGGCATGAAGTTATTTCTAGGGGTTGGACACATACCAAGTTTAGCTCAGTTCTGGGCATCTTTGAAATACCTATACAAACTGGTTCCTACATAGTAACTTGCAACTTTGAATGAGAATGTGCCTGCTTACAGCAACGTGCTATATGTTCTGAATGCCCGAATTGGGAATCTGTGTCAAAACTTTGTTAGGAATTATGTGATCCTTACTAGCTGGAAGTAAGGGAGATGGGGCATGAAGTTATTTCTAGGAGTTGGACACATACCAAGTTTAGCTCAGTTCTGGGCATCTTTGAAATACCTATACAAACTTGTTCCTACATAGTAACTTGCATCTTTGAATGAGAATGTGCTTGCTTGCAGCAACGTGCTATATGTTCTGAATGCCCGAATAGGGAATCTGTGTCAAAACTTTGTTAGGAATTATGTGATCCTTACTAGCTGGAAGTAAGGGAGATGGGGCATGAAGTTATTTCTAGGAGTTGGACACATACCAAGTTTAGCTCAGTTCTGGGCATCTTTGAAATACCTATACAAACTTGTTCCTACATAGTAACTTGCAACTTTGAATGAAAATGTGCTTGCTTGCAGCAACGTGCTATATGTTCTGAATGCCCGAATAGGGAATCTGTGTCAAAACTTTGTTAGGAATTATGTGATCCTTACTAGCTGGAAGTAAGGGAGATGGGGCATGAAGTTATTTCTAGGAGTTGGACACATACCAAGTTTAGCTCAGTTCTGGGCATCTTTGAAATACCTATACAAACTTGTTCCTACATAGTAACTTGCAACTTTGAATGAGAATGTGCTTGCTTACAGCAACGTGCTATATGTTCTGAATGCCCGAATTGGGAATCTGTGTCAAAACTTTGTTAGGAATTATGTGATCCTTACTAGCTGGAAGTAAGGGAGATGGGGCATGAAGTTATTTCTAGGAGTTGGACACATACCAAGTTTAAATCAGTTCTGGGCATCTTTGAAATACCTATACAAACTTGTTCCTACATAGTAACTTGCATCTTTGAATGAGAATCTGCTTGCTTACAGCAACGTGCTATATGTTCTGAATGCCCGAATTGGGAATCTGTGTCAAAACTTTGTTAGGAATTATGTGATCCTTACTAGCTGGAAGTAAGGGAGATGGGGCATGAAGTTATTTCTAGGAGTTGGACACATACCAAGTTTAGCTCAGTTCTGGGCATCTTTGAAATACCTATACAAACTTGTTCCTACATAGTAACATGCATCTTTGAATGAGAATGTGCTTGCTTGCAGCAACGTGCTATATGTTCTGAATGCCCGAATAGGGAATCTGTGTCAAAACTTTGTTAGGAATTATGTGATCCTTACTAGCTGGAAGTAAGGGAGATGGGGCATGAAGTTATTTCTAGGAGTTGGACACATACCAAGTTTAGCTCAGTTCTGGGCATCTTTGAAATACCTATACAAACTTGTTCCTACATAGTAACTTGCATCTTTGAATGAGAATGTGCTTGCTTACAGCAACGTGCTATATGTTCTGAATGCCCGAATTGGCAATCTGTGTCAAAACATTGTTAGGAATTATGTGATCCTTACTAGCTGGAAGTAAGGGAGATGGGGCATGAAGTTATTTCTAGGATTTGGACACATACCTAGTTTAGCTCAGTTCTGGGCATCTTTGAAATACCTATACAAACTTGTTCCTACATAGTAACTTGCAACATTGAATGAAAATGTGCTTGCTTACAGCAACGTGCTATATGTTCTGAATGCCCGAATTGGGAATCTGTGTCAAAACTTTGTTAGGAATTATGTGATCCTTACTAGCTGGAAGTAAGGGGGATGGGGCATGAAGTTATTTCTAGGAGTTGGACACATACCAAGTTTAGCTCAGTTCTGGGCATCTTTGAAATACCTATACAAACTTGTTCCTACATAGTAACTTGCATCTTTGAATGAGAATCTGCTTGCTTACAGCAACGTGCTATATGTTCTGAATGCCCGAATTGGGAATCTGTGTCAAAACTTTGTTAGGAATTATGTGATCCTTACTAGCTGGAAGTAAGGGAGATGGGGCATGAAGTTATTTCTAGGAGTTGGACACATACCAAGTTTAGCTCAGTTCTGGGCATCTTTGAAATACCTATACAAACTTGTTCCTACATAGTAACTTGCAACTTTGAATGAAAATGTGCTTGCTTACAGCAACGTGCTATATGTTCTGAATGCCCGAATAGGGAATCTGTGTCAAAACTTTGTTAGGAATTATGTGATCCTTACTAGCTGGAAGTAAGGGAGATGGGGCATGAAGTTATTTCTAGGAGTTGGACACATACCAAGTTTAGCTCAGTTCTGGGCATCTTTGAAATACCTATACAAACTTGTTCCTACATAGTAACTTGCAACTTTGAATGAGAATGTGCTTGCTTACAGCAACGTGCTATAGGTTCTGAATGCCCGAATTGGGAATCTGTGTCAAAACTTTGTTAGGAATTATGTGATCCTTACTAGCTGGAAGTAAGGGAGATGGGGCATGAAGTTATTTCTAGGAGTTGGACACATACCAAGTTTAGCTCAGTTCTGGGCATCTTTGAAATACCTATACAAACTTGTTCCTACATAGTAACTTGCATCTTTGAATGAGAATGTGCTTGCTTGCAGCAACGTGCTATATGATCTGAATGCCCGAATAGGGAATCTGTGTCAAAACTTTGTTAGGAATTATGTGATCCTTACTAGCTGGAAGTAAGGGAGATGGGGCATGAAGTTATTTCTAGGAGTTGGACACATACCAAGTTTAGCTCAGTTCTGGGCATCTTTGAAATACCTATACAAACTTGTTCCTACATAGTAACTTGCAACTTTGAATGAAAATGTGCTTGCTTGCGGCAACGTGCTATATGTTCTGAATGCCCGAATTGGGAATCTGTGTCAAAACTTTGTTAGGAATTATGTGATCCTTAGTAGCTGGAAGTAAGGGAGATGGGGCATGAAGTTATTTCTAGGAGTTGGACACATACCAAGTTTAGCTCAGTTCTGGGCATCTTTGAAATACCTATACAAACTTGTTCCTACATAGTAACTTGCAACTTTGAATGAAAATGTGCTTGCTTGCAGCAACGTGCTATAGGTTCTGAATGCCCGAATATGGAATCTGTGTCAAAACTTTGTTAGGAATTATGTGATCCTTACTAGCTGGAAGTAAGGGAGATGGGGCATGAAGTTATTTCTAGGAGTTGGACACATACCAAGTTTAGCTCAGTTCTGGGCATCTTTGAAATACCTATACAAACTTGTTCCTACATAGTAACTTGCATCTTTGAATGAGAATGTGCTTGCTTGCAGCAACGTGCTATATGTTCTGAATGCCCGAATTGGCAATCTGTGTCAAAACTTTGTTAGGAATTATGTGATCCTTACTAGCTGGAAGTAAGGGAGATGGGGCATGAAGTTATTTCTAGGAGTTGGACACATACCAAGTTTAGCTCAGTTCCGGGCATCTTTGAAATACCTATACAAACTTGTTCCTACATAGTAACTTGCAACTTTGAATGAAAATGTGCTTGCTTACAGCAACGTGCTATATGTTCTGAATGCCCGAATTGGGAATCTGTGTCAAAACTTTGTTAGGAATTATGTGATCCTTACTAGCTGGAAGTAAGGGAGATGGGGCATGAAGTTATTTCTAGGAGTTGGACACATACCAAGTTTAGCTCAGTTCTGGGCATCTTTGAAATACCTATACAAACTTGTTCCTACATAGTAACTTGCATCTTTGAATGAGAATCTGCTTGCTTACAGCAACGTGCTATATGTTCTGAATGCCCGAATTGGGAATCTGTGTCAAAACTTTGTTAGGAATTATGTGATCCTTACTAGCTGGAAGTAAGGGAGATGGGGCATGAAGTTATTTCTAGGGGTTGGACACATACCAAGTTTAGCTCAGTTCTGGGCATCTTTGAAATACCTATACAAACTGGTTCCTACATAGTAACATGCAACTTTGAATGAGAATGTGCCTGCTTACAGCAACGTGCTATATGTTCTGAATGCCCGAATTGGGAATCTGTGTCAAAACTTTGTTAGGAATTATGTGATCCTTACTAGCTGGAAGTAAGGGAGATGGGGCATGAAGTTATTTCTAGGAGTTGGACACATACCAAGTTTAGCTCAGTTCTGGGCATCTTTGAAATACCTATACAAACTTGTTCCTACATAGTAACTTGCATCTTTGAATGAGAATGTGCTTGCTTGCAGCAACGTGCTATATGTTCTGAATGCCCGAATAGGGAATCTGTGTCAAAACTTTGTTAGGAATTATGTGATCCTTACTAGCTGGAAGTAAGGGAGATGGGGCATGAAGTTATTTCTAGGAGTTGGACACATACCAAGTTTAGCTCAGTTCTGGGCATCTTTGAAATACCTATACAAACTTGTTCCTACATAGTAACTTGCAACTTTGAATGAAAATGTGCTTGCTTGCAGCAACGTGCTATATGTTCTGAATGCCCGAATAGGGAATCTGTGTCAAAACTTTGTTAGGAATTATGTGATCCTTACTAGCTGGAAGTAAGGGAGATGGGGCATGAAGTTATTTCTAGGAGTTGGACACATACCAAGTTTAGCTCAGTTCTGGGCATCTTTGAAATACCTATACAAACTTGTTCCTACATAGTAACTTGCAACTTTGAATGAGAATGTGCTTGCTTACAGCAACGTGCTATATGTTCTGAATGCCCGAATTGGGAATCTGTGTCAAAACTTTGTTAGGAATTATGTGATCCTTACTAGCAGGAAGTAAGGGAGATGGGGCATGAAGTTATTTCTAGGAGTTGGACACATACCAAGTTTAAATCAGTTCTGGGCATCTTTGAAATACCTATACAAACTTGTTCCTACATAGTAACTTGCATCTTTGAATGAGAATCTGCTTGCTTACAGCAACGTGCTATATGTTCTGAATGCCCGAATTGGGAATCTGTGTCAAAACTTTGTTAGGAATTATGTGATCCTTACTAGCTGGAAGTAAGGGAGATGGGGCATGAAGTTATTTCTAGGAGTTGGACACATACCAAGTTTAGCTCAGTTCTGGGCATCTTTGAAATACCTATACAAACTTGTTCCTACATAGTAACATGCATCTTTGAATGAGAATGTGCTTGCTTGCAGCAACGTGCTATATGTTCTGAATGCCCGAATAGGGAATCTGTGTCAAAACTTTGTTAGGAATTATGTGATCCTTACTAGCTGGAAGTAAGGGAGATGGGGCATGAAGTTATTTCTAGGAGTTGGACACATACCAAGTTTAGCTCAGTTCTGGGCATCTTTGAAATACCTATACAAACTTGTTCCTACATAGTAACTTGCATCTTTGAATGAGAATGTGCTTGCTTACAGCAACGTGCTATATGTTCTGAATGCCCGAATTGGCAATCTGTGTCAAAACTTTGTTAGGAATTATGTGATCCTTACTAGCTGGAAGTAAGGGAGATGGGGCATGAAGTTATTTCTAGGATTTGGACACATACCTAGTTTAGCTCAGTTCTGGGCATCTTTGAAATACCTATACAAACTTGTTCCTACATAGTAACTTGCAACATTGAATGAAAATGTGCTTGCTTACAGCAACGTGCTATATGTTCTGAATGCCCGAATTGGGAATCTGTGTCAAAACTTTGTTAGGAATTATGTGATCCTTACTAGCTGGAAGTAAGGGGGATGGGGCATGAAGTTATTTCTAGGAGTTGGACACATACCAAGTTTAGCTCAGTTCTGGGCATCTTTGAAATACCTATACAAACTTGTTCCTACATAGTAACTTGCATCTTTGAATGAGAATCTGCTTGCTTACAGCAACGTGCTATATGTTCTGAATGCCCGAATTGGGAATCTGTGTCAAAACTTTGTTAGGAATTATGTGATCCTTACTAGCTGGAAGTAAGGGAGATGGGGCATGAAGTTATTTCTAGGAGTTGGACACATACCAAGTTTAGCTCAGTTCTGGGCATCTTTGAAATACCTATACAAACTTGTTCCTACATAGTAACTTGCAACTTTGAATGAAAATGTGCTTGCTTACAGCAACGTGCTATATGTTCTGAATGCCCGAATAGGGAATCTGTGTCAAAACTTTGTTAGGAATTATGTGATCCTTACTAGCTGGAAGTAAGGGAGATGGGGCATGAAGTTATTTCTAGGAGTTGGACACATACCAAGTTTAGCTCAGTTCTGGGCATCTTTGAAATACCTATACAAACTTGTTCCTACATAGTAACTTGCAACTTTGAATGAGAATGTGCTTGCTTACAGCAACGTGCTATATGTTCTGAATGCCCGAATTGGGAATCTGTGTCAAAACTTTGTTAGGAATTATGTGATCCTTACTAGCTGGAAGTAAGGGAGATGGGGCATGAAGTTATTTCTAGGAGTTGGACACATACCAAGTTTAGCTCAGTTCTGGGCATCTTTGAAATACCTATACAAACTTGTTCCTACATAGTAACTTGCAACTTTGAATGAAAATGTGCTTGCTTGCAGCAACGTGCTATATGTTCTGAATGCCCGAATATGGAATCTGTGTCAAAACTTTGTTAGGAATTATGTGATCCTTACTAGCTGGAAGTAAGGGAGAAGGGGCCTGAAGTTATTTCTAGGAGTTGGACACATACCAAGTTTAGCTCAGTTCTGGGCATCTTTGAAATACCTATACAAACTTGTTCCTACATAGTAACTTGCATCTTTGAATGAGAATGTGCTTGCTTACAGCAACGTGCTATATGTTCTGAATGCCCGAATTGGCAATCTGTGTCAAAACTTTGTTAGGAATTATGTGATCCTTACTAGCTGGAAGTAAGGGAGATGGGGCATGAAGTTATTTCTAGGAGTTGGACACATACCAAGTTTAGCTCAGTTCTGGGCATCTTTGAAATACCTATACAAACTTGTTCCTACATAGTAACTTGCATCTTTGAATGAGAATGTGCTTGCTTACAGCAACGTGCTATGTTCTGAATGCCCGAATTGGGAATCTGTGTCAAAACTTTGTTAGGAATTATGTGATCCTTACTAGCTGGAAGTAAGGGAGATGGGGCATGAAGTCATTTCTAGGAGTTGGACACATACCAAGTTTAGCTCAGTTCTGGGCATCTTTGAAATACCTATACAAACTTGTTCCTACATAGTAACTTGCAACTTTGAATGAAAATGTGCTTGCTTACAGCAACGTGCTATATGTTCTGAATGCCCGAATTGGGAATCTGTGTCAAAACTTTGTTAGGAATTATGTGATCCTTACTAGCTAGAAGTAAGGGAGATGGGGCATGAAGTTATTTCTAGGAGTTGGACACATACCAAGTTTAGCTCAGTTCTGGGCATCTTTGAAATACCTATACAAACTTGTTCCTACATAGTAACTTGCATCTTTGAATGAGAATGTGCTTGCTTACAGCAACGTGCTATATGTTCTGAATGCCCGAATTGGCAATCTGTGTCAAAACTTTGTTAGGAATTATGTGATCCTTACTAGCTGGAAGTAAGGGAGATGGGGCATGAAGTTATTTCTAGGATTTGGACACATACCTAGTTTAGCTCAGTTCTGGGCATCTTTGAAATACCTATACAAACTTGTTCCTACATAGTAACTTGCAACATTGAATGAAAATGTGCTTGCTTACAGCAACGTGCTATATGTTCTGAATGCCCGAATTGGGAATCTGTGTCAAAACTTTGTTAGGAATTATGTGATCCTTACTAGCTGGAAGTAAGGGGGATGGGGCATGAAGTTATTTCTAGGAGTTGGACACATACCAAGTTTAGCTCAGTTCTGGGCATCTTTGAAATACCTATACAAACTTGTTCCTACATAGTAACTTGCATCTTTGAATGAGAATCTGCTTGCTTACAGCAACGTGCTATATGTTCTGAATGCCCGAATTGGGAATCTGTGTCAAAACTTTGTTAGGAATTATGTGATCCTTACTAGCTGGAAGTAAGGGAGATGGGGCATGAAGTTATTTCTAGGAGTTGGACACATACCAAGTTTAGCTCAGTTCTGGGCATCTTTGAAATACCTATACAAACTTGTTCCTACATAGTAACTTGCAACTTTGAATGAAAATGTGCTTGCTTACAGCAACGTGCTATATGTTCTGAATGCCCGAATAGGGAATCTGTGTCAAAACTTTGTTAGGAATTATGTGATCCTTACTAGCTGGAAGTAAGGGAGATGGGGCATGAAGTTATTTCTAGGAGTTGGACACATACCAAGTTTAGCTCAGTTCTGGGCATCTTTGAAATACCTATACAAACTTGTTCCTACATAGTAACTTGCAACTTTGAATGAGAATGTGCTTGCTTACAGCAACGTGCTATATGTTCTGAATGCCCGAATTGGGAATCTGTGTCAAAACTTTGTTAGGAATTATGTGATCCTTACTAGCTGGAAGTAAGGGAGATGGGGCATGAAGTTATTTCTAGGAGTTGGACACATACCAAGTTTAGCTCAGTTCTGGGCATCTTTGAAATACCTATACAAACTTGTTCCTACATAGTAACTTGCAACTTTGAATGAAAATGTGCTTGCTTGCAGCAACGTGCTATATGTTCTGAATGCCCGAATATGGAATCTGTGTCAAAACTTTGTTAGGAATTATGTGATCCTTACTAGCTGGAAGTAAGGGAGAAGGGGCCTGAAGTTATTTCTAGGAGTTGGACACATACCAAGTTTAGCTCAGTTCTGGGCATCTTTGAAATACCTATACAAACTTGTTCCTACATAGTAACTTGCATCTTTGAATGAGAATGTGCTTGCTTACAGCAACGTGCTATATGTTCTGAATGCCCGAATTGGCAATCTGTGTCAAAACTTTGTTAGGAATTATGTGATCCTTACTAGCTGGAAGTAAGGGAGATGGGGCATGAAGTTATTTCTAGGAGTTGGACACATACCAAGTTTAGCTCAGTTCTGGGCATCTTTGAAATACCTATACAAACTTGTTCCTACATAGTAACTTGCATCTTTGAATGAGAATGTGCTTGCTTACAGCAACGTGCTATGTTCTGAATGCCCGAATTGGGAATCTGTGTCAAAACTTTGTTAGGAATTATGTGATCCTTACTAGCTGGAAGTAAGGGAGATGGGGCATGAAGTCATTTCTAGGAGTTGGACACATACCAAGTTTAGCTCAGTTCTGGGCATCTTTGAAATACCTATACAAACTTGTTCCTACATAGTAACTTGCAACTTTGAATGAAAATGTGCTTGCTTACAGCAACGTGCTATATGTTCTGAATGCCCGAATTGGGAATCTGTGTCAAAACTTTGTTAGGAATTATGTGATCCTTACTAGCTAGAAGTAAGGGAGATGGGGCATGAAGTTATTTCTAGGAGTTGGACACATACCAAGTTTAGCTCAGTTCTGGGCATCTTTGAAATACCTATACAAACTTGTTCCTACATAGTAACTTGCATCTTTGAATGAGAATGTGCTTGCTTACAGCAACGTGCTATATGTTCTGAATG
This sequence comes from Diceros bicornis minor, assembly GCF_020826845.1. Classification (NCBI taxonomy): domain Eukaryota; kingdom Metazoa; phylum Chordata; class Mammalia; order Perissodactyla; family Rhinocerotidae; genus Diceros; species Diceros bicornis. Next base: position 559,267 of record NW_026690858.1, on the reverse strand, counting down.
CCCGAATTGGCAATCTGTGTCAAAACTTTGTTAGGAATTATGTGATCCTTACTAGCTGGAAGTAAGGGAGATGGGGCATGAAGTTATTTCTAGGATTTGGACACATACCTAGTTTAGCTCAGTTCTGGGCATCTTTGAAATACCTATACAAACTTGTTCCTACATAGTAACTTGCAACATTGAATGAAAATGTGCTTGCTTACAGCAACGTGCTATATGTTCTGAATGCCCGAATTGGGAATCTGTGTCAAAACTTTGTTAGGAATTATGTGATCCTTACTAGCTGGAAGTAAGGGGGATGGGGCATGAAGTTATTTCTAGGAGTTGGACACATACCAAGTTTAGCTCAGTTCTGGGCATCTTTGAAATACCTATACAAACTTGTTCCTACATAGTAACTTGCATCTTTGAATGAGAATCTGCTTGCTTACAGCAACGTGCTATATGTTCTGAATGCCCGAATTGGGAATCTGTGTCAAAACTTTGTTAGGAATTATGTGATCCTTACTAGCTGGAAGTAAGGGAGATGGGGCATGAAGTTATTTCTAGGAGTTGGACACATACCAAGTTTAGCTCAGTTCTGGGCATCTTTGAAATACCTATACAAACTTGTTCCTACATAGTAACTTGCAACTTTGAATGAAAATGTGCTTGCTTACAGCAACGTGCTATATGTTCTGAATGCCCGAATAGGGAATCTGTGTCAAAACTTTGTTAGGAATTATGTGATCCTTACTAGCTGGAAGTAAGGGAGATGGGGCATGAAGTTATTTCTAGGAGTTGGACACATACCAAGTTTAGCTCAGTTCTGGGCATCTTTGAAATACCTATACAAACTTGTTCCTACATAGTAACTTGCAACTTTGAATGAGAATGTGCTTGCTTACAGCAACGTGCTATATGTTCTGAATGCCCGAATTGGGAATCTGTGTCAAAACTTTGTTAGGAATTATGTGATCCTTACTAGCTGGAAGTAAGGGAGATGGGGCATGAAGTTATTTCTAGGAGTTGGACACATACCAAGTTTAGCTCAGTTCTGGGCATCTTTGAAATACCTATACAAACTTGTTCCTACATAGTAACTTGCAACTTTGAATGAAAATGTGCTTGCTTGCAGCAACGTGCTATATGTTCTGAATGCCCGAATATGGAATCTGTGTCAAAACTTTGTTAGGAATTATGTGATCCTTACTAGCTGGAAGTAAGGGAGAAGGGGCCTGAAGTTATTTCTAGGAGTTGGACACATACCAAGTTTAGCTCAGTTCTGGGCATCTTTGAAATACCTATACAAACTTGTTCCTACATAGTAACTTGCATCTTTGAATGAGAATGTGCTTGCTTACAGCAACGTGCTATATGTTCTGAATGCCCGAATTGGCAATCTGTGTCAAAACTTTGTTAGGAATTATGTGATCCTTACTAGCTGGAAGTAAGGGAGATGGGGCATGAAGTTATTTCTAGGAGTTGGACACATACCAAGTTTAGCTCAGTTCTGGGCATCTTTGAAATACCTATACAAACTTGTTCCTACATAGTAACTTGCATCTTTGAATGAGAATGTGCTTGCTTACAGCAACGTGCTATGTTCTGAATGCCCGAATTGGGAATCTGTGTCAAAACTTTGTTAGGAATTATGTGATCCTTACTAGCTGGAAGTAAGGGAGATGGGGCATGAAGTCATTTCTAGGAGTTGGACACATACCAAGTTTAGCTCAGTTCTGGGCATCTTTGAAATACCTATACAAACTTGTTCCTACATAGTAACTTGCAACTTTGAATGAAAATGTGCTTGCTTACAGCAACGTGCTATATGTTCTGAATGCCCGAATTGGGAATCTGTGTCAAAACTTTGTTAGGAATTATGTGATCCTTACTAGCTAGAAGTAAGGGAGATGGGGCATGAAGTTATTTCTAGGAGTTGGACACATACCAAGTTTAGCTCAGTTCTGGGCATCTTTGAAATACCTATACAAACTTGTTCCTACATAGTAACTTGCATCTTTGAATGAGAATGTGCTTGCTTACAGCAACGTGCTATATGTTCTGAATGCCCGAATTGGCAATCTGTGTCAAAACTTTGTTAGGAATTATGTGATCCTTACTAGCTGGAAGTAAGGGAGATGGGGCATGAAGTTATTTCTAGGATTTGGACACATACCTAGTTTAGCTCAGTTCTGGGCATCTTTGAAATACCTATACAAACTTGTTCCTACATAGTAACTTGCAACATTGAATGAAAATGTGCTTGCTTACAGCAACGTGCTATATGTTCTGAATGCCCGAATTGGGAATCTGTGTCAAAACTTTGTTAGGAATTATGTGATCCTTACTAGCTGGAAGTAAGGGGGATGGGGCATGAAGTTATTTCTAGGAGTTGGACACATACCAAGTTTAGCTCAGTTCTGGGCATCTTTGAAATACCTATACAAACTTGTTCCTACATAGTAACTTGCATCTTTGAATGAGAATCTGCTTGCTTACAGCAACGTGCTATATGTTCTGAATGCCCGAATTGGGAATCTGTGTCAAAACTTTGTTAGGAATTATGTGATCCTTACTAGCTGGAAGTAAGGGAGATGGGGCATGAAGTTATTTCTAGGAGTTGGACACATACCAAGTTTAGCTCAGTTCTGGGCATCTTTGAAATACCTATACAAACTTGTTCCTACATAGTAACTTGCAACTTTGAATGAAAATGTGCTTGCTTACAGCAACGTGCTATATGTTCTGAATGCCCGAATAGGGAATCTGTGTCAAAACTTTGTTAGGAATTATGTGATCCTTACTAGCTGGAAGTAAGGGAGATGGGGCATGAAGTTATTTCTAGGAGTTGGACACATACCAAGTTTAGCTCAGTTCTGGGCATCTTTGAAATACCTATACAAACTTGTTCCTACATAGTAACTTGCAACTTTGAATGAGAATGTGCTTGCTTACAGCAACGTGCTATATGTTCTGAATGCCCGAATTGGGAATCTGTGTCAAAACTTTGTTAGGAATTATGTGATCCTTACTAGCTGGAAGTAAGGGAGATGGGGCATGAAGTTATTTCTAGGAGTTGGACACATACCAAGTTTAGCTCAGTTCTGGGCATCTTTGAAATACCTATACAAACTTGTTCCTACATAGTAACTTGCAACTTTGAATGAAAATGTGCTTGCTTGCAGCAACGTGCTATATGTTCTGAATGCCCGAATATGGAATCTGTGTCAAAACTTTGTTAGGAATTATGTGATCCTTACTAGCTGGAAGTAAGGGAGAAGGGGCCTGAAGTTATTTCTAGGAGTTGGACACATACCAAGTTTAGCTCAGTTCTGGGCATCTTTGAAATACCTATACAAACTTGTTCCTACATAGTAACTTGCATCTTTGAATGAGAATGTGCTTGCTTACAGCAACGTGCTATATGTTCTGAATGCCCGAATTGGCAATCTGTGTCAAAACTTTGTTAGGAATTATGTGATCCTTACTAGCTGGAAGTAAGGGAGATGGGGCATGAAGTTATTTCTAGGAGTTGGACACATACCAAGTTTAGCTCAGTTCTGGGCATCTTTGAAATACCTATACAAACTTGTTCCTAAATAGTAACTTGCATCTTTGAATGAGAATGTGCTTGCTTGCAGCAACGTGCTATATGTTCTGAATGCCCGAATTGGGAATCTGTGTCAAAACTTTGTTAGGAATTATGTGATCCTTACTAGCTGGAAGTAAGGGAGATGGGGCATGAAGTTATTTCTAGGAGTTGGACACATACCAAGTTTAGCTCAGTTCTGGGCATCTTTGAAATACCTATACAAACTAGTTCCTACATAGTAACTTGCATCTTTGAATGAGAATCTGCTTGCTTACAGCAACGTGCTATATGTTCTGAATGCCCGAATTGGGAATCTGTGTCAAAACTTTGTTAGGAATTATGTGATCCTTACTAGCTGGAAGTAAGGGAGATGGGGCATGAAGTTATTTCTAGGAGTTGGACACATACCAAGTTTAGCTCAGTTCTGGGCATCTTTGAAATACCTATACAAACTTGTTCCTACATAGTAACTTGCAACTTTGAATGAGAATGTGCTTGCTTACAGCAACGTGCTATATGTTCTGAATGCCCGAATTGGGAATCTGTGTCAAAACTTTGTTAGGAATTATGTGATCCTTACTAGCTGGAAGTAAGGGAGATGGGGCATGAAGTTATTTCTAGGAGTTGGACACATACCAAGTTTAGCTCAGTTCTGGGCATCTTTGAAATACCTATACAAACTTGTTCCTACATAGTAACTTGCATCTTTGAATGAGAATCTGCTTGCTTACAGCAACGTGCTATATGTTCTGAATGCCCGAATTGGGAATCTGTGTCAAAACTTTGTTAGGAATTATGTGATCCTTACTAGCTGGAAGTAAGGGAGATGGGGCATGAAGTTATTTCTAGGAGTTGGACACATACCAAGTTTAGCTCAGTTCTGGGCACCTTTGAAATACCTATACAAACTTGTTCCTACATAGTAACATGCATCTTTGAATGAGAATGTGCTTGCTTGCAGCAACGTGCTATATGTTCTGAATGCCCGAATAGGGAATCTGTGTCAAACCTTTGTTAGGAATTATGTGATCCTTACTAGCTGGAAGTAAGGGAGATGGGGCATGAAGTTATTTCTAGGAGTTGGACACATACCAAGTTTAGCTCAGTTCTGGGCATCTTTGAAATACCTATACAAACTTGTTCCTACATAGTAACTTGCATCTTTGAATGAGAATGTGCTTGCTTACAGCAACGTGCTATATGTTCTGAATGCCCGAATTGGCAATCTGTGTCAAAACTTTGTTAGGAATTATGTGATCCTTACTAGCTGGAAGTAAGGGAGATGGGGCATGAAGTTATTTCTAGGAGTTGGACACATACCAAGTTTAGCTCAGTTCTGGTCATCTTTGAAATACCTATACAAACTTGTTCCTACATAGTAACTTGCAACTTTGAATGAAAATGTGCTTGCTTACAGCAACGTGCTATATGTTCTGAATGCCCGAATTGGGAATCTGTGTCAAAACTTTGTTAGGAATTATGTGATCCTTACTAGCTGGAAGTAAGGGAGATGGGGCATGAAGTTATTTCTAGGAGTTGGACACATACCAAGTTTAGCTCAGTTCTGGGCATCTTTGAAATACCTATACAAACTTGTTCCTACATAGTAACTTGCAACTTTGAATGAGAATGTGCTTGCTTACAGCAACGTGCTATATGTTCTAAATGCCCGAATTGGGAATCTGTGTCAAAACTTTGTTAGGAATTATGTGATCCTTACTAGCTGGAAGTAAGGGAGATGGGGCATGAAGTTATTTCTAGGAGTTGGACACATACCAAGTTTAGCTCAGTTCTGGGCATCTATGAAATACCTATGCAAACTTGTTCCTAAATAGTAACTTGCAACTTTTAATGAGAATGTGCTTGCTTACAGCAACGTGCTATATGTTCTGAATGCCCGAATAGGGAATCTGTGTCAAAACTTTGTTAGGAATTATGTGATCCTTACTAGCTGGAAGTAAGGGAGATGGGGCATGAAGTTATTTCTAGGAGTTGGACACATACCAAGTTTAGCTCAGTTCTGGGCATCTTTGAAATACCTATACAAACTTGTTCCTACCTAGTAACTTGCAACTTTGAATGAGAATGTGCTTGCTTACAGCAACGTGCTATATGTTCTGAATGCCCGAATTGGGAATCTGTGTCAAAACTTTGTTAGGAATTATGTGATCCTTACTAGCTGGAAGTAAGGGAGATGGGGCATGAAGTTATTTCTAGGAGTTGGACACATACCAAGTTTAGCTCAGTTCTGGGCATCTTTGAAATACCTATACAAACTTGTTCCTACATAGTAACTTGCAACTTTGAATGAGAATGTGCTTGCTTACAGCAACGTGCTATATGTTCTAAATGCCCGAATTGGGAATCTGTGTCAAAACTTTGTTAGGAATTATGTGATCCTTACTAGCTGGAAGTAAGGGAGATGGGGCATGAAGTTATTTCTAGGAGTTGGACACATACCAAGTTGAGCTCAGTTCTGGGCATCTTTGAAATACCTATGCAAACTTGTTCCTAAATAGTAATTTGCAACTTTGAATGAGAATGTGCTTGCTTGCAGCAACGTGCTATATGTTCTGAATGCCCGAATAGGGAATCTGTGTCAAAACTTTGTTAGGAATTATGTGATCCTTACTAGCTGGAAGTAAGGGAGATGGGGCATGAAGTTATTTCTAGGAGTTGGACACATACCAAGTTTAGCTCAGTTCTGGGCATCTTTGAAATACCTATACAAACTTGTTCCTACATAGTAACTTGCATCTTTGAATGAGAATGTGCTTGCTTGCAGCAACGTGCTATATGTTCTGAATGCCCGAAATGGGAATCTGTGTCAAAACTTTGTTAGGAATTATGTGATCCTTACTAGCTGGAAGTAAGGGAGATGGGGCATGAAGTTATTTCTAGGAGTTGGACACATACCAAGTTTAGCTCAGTTCTGGGCATCTTTGAAATACCTATACAAACTTGTTCCTACATAGTAACTTGCATCTTTGAATGAGAATCTGCTTGCTTACAGCAACGTGCTATATGTTCTGAATGCCCGAATTGGGAATCTGTGTCAAAACTTTGTTAGGAATTATGTGATCCTTACTAGCTGGAAGTAAGGGAGATGGGGCATGAAGTTATTTCTAGGAGTTGGACACATACCAAGTTTAGCTCAGTTCTGGGCATCTTTGAAATACCTATACAAACTTGTTCCTACATAGTAACATGCATCTTTGAATGAGAATGTGCTTGCTTGCAGCAACGTGCTATATGTTCTGAATGCCCGAATAGGGAATCTGTGTCAAAACTTTGTTAGGAATTATGTGATCCTTACTAGCTGGAAGTAAGGGAGATGGGGCATGAAGTTATTTCTAGGAGTTGGACACATACCAAGTTTAGCTCAGTTCTGGGCATCTTTGAAATACCTATACAAACTTGTTCCTACATAGTAACTTGCATCTTTGAATGAGAATGTGCTTGCTTACAGCAACGTGCTATATGTTCTGAATGCCCGAATTGGCAATCTGTGTCAAAACTTTGTTAGGAATTATGTGATCCTTACTAGCTGGAAGTAAGGGAGATGGGGCATGAAGTTATTTCTAGGAGTTGGACACATACCAAGTTTAGCTCAGTTCTGGGCATCTTTGAAATACCTATACAAACTTGTTCCTACATAGTAACTTGCAACTTTGAATGAAAATGTGCTTGCTTACAGCAACGTGCTATATGTTCTGAATGCCCGAATTGGGAATCTGTGTCAAAACTTTGTTAGGAATTATGTGATCCTTACTAGCTGGAAGTAAGGGGGATGGGGCATGAAGTTATTTCTAGGAGTTGGACACATACCAAGTTTAGCTCAGTTCTGGGCATCTTTGAAATACCTATACAAACTTGTTCCTACATAGTAACTTGCATCTTTGAATGAGAATCTGCTTGCTTACAGCAACGTGCTATATGTTCTGAATGCCCGAATTGGGAATCTGTGTCAAAACTTTGTTAGGAATTATGTGATCCTTACTAGCTGGAAGTAAGGGAGATGGGGCATGAAGTTATTTCTAGGAGTTGGACACATACCAAGTTTAGCTCAGTTCTGGGCATCTTTGAAATACCTATACAAACTTGTTCCTACATAGTAACTTGCAACTTTGAATGAAAATGTGCTTGCTTACAGCAACGTGCTATATGTTCTGAATGCCCGAATAGGGAATCTGTGTCAAAACTTTGTTAGGAATTATGTGATCCTTACTAGCTGGAAGTAAGGGAGATGGGGCATGAAGTTATTTCTAGGTGTTGGACACATACCAAGTTTAGCTCAGTTCTGGGCATCTTTGAAATACCTATACAAACTTGTTCCTACATAGTAACTTGCAACTTTGAATGAGAATGTGCTTGCTTACAGCAACGTGCTATATGTTCTGAATGCCCGAATTGGGAATCTGTGTCAAAACTTTGTTAGGAATTATGTGATCCTTACTAGCTGGAAGTAAGGGAGATGGGGCATGAAGTTATTTCTAGGAGTTGGACACATACCAAGTTTAGCTCAGTTCTGGGCATCTTTGAAATACCTATACAAACTTGTTCCTACATAGTAACTTGCATCTTTGAATGAGAATGTGCTTGCTTGCAGCAACGTGCTATATGATCTGAATGCCCGAATAGGGAATCTGTGTCAAAACTTTGTTAGGAATTATGTGATCCTTACTAGCTGGAAGTAAGGGAGATGGGGCATGAAGTTATTTCTAGGAGTTGGACACATACCAAGTTTAGCTCAGTTCTGGGCATCTTTGAAATACCTATACAAACTTGTTCCTACATAGTAACTTGCAACTTTGAATGAAAATGTGCTTGCTTGCGGCAACGTGCTATATGTTCTGAATGCCCGAATTGGGAATCTGTGTCAAAACTTTGTTAGGAATTATGTGATCCTTACTAGCTGGAAGTAAGGGAGATGGGGCATGAAGTTATTTCTAGGAGTTGGACACATACCAAGTTTAGCTCAGTTCTGGGCATCTTTGAAATACCTATACAAACTTGTTCCTACATAGTAAGTTGCAACTTTGAATGAAAATGTGCTTGCTTGCAGCAACGTGCTATATGTTCTGAATGCCCGAATATGGAATCTGTGTCAAAACTTTGTTAGGAATTATGTGATCCTTACTAGCTGGAAGTAAGGGAGATGGGGCATGAAGTTATTTCTAGGAGTTGGACACATACCAAGTTTAGCTCAGTTCTGGGCATCTTTGAAATACCTATACAAACTTGTTCCTACATAGTAACTTGCATCTTTGAATGAGAATGTGCTTGCTTACAGCAACGTGCTATATGTTCTGAATGCCCGAATTGGCAATCTGTGTCAAAACTTTGTTAGGAATTATGTGATCCTTACTAGCTGGAAGTAAGGGAGATGGGGCATGAAGTTATTTCTAGGAGTTGGACACATACCAAGTTTAGCTCAGTTCTGGGCATCTTTGAAATACCTATACAAACTTGTTCCAACATAGTAACTTGCATCTTTGAATGAGAATGTGCTTGCTTGCAGCAACGTGCTATATGTTCTGAATGCCCGAATAGGGAATCTGTGTCAAAACTTTGTTAGGAATTATGTGATCCTTACTAGCTGGAAGTAAGGGTGATGGGGCATGAAGTTATTTCTAGGAGTTGGACACATACCAAGTTTAGCTCAGTTCTGGGCATCTTTGAAATACCTATACAAACTTGTTCCTACATAGTAACTTGCAACTTTGAATGAAAATGTGCTTGCTTGCAGCAACGTGCTATATGTTCTGAATGCCCGAATAGGGAATCTGTGTCAAAACTTTGTTAGGAATTATGTGATCCTTACTAGCTGGAAGTAAGGGAGATGGGGCATGAAGTTATTTCTAGGAGTTGGACACATACCAAGTTTAGCTCAGTTCTGGGCATCTTTGAAATACCTATACAAACTTGTTCCTACATAGTAACTTGCAACTTTGAATGAAAATGTGCTTGCTTGCAGCAACGTGCTATATGTTCTGAATGCCCGAATATGGAATCTGTGTCAAAACTTTGTTAGGAATTATGTGATCCTTACTAGCTGGAAGTAAGGGAGATGGGGCATGAAGTTGTTTCTAGGAGTTGGACACATACCAAGTTTAGCTCAGTTCTGGGCATCTTTGAAATACCTATACAAACTTGTTCCTACATAGTAACTTGCATCGTTGAATGAGAATGTGCTTGCTTACAGCAACGTGCTATATGTTCTGAATGCCCGAATTGGCAATCTGTGTCAAAACTTTGTTAGGAATTATGTGATCCTTACTAGCTGGAAGTAAGGGAGATGGGGCATGAAGTTATTTCTAGGAGTTGGACACATACCAAGTTTAGCTCAGTTCTGGGCATCTTTGAAATACCTATACAAACTTGTTCCTACATAGTAACTTGCAACTTTGAATGAGAATGTGCTTGCTTACAGCAACGTGCTATATGTTCTGAATGCCTGAATTGGCAATCTGTGTCAAAACTTTGTTAGGAATTATGTGATCCTTACTAGCTGGAAGTAAGGGAGATGGGGCATGAAGTTATGTCTAGGAGTTGGACACATACCAAGTTTAGCTCAGTTCTGGGCATCTTTGAAATACCTATACAAACTTGTTCCTACATAGTAACTTGCAACTTTGAATGAGAATGTGCTTGCTTGCAGCAACGTGCTATATGTTCTGAATGCCCGAATTGGGAATCTGTGTCAAAACTTTGTTAGGAATTATGTGATCCTTACTAGCTGGAAGTAAGGGAGATGGGGCATGAAGTTATTTCTAGGAGTTGGACACATACCAAGTTTAGCTCAGTTCTGGGCATCTTTGAAATACCTATACAAACTTGTTCCTACATAGTAACTTGCATCTTTGAATGAGAATGTGCTTGCTTGCAGCAACGTGCTATATGTTCTGAATGCCCGAATTGGGAATCTGTGTCAAAACTTTGTTAGGAATTATGTGATCCTTACTAGCTGGAAGTAAGGGGGATGGGGCATGAAGTTATTTCTAGGAGTTGGACACATACCAAGTTTAGCTCAGTTCTGGGCATCTTTGAAATACCTATACAAACTTGTTCCTACATAGTAACTTGCATCTTTGAATGAGAATCTGCTTGCTTACAGCAACGTGCTATATGTTCTGAATGCCCGAATTGGGAATCTGTGTCAAAACTTTGTTAGGAATTATGTGATCCTTACTAGCTGGAAGTAAGGGAGATGGGGCATGAAGTTATTTCTAGGAGTTGGACACATACCAAGTTTAGCTCAGTTCTGGGCATCTTTGAAATACCTATACAAACTTGTTCCTACATAGTAACTTGCAACTTTGAATGAAAATGTGCTTGCTTACAGCAACGTGCTATATGTTCTGAATGCCCGAATAGGGAATCTGTGTCAAAACTTTGTTAGGAATTATGTGATCCTTACTAGCTGGAAGTAAGGGAGATGGGGCATGAAGTTATTTCTAGGTGTTGGACACATACCAAGTTTAGCTCAGTTCTGGGCATCTTTGAAATACCTATACAAACTTGTTCCTACATAGTAACTTGCAACTTTGAATGAGAATGTGCTTGCTTACAGCAACGTGCTATATGTTCTGAATGCCCGAATTGGGAATCTGTGTCAAAACTTTGTTAGGAATTATGTGATCCTTACTAGCTGGAAGTAAGGGAGATGGGGCATGAAGTTATTTCTAGGAGTTGGACACATACCAAGTTTAGCTCAGTTCTGGGCATCTTTGAAATACCTATACAAACTTGTTCCTACATAGTAACTTGCATCTTTGAATGAGAATGTGCTTGCTTGCAGCAACGTGCTATATGATCTGAATGCCCGAATAGGGAATCTGTGTCAAAACTTTGTTAGGAATTATGTGATCCTTACTAGCTGGAAGTAAGGGAGATGGGGCATGAAGTTATTTCTAGGAGTTGGACACATACCAAGTTTAGCTCAGTTCTGGGCATCTTTGAAATACCTATACAAACTTGTTCCTACATAGTAACTTGCAACTTTGAATGAAAATGTGCTTGCTTGCGGCAACGTGCTATATGTTCTGAATGCCCGAATTGGGAATCTGTGTCAAAACTTTGTTAGGAATTATGTGATCCTTACTAGCTGGAAGTAAGGGAGATGGGGCATGAAGTTATTTCTAGGAGTTGGACACATACCAAGTTTAGCTCAGTTCTGGGCATCTTTGAAATACCTATACAAACTTGTTCCTACATAGTAAGTTGCAACTTTGAATGAAAATGTGCTTGCTTGCAGCAACGTGCTATATGTTCTGAATGCCCGAATATGGAATCTGTGTCAAAACTTTGTTAGGAATTATGTGATCCTTACTAGCTGGAAGTAAGGGAGATGGGGCATGAAGTTATTTCTAGGAGTTGGACACATACCAAGTTTAGCTCAGTTCTGGGCATCTTTGAAATACCTATACAAACTTGTTCCTACATAGTAACTTGCATCTTTGAATGAGAATGTGCTTGCTTACAGCAACGTGCTATATGTTCTGAATGCCCGAATTGGCAATCTGTGTCAAAACTTTGTTAGGAATTATGTGATCCTTACTAGCTGGAAGTAAGGGAGATGGGGCATGAAGTTATTTCTAGGAGTTGGACACATACCAAGTTTAGCTCAGTTCTGGGCATCTTTGAAATACCTATACAAACTTGTTCCTACATAGTAACTTGCATCTTTGAATGAGAATGTGCTTGCTTGCAGCAACGTGCTATATGTTCTGAATGCCCGAATAGGGAATCTGTGTCAAAACTTTGTTAGGAATTATGTGATCCTTACTAGCTGGAAGTAAGGGTGATGGGGCATGAAGTTATTTCTAGGAGTTGGACACATACCAAGTTTAGCTCAGTTCTGGGCATCTTTGAAATACCTATACAAACTTGTTCCTACATAGTAACTTGCAACTTTGAATGAAAATGTGCTTGCTTGCAGCAACGTGCTATATGTTCTGAATGCCCGAATAGGGAATCTGTGTCAAAACTTTGTTAGGAATTATGTGATCCTTACTAGCTGGAAGTAAGGGAGATGGGGCATGAAGTTATTTCTAGGAGTTGGACACATACCAAGTTTAGCTCTGTTCTGGGCATCTTTGAAATACCTATACAAACTTGTTCCTACATAGTAACTTGCAACTTTGAATGAAAATGTGCTTGCTTGCAGCAACGTGCTATATGTTCTGAATGCCCGAATATGGAATCTGTGTCAAAACTTTGTTAGGAATTATGTGATCCTTACTAGCTGGAAGTAAGGGAGATGGGGCATGAAGTTGTTTCTAGGAGTTGGACACATACCAAGTTTAGCTCAGTTCTGGGCATCTTTGAAATACCTATACAAACTTGTTCCTACATAGTAACTTGCATCGTTGAATGAGAATGTGCTTGCTTACAGCAACGTGCTATATGTTCTGAATGCCCGAATTGGCAATCTGTGTCAAAACTTTGTTAGGAATTATGTGATCCTTACTAGCTGGAAGTAAGGGAGATGGGGCATGAAGTTATTTCTAGGAGTTGGACACATACCAAGTTTAGCTCAGTTCTGGGCATCTTTGAAATACCTATACAAACTTGTTCCTACATAGTAACTTGCAACTTTGAATGAGAATGTGCTTGCTTACAGCAACGTGCTATATGTTCTGAATGCCTGAATTGGCAATCTGTGTCAAAACTTTGTTAGGAATTATGTGATCCTTACTAGCTGGAAGTAAGGGAGATGGGGCATGAAGTTATGTCTAGGAGTTGGACACATACCAAGTTTAGCTCAGTTCTGGGCATCTTTGAAATACCTATACAAACTTGTTCCTACATAGTAACTTGCAACTTTGAATGAGAATGTGCTTGCTTGCAGCAACGTGCTATATGTTCTGAATGCCCGAATTGGGAATCTGTGTCAAAACTTTGTTAGGAATTATGTGATCCTTACTAGCTGGAAGTAAGGGAGATGGGGCATGAAGTTATTTCTAGGAGTTGGACACATACCAAGTTTAGCTCAGTTCTGGGCATCTTTGAAATACCTATACAAACTTGTTCCTACATAGTAACTTGCATCTTTGAATGAGAATGTGCTTGCTTGCAGCAACGTGCTATATGTTCTGAATGCCCGAATTGGGAATCTGTGTCAAAACTTTGTTAGGAATTATGTGATCCTTACTAGCTGGAAGTAAGGGAGATGGGGCATGAAGTTATTTCTAGGAGTTGGACACATACCAAGTTTAGCTCAGTTCTGGGCATCTTTGAAATACCTATACAAACTTGTTCCTACATAGTTACTTGCATCTTTGAATGAAAATGTGCTTGCTTGCAGCAACGTGCTATATGTTCTGAATGCCCGAATTGGGAATCTGTGTCAAAACTTTGTTAGGAATTATGTGATCCTTACTAGCTGGAAGTAAGGGAGATGGGGCATGAAGTTATTTCTAGGAGTTGGACACATACCAAGTTTAGCTCAGTTCTGGGCATTTTTGAAATACCTATACAAACTTGTTCCTACATAGTAACTTGCATCTTTGAATGAGAATATGCTTGCTTGCAGCAACGTGCTATATGTTCTGAATGCCCGAATTGGGAATCTGTGTCAAAACTTTGTTAGGAATTATGTGATCCTTACTAGCTGGAAGTAAGGGAGATGGGGCATGAAGTTATTTCTAGGAGTTGGACACATACCAAGTTTAGCTCAGTTCTGGGCATCTTTGAAATACCTATACAAACTTGTTCCTACATAGTAACTTGCAACTTTGAATGAAAATGTGCTTGCTTGCAGCAACGTGCTATATGTTCTGAATGCCCGAATAGGGAATCTGTGTCAAAACGTTGTTAGGAATTATGTGATCCTTACTAGCTGGTAGTAAGGGAGATGGGGCATGAAGTTATTTCTAGGAGTTGGACACATACCAAGTTTAGCTCAGTTCTGGGCATCTTTGAAATACCTATACAAACTTGTTCCTACATAGTAACTTGCAACTTTGAATGAGAATGTGCTTGCTTGCAGCAACGTGCTATATGTTCTGAATGCCCGAATATGGAATCTGTGTCAAAACTTTGTTAGGAATTATGTGATCCTTACTAGCTGGAAGTAAGGGAGATGGGGCATGAAGTTATTTCTAGGAGTTGGACACATACCAAGTTTAGCTCAGTTCTGGGCATCTTTGAAATACCTATACAAACTTGTTCCTACATAGTAACTTGCAACTTTGAATGAAAATGTGCTTGCTTGCAGCAACGTGCTATATGTTCTGAATGCCCGAATATGGAATCTGTGTCAAAACTTTGTTAGGAATTATGTGATCCTTACTAGCTGGAAGTAAGGAGGATGGGGCATGAAGTTATTTCTAGGAGTTGGACACATACCAAGTTTAGCTCAGTTCTGGGCATCTTTGAAATACCTATACAAACTTGTTCCTACATAGTAACTTGCATCTTTGAATGAGAATCTGCTTGCTTACAGCAACGTGCTATATGTTCTGAATGCCCGAATTGGCAATCTGTGTCAAAACTTTGTTAGGAATTATGTGATCCTTACTAGCTGGAAGTAAGGGAGATGGGGCATGAAGTTATTTCTAGGAGTTGGACACATACCAAGGTTAGCTCAGTTCTGGGCATCTTTGAAATACCTATACAAACTTGTTCCAACACAGTAACTTGCAACTTTGAATGAGAATGTGCTTGCTTACAGCAACGTGCTATATGTTCTAAATGCCCGAATTGGGAATCTGTGTCAAATCTTTGTTAGGAATTATGTGATCCTTACTAGCTGGAAGTAAGGGAGATGGGGCATGAATTATGTCTAGGAGTTGGACACATACCAAGTTTAGCTCAGTTCTGGGCATCTTTGAAATACCTATACAAACTTGTTCCTACATATAACTTGCAACTTTGAATGAGAATGTGCTTGCTTGCAGCAACGTGCTATATGTTCTGAATGCCCGAATTGGGAATCTGTGTCAAAACTTTGTTAGGAATTATGTGATCCTTACTAGCTGGAAGTAAGGGAGATGGGGCATGAAGTTATTTCTAGGAGTTGGACACATACCAAGTTTAGCTCAGTTCTGGGCATCTTTGAAATACCTATACAAACTTGTTCCTACATAGTAACTTGCATCTTTGAATGAGAATGTGCTTGCTTGCAGCAACGTGCTATATGTTCTGAATGCCCGAATAGGGAATCTGTGCCAAAACTTTGTTAGGAATTATGTGATCCTTACTAGCTGGAAGTAAGGGAGATGGGGCATGAAGTTATTTCTAGGAGTTGGACACATACCAAGTTTAGCTCAGTTCTGGGCATCTTTGAAATACCTATACAAACTTGTTCCTACATAGTAACTTGCATCTTTGAATGAGAATGTGCTTGCTTGCAGCAACGTGCTATATGTTCTGAATGCCCGAATAGGGAATCTGTGTCAAAACTTTGTTAGGAATTATGTGATCCTTACTAGCTGGAAGTAAGTGAGATGGGGCATGAAGTTATTTCTAGGAGTTGGACACATACCAAGTTTAGCTCAGTTCTGGGCATCTTTGAAATACCTATACAAACTTGTTCCTACATAGTAACTTGCAACTTTGAATGAAAATGTGCTTGCTTGCAGCAACGTGCTATATGTTCTGAATGCCCGAATATGGAATCTGTGTCAAAACTTTGTTAGGAATTATGTGATCCTTACTAGCTGGAAGTAAGGGAGATGGGGCATGAAGTTATTTCTAGGAGTTGGACACATACCAAGTTTAGCTCAGTTCTGGGCATCTTTGAAATACCTATACAAACTTGTTCCTACATAGTAACTTGCATCTTTGAATGAGAATGTGCTTGCTTGCAGCAACGTGCTATATGTTCTGAATGCCCGAATTGGCAATCTGTGTCAAAACTTTGTTAGGAATTATGTGATCCTTACTAGCTGGAAGTAAGGGAGATGGGGCATGAAGTTATTTCTAGGAGTTGGACACATACCAAGTTTAGCTCAGTTCTGGGCATCTTTGAAATACCTATACAAACTTGTTCCTAAATAGTAACTTGCAACTTTGAATGAAAATGTGCTTGCTTGCAGCAACGTGCTATATGTTCTGAATGCCCGAATAGGGAATCTGTGTCAAAACTTTGTTTGGAATTATGTGATCCTTACTAGCTGGAAGTAAGGGAGATGGGGCATGAAGTTATTTCTAGGAGTTGGACACATACCAAGTTTAGCTCAGTTCTGGGCATCTTTGAAATACCTATACAAACTTGTTCCTACATAGTAACTTGCAACTTTGAATGAGAATGTGCTTGCTTGCAGCAACGTCCTATATGTTCTGAATGCCCGAATAGGGAATCTGTGTCAAAACTTTGTTAGGAATTATGTGATCCTTACTAGCTGGTAGTAAGGGAGATGGGGCATGAAGTTATTTCTAGGAGTTGGACACATACCAAGTTTAGCTCAGTTCTGGGCATCTTTGAAATACCTATACAAACTTGTTCCTACCTAGTAACATGCATCTTTGAATGAGAATGTGCTTGCTTACAGCAACGTGCTATATGTTCTGAATGCCCGAATTGGGAATCTGTGTCAAAACTTTGTTAGGAATTATGTGATCCTTACTAGCTGGAAGTAAGGGAGATGGGGCATGAAGTTATTTCTAGGAGTTGGACACATACCAAGTTTAGCTCAGTTCTGGGCATCTTTGAAATACCTATACAAACTTGTTCCTACATAGTAACTTGCAACTTTGAATGAGAATCTGCTTGCTTACAGCAACGTGCTATATGTTCTGAATGCCCGAATTGGGAATCTGTGTCAAAACTTTGTTAGGAATTATGTGATCCTTACTAGCTGGAAGTAAGGGAGATGGGGCATGAAGTTATTTCTAGGAGTTGGACACATACCAAGTTTAGCTCAGTTCTGGGCAACTTTGAAATACCTATACAAACTTGTTCCTACATAGTAACTTGCATCTTTGAATGAGAATGTGCTTGCTTGCAGCAACGTGCTATATGTTCTGAATGCCCTAATTGGGAATCTGTGTCAAAACTTTGTTAGGAATTATGTGATCCTTACTAGCTGGAAGTAAGGGAGATGGGGCATGAAGTTATTTCTAGGAGTTGGACACATACCAAGTTTAGCTCAGTTCTGGGCATCTTTGAAATACCTATACAAACTTGTTCCTACATAGTAACTTGCAACTTTGAATGAAAATGTGCTTGCTTACAGCAACGTGCTATATGTTCAGAATGCCCGAATTGGGAATCTGTGTCAAATCTTTGTTAGGAATTATGTGATCCTTACTAGCTGGAAGTAAGGGAGATGGGGCATGAAGTTATTTCTAGGAGTTGGACACACACCAAGTTTAGCTCAGTTCTGGGCATCTTTGAAATACCTATACAAACTTGTTCCTACATAGTAACTTGCAACTTTGAATGAGAATGTGCTTGCTTGCAGCAACGTGCTATATGTTCTGAATGCCCGAATAGGGAATCTGTGTCAAAACTTTGTTAGGAATTATGTGATCCTTACTAGCTGGAAGTAAGGCAGATGGGGCATGAAGTTATTTCTAGGAGTTGGACACATACCAAGTTTAGCTCAGTTCTGGGCATCTTTGAAATACCTATACAAACTTGTTCCTACATAGTAACTTGCATCTTTGAATGAGAATGTGCTTGCTTGCAGCAACGTGCTATATGTTCTGAATGCCCGAATAGGGAATCTGTGTCAAAACTTTGTTAGGAATTATGTGATCCTTACTAGCTGGAAGTAAGGGAGATGGGGCATGAAGTTATTTCTAGGAGTTGGACACATACCAAGTTTAGCTAAGTTCTGGGCATCTTTGAAATACCTATACAAACTTGTTCCTACATAGTAACTTGCAACTTTGAATGAGAATGTGCTTGCTTGCAGCAACGTGCTATATGTTCTGAATGCCCGAATTGGGAATCTGTGTCAAAACTTTGTTAGGAAATATGTGATCCTTACTAGCTGGAAGTAAGGGAGATGGGGCATGAAGTTATTTTTAGGAGTTGGACACATACCAAGTTTAGCTCAGTTCTGGGCATCTTTGAAATACCTATACAAACTTGTTCCTACATAGTAACTTGCATCTTTGAATGAGAATGTGCTTGCTTGCAGCAACGTGCTATATGTTCTGAATGCCCGAATAGGGAATCTGTGTCAAAACTTTGTTAGGAATTATGTGATCCTTACTAGCTGGAAGTAAGGGAGATGGGGCATGAAGTTATTTATAGGAGTTGGACACATACCAAGTTTAGCTCAGTTCTGGGCATCTTTGAAATACCTATACAAACTTGTTCCTACATAGTAACTTGCATCTTTGAATGAGAATCTGCTTGCTTACAGCAACGTGCTATATGTTCTGAATGCCCGAATTGGCAATCTGTGTCAAAACTTTGTTAGGAATTATGTGATCCTTACTAGCTGGAAGTAAGGGAGATGGGGCATGAAGTTATTTCTAGGAGTTGGACACATACCAAGTTTAGCTCAGTTCTGGGCATCTTTGAAATACCTATACAAACTTGTTCCTACATAGTAACTTGCATCTTTGAATGAGAATGTGCTTGCTTACAGCAACGTGCTATATGTTCTGAATGCCCGAATTGGGAATCTGTGTCAAAACTTTGTTAGGAATTATGAGATCCTTACTAGCTGGAAGTAAGGGAGATGGGGCATGAAGTTATTTCTAGGAGTTGGACACATACCAAGTTTAGCTCAGTTCTGGGCATCTTTGAAATACCTATACAAACTTGTTCCTACATAGTAACTTGCATCTTTGAATGAGAATGTGCTTGCTTACAGCAACGTGCTATATGTTCTGAATGCCCGAATTGGGAATCTGTGTCAAAACTTTGTTAGGAATTATGTGATCCTTACTAGCTGGAAGTAAGGGAGATGGGGCATGAAGTTATTTCTAGGAGTTGGACACATACCAAGTTTAGCTCAGTTCTGGGCAACTTTGAAATACCTATACAAACTTGTTCCTACATAGTAACTTGCATCTTTGAATGAGAATGTGCTTGCTTGCAGCAACGTGCTATATGTTCTGAATGCCCTAATTGGGAATCTGTGTCAAAACTTTGTTAGGAATTATGTGATCCTTACTAGCTGGAAGTAAGGGAGATGGGGCATGAAGTTATTTCTAGGAGTTGGACACATACCAAGTTTAGCTCAGTTCTGGGCATCTTTGAAATACCTATACAAACTTGTTCCTACATAGTAACTTGCAACTTTGAATGAAAATGTGCTTGCTTACAGCAACGTGCTATATGTTCTGAATGCCCGAATTGGGAATCTGTGTCAAAACTTTGTTAGGAATTATGTGATCCTTACTAGCTGGAAGTAAGGGAGATGGGGCAGGAAGTTATTTCTAGGAGTTGGACACATACCAAGTTTAGCTCAGTTCTGGGCATCTTTGAAATACCTATACAAACTTGTTCCTACATAGTAACTTGCAACTTTGAATGAGAATGTGCTTGCTTGCAGCAACGTGCTATATGTTCTGAATGCCCGAATTGGCAATCTGTGTCAAAACTTTGTTAGGAATTATGTGATCCTTACTAGCTGGAAGTAAGGGAGATGGGGCATGAAGTTATTTCTAGGAGTTGGACACATACCAAGTTTAGCTCAGTTCTGGGCATCTTTGAAATACCTATACAAACTTGTTCCTACATAGTAACTTGCATCTTTGAATGAGAATGTGCTTGCTTACAGCAACGTGCTATATGTTCTGAATGCCCGAATTGGGAATCTGTGTCAAAACTTTGTTAGGAATTATGAGATCCTTACTAGCTGGAAGTAAGGGAGATGGGGCATGAAGTTATTTCTAGGAGTTGGACACATACCAAGTTTAGCTCAGTTCTGGGCATCTTTGAAATACCTATACAAACTTGTTCCTACATAGTAACTTGCATCTTTGAATGAGAATGTGCTTGCTTACAGCAACGTGCTATATGTTCTGAATGCCCGAATTGGGAATCTGTGTCAAAACTTTGTTAGGAATTATGTGATCCTTACTAGCTGGAAGTAAGGGAGATGGGGCATGAAGTTATTTCTAGGAGTTGGACACATACCAAGTTTAGCTCAGTTCTGGGCATCTTTGAAATACCTATACAAACTTGTTCCTACATAGTAACTTGCAACTTTGAATGAGAATCTGCTTGCTTACAGCAACGTGCTATATGTTCTGAATGCCCGAATTGGGAATCTGTGTCAAAACTTTGTTAGGAATTATGTGATCCTTACTAGCTGGAAGTAAGGGAGATGGGGCATGAAGTTATTTCTAGGAGTTGGACACATACCAAGTTTAGCTCAGTTCTGGGCAACTTTGAAATACCTATACAAACTTGTTCCTACATAGTAACTTGCATCTTTGAATGAGAATGTGCTTGCTTGCAGCAACGTGCTATATGTTCTGAATGCCCTAATTGGGAATCTGTGTCAAAACTTTGTTAGGAATTATGTGATCCTTACTAGCTGGAAGTAAGGGAGATGGGGCATGAAGTTATTTCTAGGAGTTGGACACATACCAAGTTTAGCTCAGTTCTGGGCATCTTTGAAATACCTATGCAAACTTGTTCCTACATAGTAACTTGCAACTTTGAATGAAAATGTGCTTGCTTACAGCAACGTGCTATATGTTCTGAATGCCCGAATTGGGAATCTGTGTCAAAACTTTGTTAGGAATTATGTGATCCTTACTAGCTGGAAGTAAGGGAGATGGGGCATGAAGTTATTTCTAGGAGTTGGACACATACCAAGTTTAGCTCAGCTCTGGGCATCTTTGAAATACCTATACAAACTTGTTCCTACATAGTAACTTGCAACTTTGAATGAGAATGTGCTTGCTTGCAGCAACGTGCTATATGTTCTGAATGCCCGAATAGGGAATCTGTGTCAAAACTTTGTTAGGAATTATGTGATCCTTACTAGCTGGAAGTAAGGCAGATGGGGCATGAAGTTATTTCTAGGAGTTGGACACATACCAAGTTTAGCTCAGTTCTGGGCATCTTTGAAATACCTATACAAACTTGTTCCTACATAGTAACTTGCATCTTTGAATGAGAATGTGCTTGCTTGCAGCAACGTGCTATATGTTCTGAATGCCCGAATAGGGAATCTGTGTCAAAACTTTGTTAGGAATTATGTGATCCTTACTAGCTGGAAGTAAGGCAGATGGGGCATGAAGTTATTTCTAGGAGTTGGACACATACCAAGTTTAGCTCAGTTCTGGGCATCTTTGAAATACCTATACAAACTTGTTCCTACATAGTAACTTCCAACTTTGAATGAGAATGTGCTTGCTTGCAGCAACGTGCTATATGTTCTGAATGCCCGAATTGGGAATCTGTGTCAAAACTTTGTTAGGAAATATGTGATCCTTACTAGCTGGAAGTAAGGGAGATGGGGCATGAAGTTATTTTTAGGAGTTGGACACATACCAAGTTTAGCTCAGTTCTGGGCATCTTTGAAATACCTATACAAACTTGTTCCTACATAGTAACTTGCATCTTTGAATGAGAATGTGCTTGCTTGCAGCAACGTGCTATATGTTCTGAATGCCCGAATAGGGAATCTGTGTCAAAACTTTCTTAGGAATTATGTGATCCTTACTAGCTGGAAGTAAGGGAGATGGGGCATGAAGTTATTTATAGGAGTTGGACACATACCAAGTTTAGCTCAGTTCTGGGCATCTTTGAAATACCTATACAAACTTGTTCCTACATAGTAACTTGCATCTTTGAATGAGAATGTGCTTGCTTACAGCAACGTGCTATATGTTCTGAATGCCCGAATTGGCAATCTGTGTCAAAACTTTGTTAGGAATTATGTGATCCTTACTAGCTGGAAGTAAGGGAGATGGGGCATGAAGTTATTTCTAGGAGTTGGACACATACCAAGTTTAGCTCAGTTCTGGGCATCTTTGAAATACCTATACAAACTTGTTCCTACATAGTAACTTGCATCTTTGAATGAGAATGTGCTTGCTTACAGCAACGTGCTATATGTTCTGAATGCCCGAATTGGCAATCTGTGTCAAAACTTTGTTAGGAATTATGAGATCCTTACTAGCTGGAAGTAAGGGAGATGGGGCATGAAGTTATTTCTAGGAGTTGGACACATACCAAGTTTAGCTCAGTTCTGGGCTTCTTTGAAATACCTATACAAACTTGTTCCTACATAGTAACTTGCATCTTTGAATGAGAATGTGCTTGCTTACAGCAACGTGCTATAAGTTCTGAATTCCCGAATTGGGAATCTGTGTCAAAACTTTGTTAGGAATTATGTGATCCTTACTAGCTGGAAGTAAGGGAGATGGGGCATGAAGTTATTTCTAGGAGTTGGACACATACCAAGTTTAGCTCAGTTCTGGGCATCTTTGAAATACCTATGCAAACTTGTTCCTACATAGTAACTTGCAACTTTGAATGAGAATCTGCTTGCTTACAGCAACGTGCTATATGTTCTGAATGCCCGAATTGGGAATCTGTGTCAATACTTTGTTAGGAATTATGTGATCCTTACTAGCTGGAAGTAAGGGAGATGGGGCATGAAGTTATTTCTAGGAGTTAGACACATACCAAGTTTAGCTCAGTTCTGGGCATCTTTGAAATACCTATACAAACTCCTTCCTACATAGTAACTTGCAACTTTGAATGAGAATGTGCTTGCTTGCAGCAACGTGCTATATGTTCTGAATGCCCGAATAGGGAATCTGTGTCAAAACTTTGTTAGGAATTATGTGATCCTTACTAGCTGGAAGTAAGGGAGATGGGGCATGATGTTATATCTTGGAGTTGGACACATACCAAGTTTAGCTCAGTTCTGGGCATCTTTGAAATACCTATACAAACTTCTTCCTACATAGTAACTTGCAACTTTGAATGAAAATGTGCTTGCTTACAGCAACGTGCTATATGTTCTGAATGCCCGAATTGGGAATCCGTGTCAAAACTTTGTTAGGAATTATGTGATCCTTACTAGCTGGAAGTAAGGGAGATGGGGCATGAAGTTATTTCTAGGAGTTGGACACATACCAAATTTAGCTCAGTTCTGGGCATCTTTGAAATACCTATACAAACTTGTTCCTACATAGTAACTTGCATCTTTGAATGAGAATCTGCTTGCCTACAGCAACGTGCTATATGTTCTGAATGCCCGAATTGGGAATCTGTGTCAAAACTTAATTAAGAATTATGTGATCCTTACTAGCTGGAAGTAAGGGAGATGGGGCATGAAGTTATTTCTAGGAGTTGGACACATACCAAGTTTAGCTCAGTTCTGGGCATCTTTGAAATACCTATACAAACTTGTTCCTACATAGTAACTTGCATCTTTGAATGAGAATCTGCTTGCTTACAGCAACGTGCTATATGTTCTGAATGCCCGAATTGGGAATCTGTGTCAAAACTTTGTTAGGAATTATGTGATCCTTACTAGCTGGAAGTAAGGGAGATGGGGCATGAAGTTATTTCTAGGAGTTGGACACATACCAAGTTTAGCTCAGTTCTGGGCATCTTTGAAATACCTATACAAACTTGTTCCTACATAGTAACTTGCATCTTTGAATGAAAATGTGCTTGCTTACAGCAACGTGCTATATGTTCTGAATGCCCGAATTGGGAATCTGTGTCGAAACTTTGTTAGGAATTATGTCATCCTTACTAGCTGGAAGTAAGGGAGATGGGGCATGAAGTTATTTCTAGGAGTTGGACACATACCAAGTTTAGCTCAGTTCTGGGCATCTTTGAAATACCTATACAAACTTGTTCCTACATAGTAACTTGCAACTTTGAATGAGAATCTGCTTGCTTACAGCAACGTGCTATATGTTCTGAATGCCCGAATTGGGAATCTGTGTCAAAACTTTGTTAGGAATTATGTGATCCTTACTAGCTGGAAGTAAGGGGGATGGGGCATGAAGTTATTTCTAGGAGTTGGACACATACCAAGTTTAGCTCAGTTCTGGGCATCTTTGAAATACCTATACAAACTTGTTCCTACATAGTAACTTGCATCTTTGAATGAGAATGTGCTTGCTTACAGCAACGTGCTATATGTTCTGAATGCCCGAATTGGGAATCTGTGTCAAAACTTTGTTAGGAATTATGTCATCCTTACTAGCTGGAAGTAAGGGAGATGGGGCATGAAGTTATTTCTAGGAGTTGGACACATACCAACTTTAGCTCAGTTCTGGGCATCTTTGAAATACCTATACAAACTTGTTCCTACATAGTAACTTGCATCTTTGAATGAGAATGTGTTTGCTTGCAGCAACGTGCTATATGTTCTGAATGCCCGAATAGGGAATCTGTGTCAAAACTTTGTTAGGAATTATGTGATCCTTACTAGCTGGAAGTAAGGGAGATGGAGCATGAAGTTATTTCTAGGAGTTGGACACATACCAAGTTTAGCTCAGTTCTGGGCATCTTTGAAATACCTATACAAACTTGTTCCTACCTAGTAACTTGCATCTTTGAATGAGAATGTGCTTGCTTACAGCAACGTGCTATAAGTTCTGAATGCCCGAATAGGGAATCTGTGTCAAAACTTTGTTAGGAATTATGTGATCCTTACAAGCTGGAAGTAAGGGAGATGGGGCATGAATTTATTTCTAGGAGTTGGACACATACCAAGTTTAGCTCAGTTCTGGGCATCTTTGAAATACCTATACAAACTTGTTCCTACCTAGTAACTTGCATCTTTGAATGAGAATGTGCTTGCTTACAGCAACGTGCTATTTGTTCTGAATGCCCGAATTGGGAATCTGTGTCAAAACTTTGTTAGGAATTATGTGATCCTTACTAGCTGGAAGTAAGGGAGATGGGGCATGAAGTTATTTCTAGGAGTTGGACACATACCAAGTTTAGCTCAGTTCTGGGCATCTTTGAAATACCTATACAAACTTGTTCCTACATAGTAACTTGCAACTTTGAATGAAAATGTGCTTGCTTACAGCAACGTGCTATATGTTCTGAATGCCCGAATTGGCAATCTGTGTCAAAACTTTGTTAGGAATTATGTGATCCTTACTAGCTGGAAGTAAGGGTGATGGGGCATGAAGTTATTTCTAGGAGTTGGACACATACCAAGTTTAGCTCAGTTCTGGGCATCTTTGAAATACCTATACAAACATGTTCCTACCTAGTAACTTGCATCTTTGAATGATAATCTGCTTGCTTACAGCAACGTGCTATAAGTTCTGAATGCCCGAATTGGGAATCTGTGTCAAAACTTTGTTAGGAATTATGTCATCCTTACTAGCTGGAAGTAAGGGAGATGGGGCATGAAGTTATTTCTAGGAGTTGGACACATACCAAGTTTAGCTCAGTTCTGGGCATCTTTGAAATACCTATACAAACTTGTTCCTACATAGTAACTTGCAACTTTGAATGAAAATGTGCTTGCTTACAGCAACGTGCTATATGTTCTGAATGCCCGAATTGGGAATCTGTGTCAAAACTTTGTTAGGAATTATGTCATCCTTACTAGCTGGAAGTAAGGGAGATGGGGCATGAAGTTATTTCTAGGAGTTGGACACATACCAAGTTTAGCTCAGTTCTGGGCATCTTTGAAATACCTATACAAACTTGTTCCTACATAGTAACTTGCAACTTTGAATGAGAATCTGCTTGCTTACAGCAACGTGCTATATGTTCTGAATGCCCGAATTGGGAATCTGTGTCAAAACTTTGTTAGGAATTATGTGATCCTTACTAGCTGGAAGAAAGGGAGATGGGGCATGAAGTTATTTCTAGGAGTTGGACACATACCAAGTTTAGCTCAGTTCTGGGCATCTTTGAAATACCTATACAAACTTGTTCCTACATAGTAACTTGCATCTTTGAATGAGAATGTGCTTGCTTACAGCAACGTGCTATATGTTCTGAATGCCCGAATTGGGAATCTGTGTCAAAACTTTGTTAGGAATTATGTGATCCTTACTAGCTGGAAGTAAGGGAGATGGGGCATGAAGTTATTTCTAGGAGTTGGACACATACCATGTTTAGCTCAGTTCTGGGCATCTTTGATATACCTATACAAACTTGTTCCTATATAGTAACTTGCATCTTTGAATGAGAATCTGCTTGCTTACAGCAACGTGCTATATGTTCTGAATGCCCGAATTGGGAATCTGTGTCAAAACTTTGTTAGGAATTATGTCATCCTTACTAGCTGGAAGTAAGGGAGATGGGGCATGAAGTTATTTCTAGGAGTTGGACACATACCAAGTTTAGCTCAGTTCTGGGCATCTTTGAAATACCTATACAAACTTGTTCCTACATAGTAACTTGCATCTTTGAATGAGAATGTGCTTGCTTACGGCAACGTGTTATATGTTCTGAATGCCCGAATTGGCAATCTGTGTCAAAACTTTGTTAGGAATTTTGTGATCCTTACTAGCTGGAAGTAAGGGAGATGGGGCATGAAGTTATTTCTAGGAGTTGGACACATACCAAGTTTAGCTCAGTTCTGGGCATCTTTGAAATACCTATACAAACTTCTTCCTACATAGTAACTTGCAACTTTGAATGAAAATGTGCTTGCTTACAGCAACGTGCTATATGTTCTGAATGCCCGAATTGGGAATCTGTGTCAAAACTTTGTTAGGAATTATGTGATCCTTACTAGCTGGAAGTAAGGGAGATGGGGCATGAAGTTATTTCTAGGAGTTGGACACATACCAAATTTAGCTCAGTTCTGGGCATCTTTGAAATACCTATACAAACTTGTTCCTACATAGTAACTTGCATCTTTGAATGAGAATCTGCTTGCTTACAGCAACGTGCTATATGTTCTGAATGCCCGAATTGGGAATCTGTGTCAAAACTTTGTTAAGAATTATGTGAACCTTACTAGCTGGAAGTAAGGGAGATGGGGCATGAAGTTATTTCTAGGAGTTGGACACATACCAAGTTTAGCTCAGTTCTGGGCATCTTTGAAATACCTATACAAACTTGTTCCTACATAGTAACTTGCAACTTTGAATGAGAATCTGCTTGCTTACAGCAACGTGCTATATGTTCTGAATGCCCGAATTGGGAATCTGTGTCAAAACTTTGTTAGGAATTATGTGATCCTTACTAGCTGGAAGTAAGGGAGATGGGGCATGAAGTTATTTCTAGGAGTTGGACACATACCAAGTTTAGCTCAGTTCTGGGCATCTTTGAAATACCTATACAAACTTGTTCCTACATAGTAACTTGCATCTTTGAATGAGAATCTGCTTGCTTACAGCAACGTGCTATATGTTCTGAATGCCCGAATTGGGAATCTGTGTCAAAACTTTGTTAGGAATTATGTGATCCTTACTTGCTGGAAGTAAGGGAGATGGGGCATGAAGTTATTTATAGGAGTTGGACACATACCAAGTTTAGCTCAGTTCTGGGCATCTTTGAAATACCTATACAAACTTGTTCCTACATAGTAACTTGCATCTTTGAATGAGAATGTGCTTGCTTGCAGCAACGTGCTATATGTTCTGAATGCCCGAATAGGGAATCTGTGTCAAAACTTTGTTAGGAATTATGTGATCCTTACTAGCTGGAAGTAAGGGAGATGGAGCATGAAGTTATTTCTAGGAGTTGGACACATACCAAGTTTAGCTCAGTTCTGGGCATCTTTGAAATACCTATACAAACTTGTTCCTACCTAGTAACTTGCATCTTTGAATGAGAATGTGCTTGCTTACAGCAACGTGCTATAAGTTCTGAATGCCCGAATAGGGAATCTGTGTCAAAACTTTGTTAGGAATTATGTGATCCTTACAAGCTGGAAGTAAGGGAGATGGGGCATGAAGTTATTTCTAGGAGTTGGACACATACCAAGTTTAGCTCAGTTCTGGGCATCTTTGAAATACCTATACAAACTTGTTCCTACCTAGTAACTTGCATCTTTGAATGAGAATGTGCTTGCTTACAGCAACGTGCTATATGTTCTGAATGCCCGAATTGGGAATCTGTGTCAAAACTTTGTTAGGAATTATGTGATCCTTACTAGCTGGAAGTAAGGGAGATGGGGCATGAAGTTATTTATAGGAGTTGGACACATACCAAGTTTAGCTCAGTTCTGGGCATCTTTGAAATACCTATACAAACTTGTTCCTACCTAGTAACTTGCATCTTTGAATGAGAATGTGCTTGCTTACAGCAACGTGCTATATGTTCTGAATGCCCGAATTGGGAATCTGTGTCAAAACTTTGTTAGGAATTATGTGATCCTTACTAGCTGGAAGTAAGGGAGATGGGGCATGAAGTTATTTCTAGGAGTTGGACACATACCAAGTTTAGCTCAGTTCTGGGCATCTTTGAAATACCTATACAAACTTGTTCCTACATAGTAACTTGCAACTTTGAATGAAAATGTGCTTGCTTACAGCAACGTGCTATATGTTCTGAATGCCCGAATTGGGAATCTGTGTCAAAACTTTGTTAGGAATTATGTGATCCTTACTAGCTGGAAGTAAGGGAGATGGGGCATGAAGTTATTTCTAGGAGTTGGACACATACCAAGTTTAGCTCAGTTCTGGGCATCTTTGAAATACCTATACAAACTTGTTCCTACCTAGTATCTTGCATCTTTGAATGAGAATGTGCTTGCTTACAGCAACGTGCTATATGTTCTGAATGCCCGAATTGGGAATCTGTGTCAAAACTTTGTTAGGAATTATGTGATCCTTACTAGCTGGAAGTAAGGGTGATGTGGCATGAAGTTATTTCTAGGAGTTGGACACATACCAAGTTTAGCTCAGTTCTGGGCATCTTTGAAATACCTATACAAACTTGTTCCTACCTAGTAACTTGCATCTTTGAATGAGAATCTGCTTGCTTACAGCAACGTGCTATAAGTTCTGAATGCCCGAATTGGGAATCTGTGTCAAAACTTTGTTAGGAATTATGTCATCCTTACTAGCTGGAAGTAAGGGAGATGGGGCATGAAGTTATTTCTAGGAGTTGGACACATACCAAGTTTAGCTCAGTTCTGGGCATCTTTGAAATACCTATACAAACTTGTTCCTACATAGTAACTTGCATCTTTGAATGAGAATGTGCTTGCTTACAGCAACGTGCTATATGTTCTGAATGCCCGTATTGGCAATCTGTGTCAAAACTTTGTTAGGAATTTTGTGATCCTTACTAGCTGGAAGTAAGGGAGATGGGGCATGAAGTTATTTCTAGGAGTTGGACACATACCAAGTTTAGCTCAGTTCTGGGCATCTTTGAAATACCTATACAAACTTCTTCCTACATAGTAACTTGCAACTTTGAATGAAAATGTGCTTGCTTACAGCAACGTGCTATATGTTCTGAATGCCCGAGTAGGGATTCTGTGTCAAAACTTTGTTAGGAATTATGTCATCCTTACTAGCTGGAAGTAAGGGAGATGGGGCATGAAGTTATTTCTAGGAGTTGGACACATACCAAATTTAGCTCAGTTCTGGGCATCATTGAAATACCTATACAAACTTGTTCCTACATAGTAACTTGCATCTTTGAATGAGAATCTGCTTGCTTACAGCAACGTGCTATATGTTCTGAATGCCCGAATTGGGAATCTGTGTCAAAACTTTGTTAAGAATTATGTGAACCTTACTAGCTGGAAGTAAGGGAGATGGGGCATGAAGTTATTTCTAGGAGTTGGACACATACCAAGTTTAGCTCAGTTCTGGGCATCTTTGAAATACCTATACAAACTTGTTCCTACATAGTAACTTGCATCTTTGAATGAGAATCTGCTTGCTTACAGCAACGTGCTATATGTTCTGAATGCCCGAATTGGGAATCTGTGACAAAACTTTGTTAGGAATTATGTGATCCTTACTAGCTGGAAGTAAGGGAGATGGGGCATGAAGTTATTTCTAGGAGTTGGACACATAGCAAGTTTAGCTCAGTTCTGGGCATCTTTGAAATACCTATACAAACTTGTTCCTACATAGTAACTTGCATCTTTGAATGAAAATGTGCTTGCTTACAGCAACGTGCTATATGTTCTGAATGCCCGAATTGGGAATCTGTGTCGAAACTTTGTTAGGAATTATGTCATCCTTACTAGCTGGAAGTAAGGGAGATGGGGCATGAAGTTATTTCTAGGAGTTGGACACATACCAAGTTTAGCTCAGTTCTGGGCATCTTTGAAATACCTATACAAACTTGTTCCTACATAGTAACTTGCAACTTTGAATGAGAATCTGCTTGCTTACAGCAACGTGCTATATGTTCTGAATGCCCGAATTGGGAATCTGTGTCAAAACTTTGTTAGGAATTATGTGATCCTTACTAGCTGGAAGTAAGGGAGATGGGGCATGAAGTTATTTCTAGGAGTTGGACACATACCAAGTTTAGCTCAGTTCTGGGCATCTTTGAAATACCTATACAAACTTGTTCCTACATAGTAACTTGCATCTTTGAATGAGAATCTGCTTGCTTACAGCAACGTGCTATATGTTCTGAATGCCCGAATTGGGAATCTGTGTCAAAACTTTGTTAGGAATTATGTGATCCTTACTTGCTGGAAGTAAGGGAGATGGGGCATGAAGTTATTTATAGGAGTTGGACACATACCAAGTTTAGCTCAGTTCTGGGCATCTTTGAAATACCTATACAAACTTGTTCCTACATAGTAACTTGCATCTTTGAATGAGAATGTGCTTGCTTGCAGCAACGTGCTATATGTTCTGAATGCCCGAATAGGGAATCTGTGTCAAAACTTTGTTAGGAATTATGTGATCCTTACTAGCTGGAAGTAAGGGAGATGGAGCATGAAGTTATTTCTAGGAGTTGGACACATACCAAGTTTAGCTCAGTTCTGGGCATCTTTGAAATACCTATACAAACTTGTTCCTACCTAGTAACTTGCATCTTTGAATGAGAATGTGCTTGCTTACAGCAACGTGCTATAAGTTCTGAATGCCCGAATAGGGAATCTGTGTCAAAACTTTGTTAGGAATTATGTGATCCTTACAAGCTGGAAGTAAGGGAGATGGGGCATGAAGTTATTTCTAGGAGTTGGACACATACCAAGTTTAGCTCAGTTCTGGGCATCTTTGAAATACCTATACAAACTTGTTCCTACCTAGTAACTTGCATCTTTGAATGAGAATGTGCTTGCTTACAGCAACGTGCTATATGTTCTGAATGCCCGAATTGGGAATCTGTGTCAAAACTTTGTTAGGAATTATGTGATCCTTACTAGCTGGAAGTAAGGGAGATGGGGCATGAAGTTATTTATAGGAGTTGGACACATACCAAGTTTAGCTCAGTTCTGGGCATCTTTGAAATACCTATACAAACTTGTTCCTACCTAGTAACTTGCATCTTTGAATGAGAATGTGCTTGCTTACAGCAACGTGCTATATGTTCTGAATGCCCGAATTGGGAATCTGTGTCAAAACTTTGTTAGGAATTATGTGATCCTTACTAGCTGGAAGTAAGGGAGATGGGGCATGAAGTTATTTCTAGGAGTTGGACACATACCAAGTTTAGCTCAGTTCTGGGCATCTTTGAAATACCTATACAAACTTGTTCCTACATAGTAACTTGCAACTTTGAATGAAAATGTGCTTGCTTACAGCAACGTGCTATATGTTCTGAATGCCCGAATTGGGAATCTGTGTCAAAACTTTGTTAGGAATTATGTGATCCTTACTAGCTGGAAGTAAGGGAGATGGGGCATGAAGTTATTTCTAGGAGTTGGACACATACCAAGTTTAGCTCAGTTCTGGGCATCTTTGAAATACCTATACAAACTTGTTCCTACCTAGTATCTTGCATCTTTGAATGAGAATGTGCTTGCTTACAGCAACGTGCTATATGTTCTGAATGCCCGAATTGGGAATCTGTGTCAAAAATTTGTTAGGAATTATGTGATCCTTACTAGCTGGAAGTAAGGGTGATGTGGCATGAAGTTATTTCTAGGAGTTGGACACATACCAAGTTTAGCTCAGTTCTGGGCATCTTTGAAATACCTATACAAACTTGTTCCTACCTAGTAACTTGCATCTTTGAATGAGAATCTGCTTGCTTACAGCAACGTGCTATAAGTTCTGAATGCCCGAATTGGGAATCTGTGTCAAAACTTTGTTAGGAATTATGTCATCCTTACTAGCTGGAAGTAAGGGAGATGGAGCATGAAGTTATTTCTAGGAGTTGGACACATACCAAGTTTAGCTCAGTTCTGGGCATCTTTGAAATACCTATACAAACTTGTTCCTACATAGTAACTTGCAACTTTGAATGAAAATGTGCTTGCTTACAGCAACGTGCTATATGTTCTGAATGCCCGAATTGGGAATCTGTGTCAAAACTTTGTTAGGAATTATGTCATCCTTACTAGCTGGAAGTAAGGGAGATGGGGCATGAAGTTATTTCTAGGAGTTGGACACATACCAAGTTTAGCTCAGTTCTGGGCATCTTTGAAATACCTATACAAACTTGTTCCTACCTAGTAACTTGCATCTTTGAATGAGAATCTGCTTGCTTACAGCAACGTCCTATATGTTCTGAATGCCCGAATTGGGAATCTGTGTCAAAACTTTGTTAGGAATTATGTCATCCTTACTAGCTGGAAGTAAGGGAGAAGGGGCATGAAGTTATTTCTAGGAGTTGGACACATACCAAGTTTAGCTTAGTTCTGGGCATCTTTGAAATACCTATACAAACATGTTCCTACATAGTAACTTGCAACTTTGAATGAAAATGTGCTTGCTTACAGCAACGTGCTATATGTTCTGAATGCCCGAATTGGGAATCTGTGTCAAAACTTTGTTAGGAATTATGTCATCCTTACTAGCTGGAAGTAAGGGAGATGGGGCATGAAGTTATTTCTAGGAGTTGGACACATACCAAGTTTAGCTCAGTTCTGGGCATCTTTGAAATACCTATACAAACTTGTTCCTACATAGTAACTTGCAACTTTGAATGAGAATCTGCTTGCTTACAGCAACGTGCTATATGTTCTGAATGCCCGAATTGGGAATCTGTGTCAAAACTTTGTTAGGAATTATGTGATCCTTACTAGCTGGAAGTAAGGGAGATGGAGCATGAAGTTATTTCTAGGAGTTGGACACATACCAAGTTTAGCTCAGTTCTGGGCATCTTTGAAATACCTATACAAACTTGTTCCTACCTAGTAACTTGCATCTTTGAATGAGAATGTGCTTGCTTACAGCAACGTGCTATAAGTTCTGAATGCCCGAATAGGGAATCTGTGTCAAAACTTTGTTAGGAATTATGTGATCCTTACAAGCTGGAAGTAAGGGAGATGGGGCATGAAGTTATTTCTAGGAGTTGGACACATACCAAGTTTAGCTCAGTTCTGGGCATCTTTGAAATACCTATACAAACTTGTTCCTACCTAGTAACTTGCATCTTTGAATGAGAATGTGCTTGCTTACAGCAACGTGCTATATGTTCTGAATGCCCGAATTGGGAATCTGTGTCAAAACTTTGTTAGGAATTATGTGATCCTTACTAGCTGGAAGTAAGGGAGATGGGGCATGAAGTTATTTATAGGAGTTGG
This sequence comes from Diceros bicornis minor, assembly GCF_020826845.1. Classification (NCBI taxonomy): domain Eukaryota; kingdom Metazoa; phylum Chordata; class Mammalia; order Perissodactyla; family Rhinocerotidae; genus Diceros; species Diceros bicornis. Next base: position 525,199 of record NW_026690858.1, on the reverse strand, counting down.
ACACATACCAAGTTTAGCTCAGTTCTGGGCATCTTTGAAATACCTATACAAACTTGTTCCTACCTAGTAACTTGCATCTTTGAATGAGAATGTGCTTGCTTACAGCAACGTGCTATATGTTCTGAATGCCCGAATTGGGAATCTGTGTCAAAACTTTGTTAGGAATTATGTGATTCTTACTAGCTGGAAGTAAGGGAGATGGGGCATGAAGTTATTTCTAGGAGTTGGACACATACCAAGTTTAGCTCAGTTCTGGGCATCTTTGAAATACCTATACAAACTTGTTCCTACATAGTAACTTGCAACTTTGAATGAAAATGTGCTTGCTTACAGCAACGTGCTATATGTTCTGAATGCCCGAATTGGGAATCTGTGTCAAAACTTTGTTAGGAATTATGTGATCCTTACTAGCTGGAAGTAAGGGAGATGGGGCATGAAGTTATTTCTAGGAGTTGGACACATACCAAGTTTAGCTCAGTTCTGGGCATCTTTGAAATACCTATACAAACTTGTTCCTACCTAGTATCTTGCATCTTTGAATGAGAATGTGCTTGCTTACAGCAACGTGCTATATGTTCTGAATGCCCGAATTGGGAATCTGTGTCAAAAATTTGTTAGGAATTATGTGATCCTTACTAGCTGGAAGTAAGGGTGATGTGGCATGAAGTTATTTCTAGGAGTTGGACACATACCAAGTTTAGCTCAGTTCTGGGCATCTTTGAAATACCTATACAAACTTGTTCCTACCTAGTAACTTGCATCTTTGAATGAGAATCTGCTTGCTTACAGCAACGTGCTATAAGTTCTGAATGCCCGAATTGGGAATCTGTGTCAAAACTTTGTTAGGAATTATGTCATCCTTACTAGCTGGAAGTAAGGGAGATGGGGCATGAAGTTATTTCTAGGAGTTGGACACATACCAAGTTTAGCTCAGTTCTGGGCATCTTTGAAATACCTATACAAACTTGTTCCTACATAGTAACTTGCAACTTTGAATGAAAATGTGCTTGCTTACAGCAACGTGCTATATGTTCTGAATGCCCGAATTGGGAATCTGTGTCAAAACTTTGTTAGGAATTATGTCATCCTTACTAGCTGGAAGTAAGGGAGATGGGGCATGAAGTTATTTCTAGGAGTTGGACACATACCAAGTTTAGCTTAGTTCTGGGCATCTTTGAAATACCTATACAAACTTGTTCCTACATAGTAACTTGCAACTTTGAATGAAAATGTGCTTGCTTACAGCAACGTGCTATATGTTCTGAATGCCCGAATTGGGAATCTGTGTCAAAACTTTGTTAGGAATTATGTCATCCTTACTAGCTGGAAGTAAGGGAGATGGGGCATGAAGTTATTTCTAGGAGTTGGACACATACCAAGTTTAGCTCAGTTCTGGGCATCTTTGAAATACCTATACAAACTTGTTCCTACATAGTAACTTGCAACTTTGAATGAGAATCTGCTTGCTTACAGCAACGTGCTATATGTTCTGAATGCCCGAATTGGGAATCTGTGTCAAAACTTTGTTAGGAATTATGTGATCCTTACTAGCTGGAAGTAAGGGAGATGGGGCATGAAGTTATTTCTAGGAGTTGGACACATACCAAGTTTAGCTCAGTTCTGGGCATCTTTGAAATACCTATACAAACTTGTTCCTACATAGTAACTTGCATCTTTGAATGAGAATGTGCTTGCTTACAGCAACGTGCTATATGTTCTGAATGCCCGAATTGGGAATCTGTGTCAAAACTTTGTTAGGAATTATGTGATCCTTACTAGCTGGAAGTAAGGGAGATGGGGCATGAAGTTATTTCTAGGAGTTGGACACATACCAAGTTTAGCTCAGTTCTGGGCATCTTTGAAATACCTATACAAACTTGTTCCTACATAGTAACTTGCATCTTTGAATGAGAATGTGCTTGCTTACAGCAACGTGCTATATGTTCTGAATGCCCGAATTGGCAATCTGTGTCAAAACTTTGTTAGGAATTATGTGATCCTTACTAGCTGGAAGTAAGGGAGATGGGGCATGAAGTTATTTCTAGGAGTTGGACACATACCAAGTTTAGCTCAGTTCTGGGCATCTTTGAAATACCTATACAAACTTGTTCCTACATAGTAACTTGCATCTTTGAATGAGAATGTGCTTGCTTACAGCAACGTGCTATATGTTCTGAATGCCCGAATAGGGAATCTGTGTCAAAACTTTGTTAGGAATTATGTGATCCTTACTAGCTGGAAGTAAGGGAGATGGGGCATGAAGTTATTTCTAGGAGTTGGACACATACCAAGTTTAGCTCAGTTCTGGGCATCTTTGAAATACCTATACAAACTTGTTCCTACCTAGTAACTTGCATCTTTGAATGAGAATGTGCTTGCTTACAGCAACGTGCTATATGTTCTCAATGCCCGAATTGGGAATCTGTGTCAAAACTTTGTTAGGAATTATGTGATCCTTACTAGCAGGAAGTAAGAGAGATGGGGCATGAAGTTATTTCTAGGAGTTGGACACATACCAAGTTTAGCTCAGTTCTGGGCATCTTTGAAATACCTATACAAACTTGTTCCTGCATAGTAACTTGCATCTTTGAATGAGAATGTGCTTGCTTACAGCAACGTGCTATATGTTCTGAATGCCCGAATTGGCAATCTGTGTCAAAACTTTGTTAGGAATTATGTGATCCTTACTAGCTGGAAGTAAGGGAGATGGGGCATGAAGTTATTTCTAGGAGTTGGACACATACCAAGTTTAGCTCAGTTCTGGGCATCTTTGAAATACCTATACAAACTTGTTCCTACATAGTAACTTGCATCTTTGAATGAGAATGTGCTTGCTTACAGCAACGTGCTATATGTTCTGAATGCCCGAATAGGGAATCTGTGTCAAAACTTTGTTAGGAATTATGTGATCCTTACTAGCTGGAAGTAAGGGAGATGGGGCATGAAGTTATTTCTAGGAGTTGGACACATACCAAGTTAGCTCAGTTCTGGGCATCTTTGAAATACCTATACAAACTTGTTCCTACATAGTAACTTGCATCTTTGAATGAGAATGTGCTTGCTTACAGCAACGTGCTATATGTTCTGAATGCCCGAATTGGGAATCTGTGTCAAAACTTTGTTAGGAATTATGTGATCCTTACTAGCAGGAAGTAAGAGAGATGGGGCATGAAGTTATTTCTAGGAGTTGGACACATACCAAGTTTAGCTCAGTTCTTTGCATCTTTGAAATACCTATACAAACTTGTTCCTGCATAGTAACTTGCAACTTTGAATGAGAATCTGCTTGCTTACAGCAACGTGCTATATGTTCTGAATGCCCGAATTGGGAATCTGTGTCAAAACTTTGTTAGGAATTATGTGATCCTTACTAGCTGGAAGTAAGGGAGATGGGGCATGAAGTTATTTCTAGGAGTTGGACACATACCAAGTTTAGCTCAGTTCTGGGCATCTTTGAAATACCTATACAAACTTCTTCCTACATAGTAACTTGCAACTTTGAATGAGAATGTGCTTGCTTGCAGCAACGTGCTATATGTTCTGAATGCCCGAATAGGGAATCTGTGTCAAAACTTTGTTAGGAATTATGTGATCCTTACTAGCTGGAAGTAAGGGAGATGGGGCATGAAGTTATTTCTTGGAGTTGGACACATACCAAGTTTAGCTCAGTTCTGGGCATCTTTGAAACACCTATACAAACTTGTTCCTACATAGTAACTTGCAACTTTGAATGAAAATGTGCTTGCTTACAGCAACGTGCTATATGTTCTGAATGCCCGAATTGGGAATCTGTGTCAAAACTTTGTTAGGAATTATGTGATCCTTACTAGCTGGAAGTAAGGGAGATGGGGCATGAAGTTATTTCTAGGAGTTGGACACATACCAAATTTAGCTCAGTTCTGGGCATCTTTGAAATACCTATACAAACTTGTTCCTACATAGTAACTTGCATCTTTGAATGAGAATCTGCTTGCTTACAGCAACGTGCTATATGTTCTGAATGCCCGAATTGGGAATCTGTGTCAAAACTTTGTTAAGAATTATGTGAACCTTACTAGCTGGAAGTAAGGGAGATGGGGCATGAAGTTATTTCTAGGAGTTGGACACATACCAAGTTTAGCTCAGTTCTGGGCATCTTTGAAATACCTATACAAACTTGTTCCTACATAGTAACTTGCATCTTTGAATGAGAATCTGCTTGCTTACAGCAACGTGCTATATGTTCTGAATGCCCGAATTGGGAATCTGTGTCAAAACTTTGTTAGGAATTATGTGATCCTTACTAGCTGGAAGTAAGGGAGATGGGGCATGAAGTTATTTCTAGGAGTTGGACACATACCAAGTTTAGCTCAGTTCTGGGCATCTTTGAAATACCTATACAAACTTGTTCCTACATAGTAACTTGCATCTTTGAATGAAAATGTGCTAGCTTACAGCAACGTGCTATATGTTCTGAATGCCCGAATTGGGACTCTGTGTCGAAACTTTGTTAGGAATTATGTCATCCTTACTAGCTGGAAGTAAGGGAGATGGGGCATGAAGTTATTTCTAGGAGTTGGACACATACCAAGTTTAGCTCAGTTCTGGGCATCTTTGAAATACCTATACAAACTTGTTCCTACATAGTAACTTGCAACTTTGAATGAGAATCTGCTTGCTTACAGCAACGTGCTATATGTTCTGAATGCCCGAATTGGGAATCTGTGTCAAAACTTTGTTAGGAATTATGTGATCCTTACTAGCTGGAAGTAAGGGAGATGGGGCATGAAGTTATTTCTAGGAGTTGGACACATACCAAGTTTAGCTCAGTTCTGGGCATCTTTGAAATACCTATACAAACTTGTTCCTACCTAGTAACTTGCATCTTTGAATGAGAATCTGCTTGCTTACAGCAACGTGCTATAAGTTCTGAGTGCCCGAATTGGGAATCTGTGTCAAAACTTTGTTAGGAATTATGTCATCCTTACTAGCTGGAAATAAGGGAGATGGGGCATGAAGTTATTTCTAGGAGTTGGACACATACCAAGTTTAGCTCAGTTCTGGGCATCTTTGAAATACCTATACAAACTTGTTCCTACATAGTAACTTGCAACTTTGAATGAAAATGTGCTTGCTTACAGCAACGTGCTATATGTTCTGAATGCCCGAATTGGGAATCTGTGTCAAAACTTTGTTAGGAATTATGTCATCCTTACTAGCTGGAAGTAAGGGAGATGGGGCATGAAGTTATTTCTAGGAGTTGGACACATACCAAGTTTAGCTCAGTTCTGGGCATCTTTGAAATACCTATACAAACTTGTTCCTACATAGTAACTTGCAACTTTGAATGAGAATCTGCTTGCTTACAGCAACGTGCTATATGTTCTGAATGCCCGAATTGGGAATCTGTGTCAAAACTTTGTTAGGAATTATGTGATCCTTACTAGCTGGAAGTAAGGGAGATGGGGCATGAAGTTATTTCTAGGAGTTGGACACATACCAAGTTTAGCTCAGTTCTGGGCATCTTTGAAATACCTATACAAACTTGTTCCTACATAGTAACTTGCATCTTTGAATGAGAATGTGCTTGCTTACAGCAACGTGCTATATGTTCTGAATGCCCGAATTGGGAATCTGTGTCAAAACTTTGTTAGGAATTATGTGATCCTTACTAGCTGGAAGTAAGGAAGATGGGGCATGAAGTTATTTCTAGGAGTTGGACACATACCATGTTTAGCTCAGTTCTGGGCATCTTTGAAATACCTATACAAACTTGTTCCTACATAGTAACTTGCATCTTTGAATGAGAATCTGCTTGCTTACAGCAACGTGCTATATGTTCTGAATGCCCGAATTGGGAATCTGTGTCAAAACTTTGTTAGGAATTATGTGATCCTTACTAGCTGGAAGTAAGGGAGATGGGGCATGAAGTTATTTCTAGGAGTTGGACACATACCAAGTTTAGCTCAGTTCTGGGCATCTTTGAAATACCTATACAAACTTGTTCCTACATAGTAACTTGCATCTTTGAATGAGAATGTGCTTGCTTACAGCAACGTGCTATATGTTCTGAATGCCCGAATTGGAAATCCTTGTCAAAACTTTGTTAGGAATTATGTGATCCTTACTAGCTGGAAGTAAGGGAGATGGGGCATGAAGTTATTTATAGGCGTTGGACACATACCAAGTTTAGCTCAGTTCTGGGCATCTTTGAAATACCTATACAAACTTGTTCCTACATAGTAACTTGCATCTTTGAATGAGAATGTGCTTGCTTGCAGCAACGTGCTATATGTTCTGAATGCCCGAATAGGGAATCTGTGTCAAAATTTTGTTAGGAATTATGTAATCCTTACTAGCTGGAAGTAAGGGAGATGGAGCATGAAGTTATTTCTAGGAGTTGGACACATACCAAGTTTAGCTCAGTTCTGGGCATCTTTGAAATACCTATACAAACTTGTTCCTACCTAGTAACTTGCATCTTTGAATGAGAATGTGCTTGCTTACAGCAACGTGCTATAAGTTCTGAATGCCCAAATAGGGAATCTGTGTCAAAACTTTGTTAGGAATTATGTGATCCTTACAAGCTGGAAGTAAGGGAGATGGGGCATGAATTTATTTCTAGGAGTTGGACACATACCAAGTTTAGCTCAGTTCTGGGCATCTTTGAAATACCTATACAAACTTGTTCCTACATAGTAACTTGCATCTTTGAATGAGAATGTGCTTGCTTACAGCAACGTGCTATATGTTCTTAACGCCCGAATTGGGAATCTGTGTCAAAACTTTGTTAGGAATTATGTGATCCTTACTAGCTGGAAGTAAGGGAGATGGGGCATGAAGTTATTTATAGGAGTTGGACACATACCAAGTTTAGCTCAGTTCTGGGCATCTTTGAAATACCTATACAAACTTGTTCCTACCTAGTAACTTGCATCTTTGAATGAGAATGTGCTTGCTTACAGCAACGTGCTATATGTTCTGAATGCCCGAATTGGGAATCTGTGTCAAAACTTTGTTAGGAATTATGTGATCCTTACTAGCTGGAAGTAAGGGAGATGGGGCATGAAGTTATTTCTAGGAGTTGGACACATACCAAGTTTAGCTCAGTTCTGGGCATCTTTGAAATACCTATACAAACTTGTTCCTACATAGTAACTTGCAACTTTGAATGAAAATGTGCTTGCTTACAGCAACGTGCTATATGTTCTGAATGCCCGAATTGGGAATCTGTGTCAAAACTTTGTTAGGAATTATGTGATCCTTACTAGCTGGAAGTAAGGGAGATGGGGCATGAAGTTATTTCTAGGAGTTGGACACATACCAAGTTTAGCTCAGTTCTGGGCATCTTTGAAATACCTATACAAACTTGTTCCTACCTAGTAACTTGCATCTTTGAATGAGAATGTGCTTGCTTACAGCAACGTGCTATATGTTCTGAATGCCCGAATTGGGAATCTGTGTCAAAACTTTGTTAGGAATTATGTGATCCTTACTAGCTGGAAGTAAGGGTGATGGGGCATGAAGTTATTTCTAGGAGTTGGACACATACCAAGTTTAGCTCAGTTCTGGGCATCTTTGAAATACCTATACAAACTTGTTCCTACCTAGTAACTTGCATCTTTGAATGAGAATCTGCTTGCTTACAGCAACGTGCTATAAGTTCTGAGTGCCCGAATTGGGAATCTGTGTCAAAACTTTGTTAGGAATTATGTCATCCTTACTAGCTGGAAATAAGGGAGATGGGGCATGAAGTTATTTCTAGGAGTTGGACACATACCAAGTTTAGCTCAGTTCTGGGCATCTTTGAAATACCTATACAAACTTGTTCCTACATAGTAACTTGCAACTTTGAATGAAAATGTGCTTGCTTACAGCAACGTGCTATATGTTCTGAATGCCCGAATTGGGAATCTGTGTCAAAACTTTGTTAGGAATTATGTCATCCTTACTAGCTGGAAGTAAGGGAGATGGGGCATGAAGTTATTTCTAGGAGTTGGACACATACCAAGTTTAGCTCAGTTCTGGGCATCTTTGAAATACCTATACAAACTTGTTCCTACATAGTAACTTGCAACTTTGAATGAGAATCTGCTTGCTTACAGCAACGTGCTATATGTTCTGAATGCCCGAATTGGGAATCTGTGTCAAAACTTTGTTAGGAATTATGTGATCCTTACTAGCTGGAAGTAAGGGAGATGGGGCATGAAGTTATTTCTAGGAGTTGGACACATACCAAGTTTAGCTCAGTTCTGGGCATCTTTGAAATACCTATACAAACTTGTTCCTACATAGTAACTTGCATCTTTGAATGAGAATGTGCTTGCTTACAGCAACGTGCTATATGTTCTGAATGCCCGAATTGGGAATCTGTGTCAAAACTTTGTTAGGAATTATGTGATCCTTACTAGCTGGAAGTAAGGAAGATGGGGCATGAAGTTATTTCTAGGAGTTGGACACATACCATGTTTAGCTCAGTTCTGGGCATCTTTGAAATACCTATACAAACTTGTTCCTACATAGTAACTTGCATCTTTGAATGAGAATCTGCTTGCTTACAGCAACGTGCTATATGTTCTGAATGCCCGAATTGGGAATCTGTGTCAAAACTTTGTTAGGAATTATGTGATCCTTACTAGCTGGAAGTAAGGGAGATGGGGCATGAAGTTATTTCTAGGAGTTGGACACATACCAAGTTTAGCTCAGTTCTGGGCATCTTTGAAATACCTATACAAACTTGTTCCTACATAGTAACTTGCATCTTTGAATGAGAATGTGCTTGCTTACAGCAACGTGCTATATGTTCTGAATGCCCGAATTGGAAATCCTTGTCAAAACTTTGTTAGGAATTATGTGATCCTTACTAGCTGGAAGTAAGGGAGATGGGGCATGAAGTTATTTCTAGGAGTTGGACACATACCAAGTTTAGCTCAGTTCTGGGCATCTTTGAAATACCTATACAAACTTGTTCCTACCTAGTAACTTGCATCTTTGAATGAGAATGTGCTTGCTTACAGCAACGTGCTATATGTTCTGAATGCCCGAATTGGGAATCTGTGTCAAAACTTTGTTAGGAATTATTTGATCCTTACTAGCTGGAAGTAAGGGAGATGGGGCATGAAGTTATTTCTAGGAGTTGGACACATACCAAGTTTAGCTTAGTTCTGGGCATCTTTGAAATACCTATACAAACTTGTTCCTACATAGTAACTTGCAACTTTGAATGAAAATGTGCTTGCTTACAGCAACGTGCTATATGTTCTGAATGCCCGAATTGGGAATCTGTGTCAAAACTTTGTTAGGAATTATGTCATCCTTACTAGCTGGAAGTAAGGGAGATGGGGCATGAAGTTATTTCTAGAAGTTGGACACATACCAAGTTTAGCTCAGTTCTGGGCATCTTTGAAATACCTATACAAACTTGTTCCTACATAGTAACTTGCAACTTTGAATGAGAATCTGCTTGCTTACAGCAACGTGCTATATGTTCTGAATGCCCGAATTGGGAATCTGTGTCAAAACTTTGTTAGGAATTATGTGATCCTTACTAGCTGGAAGTAATGGAGATGGGGCATGAAGTTATTTCTAGGAGTTGGACACATACCAAGTTTAGCTCAGTTCTGGGCATCTTTGAAATACCTATACAAACTTGTTCCTACATAGTAACTTGCATCTTTGAATGAGAATGTGCTTGCTTACAGCAACGTGCTATATGTTCTGAATGCCCGAATTGGCAATCTGTGTCAAAACTTTGTTAGGAATTATGTGATCCTTACTAGCTGGAAGTAAGGGAGATGGGGCATGAAGTTATTTCTAGGAGTTGGACACATACCAAGTTTAGCTCAGTTCTGGGCATCTTTGAAATACCTATACAAACTTGTTCCTACATAGTAACTTGCATCTTTGAATGAGAATGTGCTTGCTTACAGCAACGTGCTATATGTTGTGAATGCCCGAATAGGGAATCTGTGTCAAAACTTTGTTAGGAATTATGTGATCCTTACTAGCTGGAAGTAAGGGAGATGGGGCATGAAGTTATTTCTAGGAGTTGGACACATACCAAGTTAGCTCAGTTCTGGGCATCTTTGAAATACCTATACAAACTTGTTCCTACATAGTAACTTGCATCTTTGAATGAGAATGTGCTTGCTTACAGCAACGTGCTATATATTCTGAATGCCCGAATTGGGAATCTGTGTCAAAACTTTGTTAGGAATTATGTGATCCTTACTAGCTGGAAGTAAGGGAGATGGGGCATGAAGTTATTTCTAGGAGTTGGACACATACCAAGTTTAGCTCAGTTCTGGGCATCTTTGAAATACCTATACAAACTTGTTCCTACATAGTACCTTGCAACTTTGAATGAGAATCTGCTTGCTTACAGCAACGTGCTATATGTTCTGAATGCCCGAATTGGGAATCTGTGTCAAAACTTTGTTAGGAATTATGTGATCCTTACTAGCTGGAAGTAAGGGAGATGGGGCATGAAGTTATTTCTAGGAGTTGGACACATACCAAGTTTAGCTCAGTTCTGGGCATCTTTGAAATACCTATACAAACTTGTTCCTACATAGTAACTTGCATCTTTGAATGAGAATGTGCTTGCTTACAGCAACGTGCTATATGTTCTGAATGCCCGAATTGGGAATCTGTGTCAAAACTTTGTTAGGAATTATGTGATCCTTACTAGCTGGAAGTAAGGAAGATGGGGCATGAAGTTATTTCTAGGAGTTGGACACATACCATGTTTAGCTCAGTTCTGGGCATCTTTGAAATACCTATACAAACTTGTTCCTACCTAGTAACTTGCATCTTTGAATGAGAATGTGCTTGCTTACAGCAACGTGCTATATGTTCTGAATGCTCGAATTGGGAATCTGTGTCAAAACTTTGTTAGGAATTATGTCATCCTTACTAGCTGGTAGTAAGGGAGATGGGGCATGAAGTTATTTCTAGGAGTTGGACACATACCAAGTTTAGCTTAGTTCTGGGCATCTTTGAAATACCTATACAAACTTGTTCCTACATAGTAACTTGCAACTTTGAATGAAAATGTGCTTGCTTACAGCAACGTGCTATATGTTCTGAATGCCCGAATTGGGAATCTGTGTCAAAACTTTGTTAGGAATTATGTCATCCTTACTAGCTGGAAGTAAGGGAGATGGGGCATGAAGTTATTTCTAGAAGTTGGACACATACCAAGTTTAGCTCAGTTCTGGGCATCTTTGAAATACCTATACAAACTTGTTCCTACATAGTAACTTGCAACTTTGAATGAGAATCTGCTTGCTTACAGCAACGTGCTATATGTTCTGAATGCCCGAATTGGGAATCTGTGTCAAAACTTTGTTAGGAATTATGTGATCCTTACTAGCTGGAAGTAATGGAGATGGGGCATGAAGTTATTTCTAGGAGTTGGAGACATACCAAGTTTAGCTCAGTTCTGGGCATCTTTGAAATACCTATACAAACTTGTTCCTACATAGTAACTTGCATCTTTGAATGAGAATGTGCTTGCTTACAGCAACGTGCTATATGTTCTGAATGCCCGAATTGGGAATCTGTGTCAAAAATTTGTTAGGAATTATGTGATCCTTACTAGCTGGAAGTAAGGGAGATGGGGCATGAAGTTATTTCTAGGAGTTGGACACATACCAAGTTTAGCTCAGTTCTGGGCATCTTTGAAATACCTATACAAACTTGTTCCTATATAGTAACTTGCATCTTTGAATGAGAATGTGCTTGCTTACAGCAACGTGCTATATGTTCTGAATGCCCGAAGTGGCAATCTGTGTCAAAACTTTGTTAGGAATTATGTGATCCTTACTAGCTGGAAGTAAGGGAGATGGGGCATGAAGTTATTTCTAGGAGTTGGACACATACCAAGTTTAGCTCAGTTCTGGGCATCTTTGAAATACCTATACAAACTTGTTCCTACATAGTAACTTGCATCTTTGAATGAGAATGTGCTTGCTTACAGCAACGTGCTATATGTTCTGAATGCCCGAATAGGGAATCTGTGTCAAAACTTTGTTAGGAATTATGTGATCCTTACTAGCTGGAAGTAAGGGAGATGGGGCATGAAGTTATTTCTAGGAGTTGGACACATACCAAGTTAGCTCAGTTCTGGGCATCTTTGAAATACCTATACAAACTTGTTCCTACATAGTAACTTGCATCTTTGAATGAGAATGTGCTTGCTTACAGCAACGTGCTATATGTTCTGAATGCCCGAATTGGGAATCTGTGTCAAATCTTTGTTAGGAATTATGTGATCCTTACAAGCTGGAAGTAAGGGAGATGGGGCATGAAGTTATTTCTAGGAGTTGGACACATACCAAGTTTAGCTCAGTTCTGGGCATCTTTGAAATACCTATACAAACTTGTTCCTACATAGTAACTTGCAACTTTGAATGAGAATCTGCTTGCTTACAGCAACGTGCTATATGTTCTGAATGCCCGAATTGGGAATCTGTGTCAAAACTTTGTTAGGAATTATGTGATCCTTACTAGCTGGAAGTAAGGGAGATGGGGCATGAAGTTATTTCTAGGAGTTGGACACATACCAAGTTTAGCTCAGTTCTGGGCATCTTTGAAATACCTATACAAACTTGTTCCTACATAGTAACTTGCATCTTTGAATGAGAATGTGCTTGCTTACAGCAACGTGCTATATGTTCTGAATGCCCGAATTGGGAATCTGTGTCAAAACTTTGTTAGGAATTATGTGATCCTTACTAGCTGGAAGTAAGGAAGATGGGGCATGAAGTTATTTCTAGGAGTTGGACACATACCATGTTTAGCTCAGTTCTGGGCATCTTTGAAATACCTATACAAACTTGTTCCTACATAGTAATTTGCATCTTTGAATGAGAATCTGCTTGCTTACAGCAACGTGCTATATGTTCTGAATGCCCGAATTGGGAATCTGTGTCAAAACTTTGTTAGGAATTATGTGATCCTTACTAGCTGGAAGTAAGGGAGATGGGGCATGAAGTTATTTCTAGGAGTTGGACACATACCAAGTTTAGCTCAGTTCTGGGCATCTTTGAAATACCTATACAAACTTGTTCCTACATAGTAACTTGCATCTTTGAATGAGAATGTGCTTGCTTACAGCAACGTGCTATATGTTCTGAATGCCCGAATTGGAAATCCTTGTCAAAAGTTTGTTAGGAATTATGTGATCCTTACTAGCTGGATGTAAGGGAGATGGGGCATGAAGTTATTTCTAGGAGTTGGACACATACCAAGTTTAGCTCAGTTCTGGGCATCTTTGAAATACCTATACAAACTTGTTCCTACCTAGTAACTTGCATCTTTGAATGAGAATCTGCTTGCTTACAGCAACGTGCTATATGTTCTGAATGCCCGAATTGGGAATCTGTGTCAAAACTTTGTTAGGAATTATGTCATCCTTACTAGCTGGAAGTAAGGGAGATGGGGCATGAAGTTATTTCTAGAAGTTGGACACATACCAAGTTTAGCTCAGTTCTGGGCATCTTTGAAATACCTATACAAACTTGTTCCTACATAGTAACTTGCAACTTTGAATGAGAATCTGCTTGCTTACAGCAACGTGCTATATGTTCTGAATGCCCGAATTGGGAATCTGTGTCAAAACTTTGTTAGGAATTATGTGATCCTTACTAGCTGGAAGTAATGGAGATGGGGCATGAAGTTATTTCTAGGAGTTGGACACATACCAAGTTTAGCTCAGTTCTGGGCATCTTTGAAATACCTATACAAACTTGTTCCTACCTAGTAACTTGCATCTTTGAATGAGAATGTGCTTGCTTACAGCAACGTGCTATATGTTCTGAATGCCCGAATTGGGAATCTGTGTCAAAACTTTGTTAGGAATTATTTGATCCTTACTAGCTGGAAGTAAGGGAGATGGGGCATGAAGTTATTTCTAGGAGTTGGACACATACCAAGTTTAGCTTAGTTCTGGGCATCTTTGAAATACCTATACAAACTTGTTCCTACATAGTAACTTGCAACTTTGAATGAGAATCTGCTTGCTTACAGCAACGTGCTATATGTTCTGAATGCCCGAATTGGGAATCTGTGTCAAAACTTTGTTAGGAATTATTTGATCCTTACTAGCTGGAAGTAAGGGAGATGGGGCATGAAGTTATTTCTAGGAGTTGGACACATACCAAGTTTAGCTTAGTTCTGGGCATCTTTGAAATACCTATACAAACTTGTTCCTACATAGTAACTTGCAACTTTGAATGAGAATCTGCTTGCTTACAGCAACGTGCTATATGTTCTGAATGCCCGAATTGGGAATCTGTGTCAAAACTTTGTTAGGAATTATGTGATCCTTACTAGCTGGAAGTAATGGAGATGGGGCATGAAGTTATTTCTAGGAGTTGGACACATACCAAGTTTAGCTCAGTTCTGGGCATCTTTGAAATACCTATACAAACTTGTTCCTACCTAGTAACTTGCATCTTTGAATGAGAATGTGCTTGCTTACAGCAACGTGCTATATGTTCTGAATGCCCGAATTGGGAATCTGTGTCAAAACTTTGTTAGGAATTATTTGATCCTTACTAGCTGGAAGTAAGGGAGATGGGGCATGAAGTTATTTCTAGGAGTTGGACACATACCAAGTTTAGCTTAGTTCTGGGCATCTTTGAAATACCTATACAAACTTGTTCCTACATAGTAACTTGCAACTTTGAATGAAAATGTGCTTGCTTACAGCAACGTGCTATATGTTCTGAATGCCCGAATTGGGAATCTGTGTCAAAACTTTGTTAGGAATTATGTCATCCTTACTAGCTGGAAGTAAGGGAGATGGGGCATGAAGTTATTTCTAGAAGTTGGACACATACCAAGTTTAGCTCAGTTCTGGGCATCTTTGAAATACCTATACAAACTTGTTCCTACATAGTAACTTGCAACTTTGAATGAGAATCTGCTTGCTTACAGCAACGTGCTATATGTTCTGAATGCCCGAATTGGGAATCTGTGTCAAAACTTTGTTAGGAATTATGTGATCCTTACTAGCTGGAAGTAATGGAGATGGGGCATGAAGTTATTTCTAGGAGTTGGACACATACCAAGTTTAGCTCAGTTCTGGGCATCTTTGAAATACCTATACAAACTTGTTCCTACATAGTAACTTGCATCTTTGAATGAGAATGTGCTTGCTTACAGCAACGTGCTATATGTTCTGAATGCCCGAATTGGCAATCTGTGTCAAAACTTTGTTAGGAATTATGTGATCCTTACTAGCTGGAAGTAAGGGAGATGGGGCATGAAGTTATTTCTAGGAGTTGGACACATACCAAGTTTAGCTCAGTTCTGGGCATCTTTGAAATACCTATACAAACTTGTTCCTACATAGTAACTAGCATCTTTGAATGAGAATGTGCTTGCTTACAGCAACGTGCTATATGTTGTGAATGCCCGAATAGGGAATCTGTGTCAAAACTTTGTTAGGAATTATGTGATCCTTACTAGCTGGAAGTAAGGGAGATGGGGCATGAAGTTATTTCTAGGAGTTGGACACATACCAAGTTTAGCTCAGTTCTGGGCATCTTTGAAATACCTATACAAACTTGTTCCTACATAGTAACTTGCATCTTTGAATGAGAATGTGCTTGCTTACAGCAACGTGCTATATGTTCTGAATGCCCGAATTGGGAATCTGTGTCAAAACTTTGTTAGGAATTATGTGATCCTTACTAGCTGGAAGTAAGGAAGATGGGGCATGAAGTTATTTCTAGGAGTTGGACACATACCATGTTTAGCTCAGTTCTGGGCATCTTTGAAATACCTATACAAACTTGTTCCTACCTAGTAACTTGCATCTTTGAATGAGAATGTGCTTGCTTACAGCAACGTGCTATATGTTCTGAATGCTCGAATTGGGAATCTGTGTCAAAACTTTGTTAGGAATTATGTCATCCTTACTAGCTGGTAGTAAGGGAGATGGGGCATGAAGTTATTTCTAGGAGTTGGACACATACCAAGTTTAGCTTAGTTCTGGGCATCTTTGAAATACCTATACAAACTTGTTCCTACATAGTAACTTGCAACTTTGAATGAAAATGTGCTTGCTTACAGCAACGTGCTATATGTTCTGAATGCCCGAATTGGGAATCTGTGTCAAAACTTTGTTAGGAATTATGTCATCCTTACTAGCTGGAAGTAAGGGAGATGGGGCATGAAGTTATTTCTAGAAGTTGGACACATACCAAGTTTAGCTCAGTTCTGGGCATCTTTGAAATACCTATACAAACTTGTTCCTACATAGTAACTTGCAACTTTGAATGAGAATCTGCTTGCTTACAGCAACGTGCTATATGTTCTGAATGCCCGAATTGGGAATCTGTGTCAAAACTTTGTTAGGAATTATGTGATCCTTACTAGCTGGAAGTAATGGAGATGGGGCATGAAGTTATTTCTAGGAGTTGGAGACATACCAAGTTTAGCTCAGTTCTGGGCATCTTTGAAATACCTATACAAACTTGTTCCTACATAGTAACTTGCATCTTTGAATGAGAATGTGCTTGCTTACAGCAACGTGCTATATGTTCTGAATGCCCGAATTGGGAATCTGTGTCAAAAATTTGTTAGGAATTATGTGATCCTTACTAGCTGGAAGTAAGGGAGATGGGGCATGAAGTTATTTCTAGGAGTTGGACACATACCAAGTTTAGCTCAGTTCTGGGCATCTTTGAAATACCTATACAAACTTGTTCCTATATAGTAACTTGCATCTTTGAATGAGAATGTGCTTGCTTACAGCAACGTGCTATATGTTCTGAATGCCCGAAGTGGCAATCTGTGTCAAAACTTTGTTAGGAATTATGTGATCCTTACTAGCTGGAAGTAAGGGAGATGGGGCATGAAGTTATTTCTAGGAGTTGGACACATACCAAGTTTAGCTCAGTTCTGGGCATCTTTGAAATACCTATACAAACTTGTTCCTACATAGTAACTTGCATCTTTGAATGAGAATGTGCTTGCTTACAGCAACGTGCTATATGTTCTGAATGCCCGAATAGGGAATCTGTGTCAAAACTTTGTTAGGAATTATGTGATCCTTACTAGCTGGAAGTAAGGGAGATGGGGCATGAAGTTATTTCTAGGAGTTGGACACATACCAAGTTAGCTCAGTTCTGGGCATCTTTGAAATACCTATACAAACTTGTTCCTACATAGTAACTTGCATCTTTGAATGAGAATGTGCTTGCTTACAGCAACGTGCTATATGTTCTGAATGCCCGAATTGGGAATCTGTGTCAAATCTTTGTTAGGAATTATGTGATCCTTACAAGCTGGAAGTAAGGGAGATGGGGCATGAAGTTATTTCTAGGAGTTGGACACATACCAAGTTTAGCTCAGTTCTGGGCATCTTTGAAATACCTATACAAACTTGTTCCTACATAGTAACTTGCAACTTTGAATGAGAATCTGCTTGCTTACAGCAACGTGCTATATGTTCTGAATGCCCGAATTGGGAATCTGTGTCAAAACTTTGTTAGGAATTATGTGATCCTTACTAGCTGGAAGTAAGGGAGATGGGGCATGAAGTTATTTCTAGGAGTTGGACACATACCAAGTTTAGCTCAGTTCTGGGCATCTTTGAAATACCTATACAAACTTGTTCCTACATAGTAACTTGCATCTTTGAATGAGAATGTGCTTGCTTACAGCAACGTGCTATATGTTCTGAATGCCCGAATTGGGAATCTGTGTCAAAACTTTGTTAGGAATTATGTGATCCTTACTAGCTGGAAGTAAGGAAGATGGGGCATGAAGTTATTTCTAGGAGTTGGACACATACCATGTTTAGCTCAGTTCTGGGCATCTTTGAAATACCTATACAAACTTGTTCCTACATAGTAATTTGCATCTTTGAATGAGAATCTGCTTGCTTACAGCAACGTGCTATATGTTCTGAATGCCCGAATTGGGAATCTGTGTCAAAACTTTGTTAGGAATTATGTGATCCTTACTAGCTGGAAGTAAGGGAGATGGGGCATGAAGTTATTTCTAGGAGTTGGACACATACCAAGTTTAGCTCAGTTCTGGGCATCTTTGAAATACCTATACAAACTTGTTCCTACATAGTAACTTGCATCTTTGAATGAGAATGTGCTTGCTTACAGCAACGTGCTATATGTTCTGAATGCCCGAATTGGAAATCCTTGTCAAAAGTTTGTTAGGAATTATGTGATCCTTACTAGCTGGAAGTAAGGGAGATGGGGCATGAAGTTATTTCTAGGAGTTGGACACATACCAAGTTTAGCTCAGTTCTGGGCATCTTTGAAATACCTATACAAACTTGTTCCTACCTAGTAACTTGCATCTTTGAATGAGAATCTGCTTGCTTACAGCAACGTGCTATATGTTCTGAATGCCCGAATTGGGAATCTGTGTCAAAACTTTGTTAGGAATTATGTCATCCTTACTAGCTGGAAGTAAGGGAGATGGGGCATGAAGTTATTTCTAGAAGTTGGACACATACCAAGTTTAGCTCAGTTCTGGGCATCTTTGAAATACCTATACAAACTTGTTCCTACATAGTAACTTGCAACTTTGAATGAGAATCTGCTTGCTTACAGCAACGTGCTATATGTTCTGAATGCCCGAATTGGGAATCTGTGTCAAAACTTTGTTAGGAATTATGTGATCCTTACTAGCTGGAAGTAATGGAGATGGGGCATGAAGTTATTTCTAGGAGTTGGACACATACCAAGTTTAGCTCAGTTCTGGGCATCTTTGAAATACCTATACAAACTTGTTCCTACATAGTAACTTGCATCTTTGAATGAGAATGTGCTTGCTTACAGCAACGTGCTATATGTTCTGAATGCCCGAATTGGGAATCTGTGTCAAAACTTTGTTAGGAATTATGTGATCCTTACTAGCTGGAAGTAAGGGAGATGGGGCATGAAGTTATTTCTAGGAGTTGGACACATACCAAGTTTAGCTCAGTTCTGGGCATCTTTGAAATACCTATACAAACTTGTTCCTACATAGTAACTTGCATCTTTGAATGAGAATGTGCTTGCTTACAGCAACGTGCTATATGTTCTGAATGCCCGAATTGGCAATCTGTGTCAAAACTTTGTTAGGAATTATGTGATCCTTACTAGCTGGAAGTAAGGGAGATGGGGCATGAAGTTATTTCTAGGAGTTGGACACATACCAAGTTTAGCTCAGTTCTGGGCATCTTTGAAATACCTATACAAACTTGTTCCTACATAGTAACTTGCATCTTTGAATGAGAATGTGCTTGCTTACAGCAACGTGCTATATGTTCTGAATGCCCCAATAGGGAATCTGTGTCAAAACTTTGTTAGGAATTATGTGATCCTTACTAGCTGGAAGTAAGGGAGATGGGGCATGAAGTTATTTCTAGGAGTTGGACACATACCAAGTTAGCTCAGTTCTGGGCATCTTTGAAATACCTATACAAACTTGTTCCTACATAGTAACTTGCATCTTTGAATGAGAATGTGCTTGCTTACAGCAACGTGCTATATGTTCTGAATGCCCGAATTGGGAATCTGTGTCAAATCTTTGTTAGGAATTATGTGATCCTTACAAGCTGGAAGTAAGGGAGATGGGGCATGAAGTTATTTCTAGGAGTTGGACACATACCAAGTTTAGCTCAGTTCTGGGCATCTTTGAAATACCTATACAAACTTGTTCCTACATAGTAACTTGCATCTTTGAATGAGAATGTGCTTGCTTACAGCAACGTGCTATATGTTCTGAATGCCCGAATTGGGAATCTGTGTCAAAACTTTGTTAGGATTTATGTCATCCTTACTAGCTGGAAGTAAGGGAGATGGGGCATGAAGTTATTTATAGGAGTTGGACACATACCAAGTTTAGCTCAGTTCTGGGCATCTTTGAAATACCTATACAAACTTGTTCCTACATAGTAACTTGCAACTTTGAATGAGAATGTGCTTGCATACAGCAACGTGCTATATGTTCTGAATGCCCGTATTGGGAATCTGTGTGAAAACTTTGTTAGGAATTATGTGATCCTTACTAGTTGGAAGTAAGGGAGATGGGGCATGAAGTTATTTCTAGGAGTTGGACACATACCAAGTTTAGCTCAGTTCTGGGCATCTTTGAAATACCTATACAAACTTGTTCCTACATAGTAACTTGCAACTTTGAATGAGAATGTGCTTGCTTACAGCAACGTGCTATATGTTCTGAATGCCCGAATATGGAATCTGTGTCAAAACTTTGTTAGGAATTATGTGATCCTTACTAGCTGGAAGTAAGGGAGATGGGGCATGAAGTTATTTCTAGGAGTTGGACACATACCAAGTTTAGCTCAGTTCTGGGCATCTTTGAAATACCTATACAAACTTGTTCCTACATAGTAACTTGCATCTTTGAATGAGAATATGCTTGCTTACAGCAACGTGGTATATGTTCTGAATGCCCGAATTGGGAATCTGTGTCAAAACTTTGTTAGGAATTATGTGATCCTTACTAGCTGGAAGTAAGGGAGATGGGGCATGAAGTTATTTCTAGGAGTTGGACACATACCAAGTTTAGCTCAGTTCTGGGCATCTTTGAAATACCTATACAAACTTGTTCCTACATAGTAACTTGCATCTTTGAATGAGAATCTGCTTGCTTACAGCAACGTGCTATATGTTCTGAATGCCCGAATTGGGAATCTGTGTCAAATCTTTGTTAGGAATTATGTCATCCTTACTAGCTGGAAGTAAGGGAGATGGGGCATGAAGTTATTTCTAGGAGTTGGACACATACCAAGTTTAGCTCAGTTCTGGGCATCTTTGAAATACCTATACAAACTTGTTCCTACATAGTAACTTGCAACTTTGAATGAAAATGTGCTTGGTTACAGCAACGTGCTATATGTTCTGAATGCCCGAATTGGGAATCTGTGTCAAAACTTTGTTAGGAATTATGTCATCCTTACTAGCTGGAAGTAAGGGAGATGGGGCATGAAGTTATTTCTAGGAGTTGGACACATACCAAGTTTAGCTCAGTTCTGGGCATCTTTGAAATACCTATACAAACTTGTTCCTACATAGTAACTTGCAACTTTGAATGAGAATCTGCTTGCTTACAGCAACGTGCTATATGTTCTGAATGCCCGAATTGGGAATCTGTGTCAAAACTTTGTTAGGAATTATGTGATCCTTACTAGCTGGAAGTAAGGGAGATGGGGCATGAAGTTATTTCTAGGAGTTGGACACATACCAAGTTTAGCTCAGTTCTGGGCATCTTTGAAATACCTATACAAACTTGTTCCTACATAGTAACTTGCATCTTTGAATGAGAATGTGCTTGCTTACAGCAACGTGCTATATGTTCTGAATGCCCGAATTGGGAATCTGTGTCAAAACTTTGTTAGGAATTATGTGATCCTTACTAGCTGGAAGTAAGGGAGATGGGGCATGAAGTTATTTCTAGGAGTTGGACACATACCAAGTTTAGCTCAGTTCTGGGCATCTTTGAAATACCTATACAAACTTGTTCCTACATAGTAACTTGCATCTTTGAATGAGAATGTGCTTGCTTACAGCAACGTGCTATGTTCTGAATGCCCGAATTGGGAATCTGTGTCAAAACTTTGTTAGGAATTATGTGATCCTTACTAGCTGGAAGTAAGGGTGATGGGGCATGAAGTTATTTCTTGGAGTTGGAGACATACCAAGTTTAGCTCAGTTCTGGGCATCTTTGAAATACCTATACAAACTTGTTCCTACATAGTAACTTGCAACTTTGAATGAGAATGTGCTTGCTTGCAGCAACGTGCTATATGTTCTGAATGCCCGAATAGGGAATCTGTGTCAAAATTTTGTTAGGAATTATGTGATACTTACTAGCTGGAAGTAAGGGAGATGGAGCATGAAGTTATTTCTAGGAGTTGGACACATACCAAGTTTAGCTCAGTTCTGGGCATCTTTGAAATACCTATACAAACTTGTTCCTTCATAGTAACTTGCAACTTTGAATGAAAATGTGCTTGCTTACAGCAACGTGCTATATGTTCTGAATGCCCGAATTGGGAATCTGTGTCAAAACTTTGTTAGGAATTATGCGATCCTTACTAGCTGGAAGTAAGGGAGATGGGGCATGAAGTTATTTCTAGGAGTTGGACACATACCAAGTTTAGCTCAGTTCTGGGCATCTTTGAAATACCTATACAAACTTGTTCCTACATAGTAACTTGCAACTTTGAATGAGAATCTGCTTGCTTACAGCAACGTGCTATATGTTCTGAATGCCCGAATTGGGAATCTGTGTCAAAACTTTGTTAGGAATTATGCGATCCTTACTAGCTGGAAGTAAGGGAGATGGGGCATGAAGTTATTTCTAGGAGTTGGACACATACCAAGTTTAGCTCAGTTCTGGGCATCTTTGAAATACCTATACAAACTTGTTCCTACATAGTAACTTGCAACTTTGAATGAAAATGTGCTTGCTTACAGCAACGTGCTATATGTTCTGAATGCCCGAATTGGGAATCTGTGTCAAAACTTTGTTAGGAATTCTGCGATCCTTACTAGCTGGAAGTAAGGGAGATGGGGCATGAAGTTATTTCTAGGAGTTGGACACATACCAAGTTTAGCTCAGTTCTGGGCATCTTTGAAATACCTATACAAACTTGTTCCTACATAGTAACTTGCATCTTTGAATGAGAATGTGCTTGCTTACAGCAACGTGCTATATGTTCTGAATGCCCGAATTGGGAATCTGTGTCAAAACTTTGTTAGGAATTATGTGATCCTTACTAGCTGGAAGTAAGGAAGATGGGGCATGAAGTTATTTCTAGGAGTTGGACACATACCATGTTTAGCTCAGTTCTGGGCATCTTTGAAATACCTATACAAACTTGTTCCTACATAGTAATTTGCATCTTTGAATGAGAATCTGCTTGCTTACAGCAACGTGCTATATGTTCTGAATGCCCGAATTGGGAATCTGTGTCAAAACTTTGTTAGGAATTATGTGATCCTTACTAGCTGGAAGTAAGGGAGATGGGGCATGAAGTTATTTCTAGGAGTTGGACACATACCAAGTTTAGCTCAGTTCTGGGCATCTTTGAAATACCTATACAAACTTGTTCCTACATAGTAACTTGCATCTTTGAATGAGAATGTGCTTGCTTACAGCAACGTGCTATATGTTCTGAATGCCCGAATTGGAAATCCTTGTCAAAAGTTTGTTAGGAATTATGTGATCCTTACTAGCTGGAAGTAAGGGAGATGGGGCATGAAGTTATTTCTAGGAGTTGGACACATACCAAGTTTAGCTCAGTTCTGGGCATCTTTGAAATACCTATACAAACTTGTTCCTACCTAGTAACTTGCATCTTTGAATGAGAATCTGCTTGCTTACAGCAACGTGCTATATGTTCTGAATGCCCGAATTGGGAATCTGTGTCAAAACTTTGTTAGGAATTATGTCATCCTTACTAGCTGGAAGTAAGGGAGATGGGGCATGAAGTTATTTCTAGAAGTTGGACACATACCAAGTTTAGCTCAGTTCTGGGCATCTTTGAAATACCTATACAAACTTGTTCCTACATAGTAACTTGCAACTTTGAATGAGAATCTGCTTGCTTACAGCAACGTGCTATATGTTCTGAATGCCCGAATTGGGAATCTGTGTCAAAACTTTGTTAGGAATTATGTGATCCTTACTAGCTGGAAGTAATGGAGATGGGGCATGAAGTTATTTCTAGGAGTTGGACACATACCAAGTTTAGCTCAGTTCTGGGCATCTTTGAAATACCTATACAAACTTGTTCCTACATAGTAACTTGCATCTTTGAATGAGAATGTGCTTGCTTACAGCAACGTGCTATATGTTCTGAATGCCCGAATTGGGAATCTGTGTCAAAACTTTGTTAGGAATTATGTGATCCTTACTAGCTGGAAGTAAGGGAGATGGGGCATGAAGTTATTTCTAGGAGTTGGACACATACCAAGTTTAGCTCAGTTCTGGGCATCTTTGAAATACCTATACAAACTTGTTCCTACATAGTAACTTGCATCTTTGAATGAGAATGTGCTTGCTTACAGCAACGTGCTATATGTTCTGAATGCCCGAATTGGCAATCTGTGTCAAAACTTTGTTAGGAATTATGTGATCCTTACTAGCTGGAAGTAAGGGAGATGGGGCATGAAGTTATTTCTAGGAGTTGGACACATACCAAGTTTAGCTCAGTTCTGGGCATCTTTGAAATACCTATACAAACTTGTTCCTACATAGTAACTTGCATCTTTGAATGAGAATGTGCTTGCTTACAGCAACGTGCTATATGTTCTGAATGCCCCAATAGGGAATCTGTGTCAAAACTTTGTTAGGAATTATGTGATCCTTACTAGCTGGAAGTAAGGGAGATGGGGCATGAAGTTATTTCTAGGAGTTGGACACATACCAAGTTAGCTCAGTTCTGGGCATCTTTGAAATACCTATACAAACTTGTTCCTACATAGTAACTTGCATCTTTGAATGAGAATGTGCTTGCTTACAGCAACGTGCTATATGTTCTGAATGCCCGAATTGGGAATCTGTGTCAAATCTTTGTTAGGAATTATGTGATCCTTACAAGCTGGAAGTAAGGGAGATGGGGCATGAAGTTATTTCTAGGAGTTGGACACATACCAAGTTTAGCTCAGTTCTGGGCATCTTTGAAATACCTATACAAACTTGTTCCTACATAGTAACTTGCATCTTTGAATGAGAATGTGCTTGCTTACAGCAACGTGCTATATGTTCTGAATGCCCGAATTGGGAATCTGTGTCAAAACTTTGTTAGGATTTATGTCATCCTTACTAGCTGGAAGTAAGGGAGATGGGGCATGAAGTTATTTATAGGAGTTGGACACATACCAAGTTTAGCTCAGTTCTGGGCATCTTTGAAATACCTATACAAACTTGTTCCTACATAGTAACTTGCAACTTTGAATGAGAATGTGCTTGCATACAGCAACGTGCTATATGTTCTGAATGCCCGTATTGGGAATCTGTGTGAAAACTTTGTTAGGAATTATGTGATCCTTACTAGTTGGAAGTAAGGGAGATGGGGCATGAAGTTATTTCTAGGAGTTGGACACATACCAAGTTTAGCTCAGTTCTGGGCATCTTTGAAATACCTATACAAACTTGTTCCTACATAGTAACTTGCAACTTTGAATGAGAATGTGCTTGCTTACAGCAACGTGCTATATGTTCTGAATGCCCGAATATGGAATCTGTGTCAAAACTTTGTTAGGAATTATGTGATCCTTACTAGCTGGAAGTAAGGGAGATGGGGCATGAAGTTATTTCTAGGAGTTGGACACATACCAAGTTTAGCTCAGTTCTGGGCATCTTTGAAATACCTATACAAACTTGTTCCTACATAGTAACTTGCATCTTTGAATGAGAATATGCTTGCTTACAGCAACGTGGTATATGTTCTGAATGCCCGAATTGGGAATCTGTGTCAAAACTTTGTTAGGAATTATGTGATCCTTACTAGCTGGAAGTAAGGGAGATGGGGCATGAAGTTATTTCTAGGAGTTGGACACATACCAAGTTTAGCTCAGTTCTGGGCATCTTTGAAATACCTATACAAACTTGTTCCTACATAGTAACTTGCATCTTTGAATGAGAATCTGCTTGCTTACAGCAACGTGCTATATGTTCTGAATGCCCGAATTGGGAATCTGTGTCAAATCTTTGTTAGGAATTATGTCATCCTTACTAGCTGGAAGTAAGGGAGATGGGGCATGAAGTTATTTCTAGGAGTTGGACACATACCAAGTTTAGCTCAGTTCTGGGCATCTTTGAAATACCTATACAAACTTGTTCCTACATAGTAACTTGCAACTTTGAATGAAAATGTGCTTGGTTACAGCAACGTGCTATATGTTCTGAATGCCCGAATTGGGAATCTGTGTCAAAACTTTGTTAGGAATTATGTCATCCTTACTAGCTGGAAGTAAGGGAGATGGGGCATGAAGTTATTTCTAGGAGTTGGACACATACCAAGTTTAGCTCAGTTCTGGGCATCTTTGAAATACCTATACAAACTTGTTCCTACATAGTAACTTGCAACTTTGAATGAGAATCTGCTTGCTTACAGCAACGTGCTATATGTTCTGAATGCCCGAATTGGGAATCTGTGTCAAAACTTTGTTAGGAATTATGTGATCCTTACTAGCTGGAAGTAAGGGAGATGGGGCATGAAGTTATTTCTAGGAGTTGGACACATACCAAGTTTAGCTCAGTTCTGGGCATCTTTGAAATACCTATACAAACTTGTTCCTACATAGTAACTTGCATCTTTGAATGAGAATGTGCTTGCTTACAGCAACGTGCTATATGTTCTGAATGCCCGAATTGGGAATCTGTGTCAAAACTTTGTTAGAAATTATGTGATCCTTACTAGCTGGAAGTAAGGGAGATGGGGCATGAAGTTATTTCTAGGAGTTGGACACATACCAAGTTTAGCTCAGTTCTGGGCATCTTTGAAATACCTATACAAACTTGTTCCTACATAGTAACTTGCATCTTTGAATGAGAATGTGCTTGCTTACAGCAACGTGCTATGTTCTGAATGCCCGAATTGGGAATCTGTGTCAAAACTTTGTTAGGAATTATGTGATCCTTACTAGCTGGAAGTAAGGGTGATGGGGCATGAAGTTATTTCTTGGAGTTGGAGACATACCAAGTTTAGCTCAGTTCTGGGCATCTTTGAAATACCTATACAAACTTGTTCCTACATAGTAACTTGCAACTTTGAATGAGAATGTGCTTGCTTGCAGCAACGTGCTATATGTTCTGAATGCCCGAATAGGGAATCTGTGTCAAAATTTTGTTAGGAATTATGTGATACTTACTAGCTGGAAGTAAGGGAGATGGAGCATGAAGTTATTTCTAGGAGTTGGACACATACCAAGTTTAGCTCAGTTCTGGGCATCTTTGAAATACCTATACAAACTTGTTCCTTCATAGTAACTTGCAACTTTGAATGAAAATGTGCTTGCTTACAGCAACGTGCTATATGTTCTGAATGCCCGAATTGGGAATCTGTGTCAAAACTTTGTTAGGAATTATGCGATCCTTACTAGCTGGAAGTAAGGGAGATGGGGCATGAAGTTATTTCTAGGAGTTGGACACATACCAAGTTTAGCTCAGTTCTGGGCATCTTTGAAATACCTATACAAACTTGTTCCTACATAGTAACTTGCAACTTTGAATGAGAATCTGCTTGCTTACAGCAACGTGCTATATGTTCTGAATGCCCGAATTGGGAATCTGTGTCAAAACTTTGTTAGGAATTATGCGATCCTTACTAGCTGGAAGTAAGGGAGATGGGGCATGAAGTTATTTCTAGGAGTTGGACACATACCAAGTTTAGCTCAGTTCTGGGCATCTTTGAAATACCTATACAAACTTGTTCCTACATAGTAACTTGCAACTTTGAATGAAAATGTGCTTGCTTACAGCAACGTGCTATATGTTCTGAATGCCCGAATTGGGAATCTGTGTCAAAACTTTGTTAGGAATTCTGCGATCCTTACTAGCTGGAAGTAAGGGAGATGGGGCATGAAGTTATTTCTAGGAGTTGGACACATACCAAGTTTAGCTCAGTTCTGGGCATCTTTGAAATACCTATACAAACTTGTTCCTACATAGTAACTTGCAACTTTGAATGAGAATCTGCTTGCTTACAGCAACGTGCTATATGTTCTGAATGCCCGAATTGGGAATCTGTGTCAAAACTTTGTTAGGAATTATGCGATCCTTACTAGCTGGAAGTAAGGGAGATGGGGCATGAAGTTATTTCTAGGAGTTGGACACATACCAAGTTTAGCTCAGTTCTGGGCATCTTTGAAATACCTATACAAACTTGTTCCTACATAGTAACTTGCATCTTTGAATGAGAATGTGCTTGCTTACAGCAACGTGCTATATGTTCTGAATGCCCGAATTGGCAATCTGTGTCAAAACTTTGTTAGGAATTATGTGATCCTTACTAGCTGGAAGTAAGGGAGATGGGGCATGAAGTTATTTCTAGGAGTTGGACACATACCAAGTTTAGCTCAGTTCTGGGCATCTTTGAAATACCTATACAAACTTGTTCCTACATAGTAACTTGCACCTTTGAATGAGAATGTGCTTGCTTACAGCAACGTGCTATATGTTCTGAATGCCCGAATTGGGAATCTGTGTCAAAACTTTGTTAGGAATTATGTGATCCTTACTAGCTGGAAGTAAGGGAGATGGGGCATGAAGTTATTTCTAGGAGTTGGACACATACCATGTTTAGCTCAGTTCTGGGCATCTTTGAAATACCTATACAAACTTGTTCCTACCTAGTAACTTGCATCTTTGAATGAGAATGTGCTTGCTTACAGCAACGTGCTATATGTTCTGAATGCCCGAATAGGGAATCTGTGTCAAAACTTTGTTAGGAATTATGTGATCCTTACTAGCTGGAAGTAAGGGAGATGGGGCATGAAGTTATTTCTAGGAGTTGGACACATACCAAGTTTAGCTCAGTTCTGGGCAACTTTGAAATACCTATACAAACTTGTTCCTACATAGTAACTTGCATCTTTGAATGAGAATCTGCTTGCTTACAGCAACGTGCTATATGTTCTGAATGCCCGAATTGGGAATCTGTGTCAAAACTTTGTTAGGAATTATGTGATCCTTACTAGCTGGAAGTAAGGGAGATGGGGCATGAAGTTATTTCTAGGAGTTGGACACATACCAAGATTAGCTCAGTTCTGGGCATCTTTGAAATACCTATACAAACTTGTTCCTACATAGTAACTTGCATCTTTGAATGAGAATGTGCTTGCTTACAGCAACGTGCTATATGTTCTGAATGCCCGAATTGGCAATCTGTGTCAAAACTTTGTTAGGAATTATGTGATCCTTACAAGCTGGAAGTAAGGGAGATGGGGCATGAAGTTATTTCTAGGAGTTGGACACATACCAAGTTTAGCTCAGTTCTGGGCATCTTTGAAATACCTATACAAACTTGTTCCTACATAGTAACTTGCACCTTTGAATGAGAATGTGCTTGCTTACAGCAACGTGCTATATGTTCTGAATGCCCGAATTGGGAATTTGTGTCAAAACTTTGTTAGGAATTATGTGATCCTTACTAGCTGGAAGTAAGGGAGATGGGGCATGAAGTTATTTCTAGGAGTTGGACACATACCAAGTTTAGCTCAGTTCTGGGCATCTTTGAAATACCTATACAAACTTGTTCCTACATAGTAACTTGCACCTTTGAATGAGAATGTGCTTGCTTGCAGCAACGTGCTATATGTTCTGAATGCCCGAATAGGGAATCTGTGTCAAAACTTTGTTAGGAATTATGTGATCCTTACTAGCTGGAAGTAAGGGAGATGGGGCATGAAGTTATTTCTAGGGGTTGGACACATACCATGTTTAGCTCAGTTCTGGGCATCTTTGAAATACCTATACAAACTTGTTCCTACCTAGTAACTTGCATCTTTGAATGAGAATGTGCTTGCTTACAGCAACGTGCTATATGTTCTGAATGCCCGAATAGGGAATCTGTGTCAAAACTTTGTTAGGAATTATGTGATCCTTACTAGCTGGAAGGAAGGGAGATGGGGCATGAAGTTATTTCTAGGAGTTGGACACATACCAAGTTTAGCTCAGTTCTGGGCATCTTTGCAATACCTATACAAACTTGTTCCTACATAGTAACTTGCATCTTTGAATGAGAATATGCTTGCTTACAGCAACGTGCTATATGTTCTGAATGCCCGAATTGGGAATCTGTGTCAAAACTTTGTTAGGAATTATGTGATACTTACTAGCTGGAAGTAAGGGAGATGGGGCATGAAGTTATTTCTAGGAGTTGGACACATACCAAGATTAGCTCAGTTCTGGGCATCTTTGAAATACCTATACAAACTTGTTCCTACATAGTAACTTGCATCTTTGAATGAGAATGTGCTTGCTTACAGCAACGTGCTATATGTTCTGAATGCCCGAATTGGGAATCTGTGTCAAAACTTTGTTAGGAATTATGTGATCCTTACTAGCTGGAAGTAAGGGAGATGGGGCATGAAGTTATTTCTAGGAGTTGGACACATACCAAGTTTATCTCAGTTCTGGGCATCTTTGAAATACCTATACAAACTTGTTCCTACATAGTAACTTGCATCTTTGAATGAGAATGTGCTTGCTTACAGCAACGTGCTATATGTTCTGAATGCCCGAATTGGCAATCTGTGTCAAAACTTTGTTAGGAATTATGTGATCCTTACTAGCTGGAAGTAAGGGAGATGGGGCATGAAGTTATTTCTAGGAGTTGGACACATACCAAGTTTAGCTCAGTTCTGGGCATCTTTGAAATACCTATACAAACTTGTTCCTACATAGTAACTTGCATCTTTGAATGAGAATGTGCTTGCTTACAGCAACGTGCTATATGTTCTGAATGCCCGAATTGGGAATCTGTGTCAAAACTTTGTTAGGAATTATGTGATCCTTACTAGCTGGAAGTAAGGGAGATGGGGCATGAAGTTATTTCTAGGAGTTGGACACATACCAAGTTTAGCTCAGTTCTGGGCATCTTTGAAATACCTATACAAACTTGTTCCTACATAGTAACTTGCAACTTTGAATGAGAATGTGCTTGCTTGCAGCAACGTGCTATATGTTCTGAATGCCCGAATAGGGAATCTGTGTCAAATCTTTGTTAGGAATTATGTGATCCTTACTAGCTGGAAGTAAGGGAGATGGGGCATGAAGTTATTTCTAGGAGTTGGACACATACCAAGTTTAGCTCAGTTCTGGGCATCTTTGAAATACCTATACAAACTTGTTCCTACCTAGTAACTTGCATCTTTGAATGAGAATGTGCTTGCTTACAGCAACGTGCTATAGGTTCTGAATGCTCGAATAGGGAATCTGTGTCAAAACTTTGTTAGGAATTATGTGATCCTTACAAGCTGGAAGTAAGGGAGATGGGGCATGAAGTTATTTCTAGGAGTTGGACACATACCAAGTTTAGCTCAGTTCTGGGCATCTTTGAAATACCTATACAAACTTGTTCCTACATAGTAACTTGCATCTTTGAATGAGAATCTGCTTGCTTACAGCAACGTGCTATATGTTCTGAATGCCCGAATTGGGAATCTGTGTCAAAACTTTGTTAGGAATTATGTCATCCTTACTAGCTGGAAGTAAGGGAGATGGAGCATGAAGTTATTTCTAGGAGTTGGACACATACCAAGTTTAGCTCAGTTCTGGGCATCTTTGAAATACCTATACAAACTTGTTCCTACATAGTAACTTGCAACTTTGAATGAAAATGTGCTTGCTTACAGCAACGTGATATATGTTCTGAATGCCCGAATTGGGAATCTGTGTCAAAACTTTGTTAGGAATTATGCGATCCTTACTAGCTGGAAGTAAGGGAGATGGGGCATGAAGTTATTTCTAGGAGTTGGACACATACCAAGTTTAGCTCAGTTCTGGGCATCTTTGAAATACCTATACAAACTTGTTCCTACATAGTAACTTGCAACTTTGAATGAGAATCTGCTTGCTTACAGCAACGTGCTATATGTTCTGAATGCCCGAATTGGGAATCTGTGTCAAAACTTTGTTAGGAATTATGCGATCCTTACTAGCTGGAAGTAAGGGAGATGGGGCATGAAGTTATTTCTAGGAGTTGGACACATACCAAGTTTAGCTCAGTTCTGGGCATCTTTGAAATACCTATACAAACTTGTTCCTACATAGTAACTTGCAACTTTGAATGAGAATCTGCTTGCTTACAGCAACGTGCTATATGTTCTGAATGCCCGAATTGGGAATCTGTGTCAAAACTTTGTTAGGAATTATGTCATCCTTACTAGCTGGAAGTAAGGGAGATGGAGCATGAAGTTATTTCTAGGAGTTGGACACATACCAAGTTTAGCTCAGTTCTGGGCATCTTTGAAATACCTATACAAACTTGTTCCTACATAGTAACTTGCAACTTTGAATGAAAATGTGCTTGCTTACAGCAACGTGCTATATGTTCTGAATGCCCGAATTGGGAATCTGTGTCAAAACTTTGTTAGGAATTATGCGATCCTTACTAGCTGGAAGTAAGGGAGATGGGGCATGAAGTTATTTCTAGGAGTTGGACACATACCAAGTTTAGCTCAGTTCTGGGCATCTTTGAAATACCTATACAAACTTGTTCCTACATAGTAACTTGCATCTTTGAATGAGAATCTGCTTGCTTACAGCAACGTGCTATATGTTCTGAATGCCCGAATTGGGAATCTGTGTCAAAACTTTGTTAGGAATTATGCGATCCTTACTAGCTGGAAGTAAGGGAGATGGGGCATGAAGTTATTTCTAGGAGTTGGACACATACCAAGTTTAGCTCAGTTCTGGGCATCTTTGAAATACCTATACAAACTTGTTCCTACATAGTAACTTGCATCTTTGAATGAGAATGTGCTTGCTTACAGCAACGTGCTATATGTTCTGAATGCCCGAATTGGCAATCTGTGTCAAAACATTGTTAGGAATTATTTGATCCTTACTAGCTGGAAGTAAGGGAGATGGGGCATGAAGTTATTTCTAGGAGTTGGACACATACCAAGTTTAGCTCAGTTCTGGGCATCTTTGAAATACCTATACAAACTTGTTCCTACATAGTAACTTGCACCTTTGAATGAGAATGTGCTTGCTTACAGCAACGTGCTATATGTTCTGAATGCCCGAATTGGGAATCTGTGTCAAAACTTTGTTAGGAATTATGTGATCCTTACTAGCTGGAAGTAAGGGAGATGGGGCATGAAGTTATTTCTAGGAGTTGGACACATACCAAGTTTAGCTCAGTTCTGGGCATCTTTGAAATACCTATACAAACTTGTTCCTACCTAGTAACTTGCATCTTTGAATGAGAATGTGCTTGCTTACAGCAACGTGCTATATGTTCTGATTGCCCGAATAGGGAATCTGTGTCAAAACTTTGTTAGGAATTATGTGATCCTTACTAGCTGGAAGGAAGGGAGATGGGGCATGAAGTTATTTCTAGGAGTTGGACACATACCAAGTTTAGCTCAGTTCTGGGCATCTTTGAAATACCTATACAAACTTGTTCCTACATAGTAACTTGCATCTTTGAATGAGAATATGCTTGTTTACAGCAACGTGCTATATGCTCTGAATGCCCGAATAGGGAATCTGTGTCAAAACTTTGTTAGGAATTATGTGATCCTTACTAGCTGGAAGTAAGGGAGATGGGGCATGAAGTTATTTCTAGGAGTTGGACACATACCAAGATTAGCTCAGTTCTGGGCATCTTTGAAATACCTATACAAACTTGTTCCTACATAGTAACTTGCATCTTTGAATGAGAATGTGCTTGCTTACAGCAACGTGCTATATGTTCTGAATGCCCGAATTGGGAATCTGTGTCAAAACTTTGTTAGGAATTATGCGATACTTACTAGCTGGAAGTAAGGGAGATGGGGCATGAAGTTATTTCTTGGAGTTGGACACATACCAAGTTTAGCTCAGTTCTGGGCATCTTTGAAATACCTATACAAACTTGTTCCTACATAGTAACTTGCAACTTTGAATGAGAATGTGCTTGCTTGCAGCTACGTGCTATATGTTCTGAATGCCCGAATAGGGAATCTCTGTCAAAACTTTGTTAGGAATTACGTGATCCTTACTAGCTGGAAGTAAGGGAGATGGAGCATGAAGTTATTTCTCGGAGTTGGACACATACCAAGTTTTGCTCAGTTCTGGGCATCTTTGAAATACCTATACAAACTTGTTCCTACCTAGTAACTTGCATCTTTGAATGAGAATGTGCTTGCTTACAGCAACGTGCTATATGTTCTGAATGCCCGAATAGGGAATCTGTGTCAAAACTTTGTTAGGAATTATGTGATCCTTACTAGCTGGAAGTAAGGGAGATGGGGCATGAAGTTATTTATAGGAGTTGGACACATACCAAGTTTAGCTCATTTCTGGGCATCTTTGAAATACCTATACAAACTTGTTCCTACATAGTAACTTGCAACTTTGAATGAGAATCTGCTTGCTTACAGCAACGTGCTATATGTTCTGAATGCCCGAATTGGGAATCTGTGTCAAAACTTTGTTAGGAATTATGTGATCCTTACTAGCTGGAAGTAAGGGAGATGGGGCATGATGTTATTTCTAGGAGTTGGACACATACCAAGTTTAGCTCAGTTCTGGGCATCTTTGAAATACCTATACAAACTTGTTCCTACATAGTAACTTGCATCTTTGAATGAGAATGTGCTTGCTTACAGCAACGTGCTATATGTTCTGAATGCCCGAATTGGCAATCTGTGTCAAAACTTTGTTAGGAATTATGTGATCCTTACTAGCTGGAAGTAAGGGAGATGGGGCATGAAGTTATTTCTAGGAGTTGGACACATACCAAGTTTAGCTCAGTTCTGGGCATCTTTGAAATACCTATACAAACTTGTTCCTACATAGTAACTTGCATCTTTGAATGAGAATGTGCTTGCTTACAGCAACGTGCTATATGTTCTGAATGCCCGAATTGGGAATCTGTGTCAAAACTTTGTTAGGAATTATGTGATCCTTACTAGCTGGAAGTAAGGGAGATGGGGCATGAAGTTATTTCTTGGAGTTGGACACATACCAAGTTTAGCTCAGTTCTGGGCATCTTTGAAATACCTATACAAACTTGTTCCTACCTAGTAACTTGCATCTTTGAATGAGAATGTGCTTGCTTACAGCAACGTGCTATATGTTCTGAATGCCCGAATAGGGAATCTGTGTCAAAACTTTGTTAGGAATTATGTGATCCTTACTAGCTGGAAGGAAGGGAGATGGGGCATGAAGTTATTTCTAGGAGTTGGACACAGTCCAAGTTTAGCTCAGTTCTGGGCATCTTTGAAATACCTATACAAACTTGTTCCTACATAGTAACTTGCATCTTTGAATGAGAATGTGCTTGCTTACAGCAACGTGCTATATGTTCTGAATGCCCGAATTGGGAATCTGTGTCAAAACTTTGTTAGGAATTATGTGATCCTTACTAGCTGGAAGTAAGGGAGATGGGGCATGAAGTTATTTCTTGGAGTTGGACACATACCAAGTTTAGCTCAGTTCTGGGCATCTTTGAAATACCTATACAAACTTGTTCCTACATCGTAACTTGCAACTTTGAATGAGAATGTGCTTGCTTGCAGCTACGTGCTATATTTTCTGAATGCCCGAATTGGGAATCTGTGTCAAAACTTTGTTAGGAATTATGTGATCCTTACTAGCTGGAAGTAAGGGAGATGGAGCATGAAGTTATTTCTAGGAGTTGGACACATACCAAGTTTTGCTCAGTTCTGGGCATCTTTGAAATACCTATACAAACTTGTTCCTACATAGTAACTTGCATCTTTGAATGAGAATGTGCTTGCTTACAGCAACGTGCTATATGTTCTGAATGCCCGAATAGGGAATCTGTGTCAAAACTTTGTTAGGAATTATGTGATCCTTACTAGCTGGAAGTGAGGGAGATGGGGCATGAAGTTATTTCTAGGAGTTGGACACATACCAAGTTTAGCTCAGTTCTGGGCATCTTTGAAATAGCTATACAAACTTGTTCCTACCTAGTAACTTGCATCTTTGAATGAGAATCTGCTTGCTTACAGCAACGTGCTATATGTTTTGAATGCCCGAATTGGGAATCTGTGTCAAAACTTTGTTAGGAATTATGTGATCCTTACTAGCTGGAAGTAAGGGAGATGGGGCATGAAGTTATTTCTAGGAGTTGGACACATACCAAGTTTAGCTCAGTTCTGGGCATCTTTGAAATACCTATAGAAACTTGTTCCTACCTAGTAACTTGCATCTTTTAATGAGAATCTGCTTGCTTACAGCAACGTGCTATATGTTCTGAATGCCCGAATTGGGAATCTGTGTCAAAACTTTGTTAGAAATTATGTCATCCTTACTAGCTGGAAGTAAGGGAGATGGGGCATGAAGTTATTTCTAGGAGTTGGACACATACCAAGTTTAGCTCAGTTCTGGGCATCTTTGAAATACCTATACAAACTTGTTCCTACACAGTAACTTGCAACTTTGAATGAAAATGTGCTTGCTTACAGCAACGTGCTATATGTTCTGAATGCCCGAATTGGGAATCTGTGTCAAAACTTTGTTAGGAATTATGTCATCCTTACTAGCTGGAAGTAAGGGAGATGGAGCATGAAGTTATTTTTAGGAGTTGGACACATACCAAGTTTAGCTCAGTTCTGGGCATCTTTGAAATACCTATACAAACTTGTTCCTACATAGTAACTTGCAACTTTGAATGAAAATGTCCTTCTTACAGCAACGTGCTATATGTTCTCAATGCCCGAATTGGCAATCTGTGTCAAAACTTTGTTAGGAATTATGCGATCCTTACTAGCTGGAAGTAAGGGAGATGGGGCATGAAGTTATTTCTAGGAGTTGGACACATACCAAGTTTAGCTCAGTTCTGGGCATCTTTGAAATACCTATACAAACTTGTTCCTACATAGTAACTTGCAACTTTCAATGAGAATCTGCTTGCTTACAGCAACGTGCTATATGTTCTGAATGCCCGAATTGGGAATCTGTGTCAAAATTTGTTAGGAATTATGCGATCCTTACTAGCTGGAAGTAAGGGAGATGGAGCATGAAGTTATTTCTAGGAGTTGGACACATACCAAGTTTAGCTCAGTTCTGGGCATCTTTGAAATACCTATACAAACTTGTTCCTACATAGTAACTTGCAACTTTGAATGAGAATCTGCTTGCTTACAGCAACGTGCTATATGTTCTGAATGCCCGAATTGGGAATCTGTGTCAAAACTTTGTTAGGAATTATGTGATCCTTACTAGCTGGAAGTAAGGGAGATGGAGCATGAAGTTATTTCTAGGAGTTGGACACATACCAAGTTTTGCTCAGTTCTGGGCATCTTTGAAATACCTATACAAACTTGTTCCTACATAGTAACTTGCATCTTTGAATGAGAATGTGCTTGCTTACAGCAACGTGCTATATGTTCTGAATGCCCGAATAGGGAATCTGTGTCAAAACTTTGTTAGGAATTATGTGATCCTTACTAGCTGGAAGTGAGGGAGATGGGGCATGAAGTTATTTCTAGGAGTTGGACACATACCAAGTTTAGCTCAGTTCTGGGCATCTTTGAAATAGCTATACAAACTTGTTCCTACCTAGTAACTTGCATCTTTGAATGAGAATCTGCTTGCTTACAGCAACGTGCTATATGTTTTGAATGCCCGAATTGGGAATCTGTGTCAAATCTTTGTTAGGAATTATGTGATCCTTACTAGCTGGAAGTAAGGGAGATGGGGCATGAAGTTATTTCTAGGAGTTGGACACATACCAAGTTTAGCTCAGTTCTGGGCATCTTTGAAATACCTATAGAAACTTGTTCCTACCTAGTAACTTGCATCTTTTAATGAGAATCTGCTTGCTTACAGCAACGTGCTATATGTTCTGAATTCCCGAATTGGGAATCTGTGTCAAAACTTTGTTAGAAATTATGTCATCCTTACTAGCTGGAAGTAAGGGAGATGGGGCATGAAGTTATTTCTAGGAGTTGGACACATACCAAGTTTAGCTCAGTTCTGGGCATCTTTGAAATACCTATACAAACTTGTTCCTACATAGTAACTTGCAACTTTGAATGAAAATGTGCTTGCTTACAGCAACGTGCTATATGTTCTGAATGCCCGAATTGGGAATCTGTGTCAAAACTTTGTTAGGAATTATGTCATCCTTACTAGCTGGAAGTAAGGGAGATGGAGCATGAAGTTATTTTTAGGAGTTGGACACATACCAAGTTTAGCTCAGTTCTGGGCATCTTTGAAATACCTATACAAACTTGTTCCTACATAGTAACTTGCAACTTTGAATGAGAATCTGCTTGCTTACAGCAACGTGCTATATGTTCTGAATGCCCGAATTGGGAATCTGTGTCAAAACTTTGTTAGGAATTATGCGATCCTTACTAGCTGGAAGTAAGGGAGATGGGGCATGAAGTTATTTCTAGGAGTTGGACACATACCAAGTTTAGCTCAGTTCTGGGCATCTTTGAAATACCTATACAAACTTGTTCCTACATAGTAACTTGCAACTTTGAATGAGAATCTGCTTGCTTACAGCAACGTGCTATATGTTCTGAATGCCCGAATTGGGAATCTGTGTCAAAACTTTGTTAGGAATTATGTGATCCTTACTAGCTGGAAGTAAGGGAGATGGGGCATGAAGTTATTTCTAGGAGTTGGACACATACCAAGTTTAGCTCAGTTCTGGGCATCTTTGAAATACCTATACAAACTTGTTCCTACATAGTAACTTGCAACTTTGAATGAAAATGTGCTTGCTTACAGCAACGTGCTATATGTTCTGAATGCCCGAATTGGGAATCTGTGTCAAAACTTTGTTAGGAATTATGTGATCCTTACTAGCTGGAAGTAAGGGAGATGGGGCATGAAGTTATTTCTAGGAGTTGGACACATACCAAGTTTAGCTCAGTTCTGGGCATCTTTGAAATACCTATACAAACTTGTTCCTACCTAGTAACTTGCATCTTTGAATGAGAATGTGCTTGCTTACAGCAACGTGTTATATGTCTGATTGCCCGAATAGGGAATCTGTGTCAAAACTTTGTTAGGAATTATGTGATCCTTACTAGCTGGAAGGAAGGGAGATGGGGCATGAAGTTATTTCTAGGAGTTGGACACATACCAAGTTTAGCTCAGTTCTGGGCATCTTTGAAATACCTATACAAACTTGTTCCTACATAGTAACTTGCATCTTTGAATGAGAATATGCTTGTTTACAGCAACGTGCTATATGTTCTGAATGCCCGAATAGGGAATCTGTGTCAAAACTTTGTTAGGAATTATGTGATCCTTACTAGCTGGAAGTAAGGGAGATGGGGCATGAAGTTATTTCTAGGAGTTGGACACATACCAAGATTAGCTCAGTTCTGGGCATCTTTGAAATACCTATACAAACTTGTTCCTACATAGTAACTTGCATCTTTGAATGAGAATGTGCTTGCTTACAGCAACGTGCTATATGTTCTGAATGCCCGAATTGGGAATCTGTGTCAAAACTTTGTTAGGAATTATGCGATACTTACTAGCTGGAAGTAAGGGAGATGGGGCATGAAGTTATTTCTTGGAGTTGGACACATACCAAGTTTAGCTCAGTTCTGGGCATCTTTGAAATACCTATACAAACTTGTTCCTACATAGTAACTTGCAACTTTGAATGAGAATGTGCTTGCTTGCAGCTACGTGCTATATGTTCTGAATGCCCGAATAGGGAATCTCTGTCAAAACTTTGTTAGGAATTACGTGATCCTTACTAGCTGGAAGTAAGGGAGATGGAGCATGAAGTTATTTCTAGGAGTTGGACACATACCAAGTTTTGCTCAGTTCTGGGCATCTTTGAAATACCTATACAAACTTGTTCCTACCTAGTAACTTGCATCTTTGAATGAGAATGTGCTTGCTTACAGCAACGTGCTATATGTTCTGAATGCCCGAATAGGGAATCTGTGTCAAAACTTTGTTAGGAATTATGTGATCCTTACTAGCTGGAAGTAATGGAGATGGGGCATGAAGTTATTTATAGGAGTTGGACACATACCAAGTTTAGCTCAGTTCTGGGCATCTTTGAAATAGCTATACAAACTTGTTCCTACCTAGTAACTTGCATCTTTGAATGAGAATCTGCTTGCTTACAGCAACGTGCTATATGTTCTGAATGCCCGAATTGGGAATCTGTGTCAAAACTTTGTTAGGAATTATGCGATCCTTACTAGCTGGAAGTAAGGGAGATGGGGCATGAAGTTATTTCTAGGAGTTGGACACATACCAAGTTTAGCTCAGTTCTGGGCATCTTTGAAATACCTATACAAACTTGTTCCTACATAGTAACTTGCAACTTTGAATGAAAATGTGCTTGCTTACAGCAACGTGCTATATGTTCTGAATGCCCGAATTGGGAATCTGTGTCAAAACTTTGTTAGGAATTATGTCATCCTTACTAGCTGGAAGTAAGGGATATGGAGCATGAAGTTATTTCTAGGAGTTGGACACATACCAAGTTTAGCTCAGTTCTGGGCATCTTTGAAATACCTATACAAACTTGTTCCTACATAGTAACTTGCAACTTTGAATGAAAATGTGCTTGCTTACAGCAACGTGCTATATGTTCTGAATGCCCGAATTGGGAATCTGTGTCAAAACTTTGTTAGGAATTATGCGATCCTTACTAGCTGGAAGTAAGGGAGATGGGGCATGAAGTTATTTCTAGGAGTTGGACACATACCAAGTTTAGCTCAGTTCTGGGCATCTTTGAAATACCTATACAAACTTGTTCCTACATAGTAACTTGCAACTTTGAATGAGAATCTGCTTGCTTACAGCAACGTGCTATATGTTCTGAATGCCCGAATTGGGAATCTGTGTCAAAACTTTGTTAGGAATTATGTCATCCTTACTAGCTGGAAGTAAGGGAGATGGAGCATGAAGTTATTTCTAGGAGTTGGACACATACCATGTTTAGCTCAGTTCTGGGCATCTTTGAAATACCTATACAAACTTGTTCCTACATAGTATCTTGCAACTTTGAATGAAAATGTGCTTGCTTACAGCAACGTGCTATATGTTCTGAATGCCCGAATTGGGAATCTGTGTCAAAACTTTGTTAGGAATTATGTGATCCTTACTAGCTGGAAGTAAGGGAGATGGGGCATGAAGTTATTTCTAGGAGTTGGACACATACCAAGTTTAGCTCAGTTCTGGGCATCTTTGAAATACCTATACAAACTTGTTCCTACCTAGTAACTTGCATCTTTGAATGAGAATGTGCTTGCTTACAGCAACGTGTTATATGTCTGATTGCCCGAATAGGGAATCTGTGTCAAAACTTTGTTAGGAATTATGTGATCCTTACTAGCTGGAAGGAAGGGAGATGGGGCATGAAGTTATTTCTAGGAGTTGGACACATACCAAGTTTAGCTCAGTTCTGGGCATCTTTGAAATACCTATACAAACTTGTTCCTACATAGTAACTTGCATCTTTGAATGAGAATATGCTTGTTTACAGCAACGTGCTATATGTTCTGAATGCCCGAATAGGGAATCTGTGTCAAAACTTTGTTAGGAATTATGTGATCCTTACTAGCTGGAAGTAAGGGAGATGGGGCATGAAGTTATTTCTAGGAGTTGGACACATACCAAGATTAGCTCAGTTCTGGGCATCTTTGAAATACCTATACAAACTTGTTCCTACATAGTAACTTGCATCTTTGAATGAGAATGTGCTTGCTTACAGCAACGTGCTATATGTTCTGAATGCCCGAATTGGGAATCTGTGTCAAAACTTTGTTAGGAATTATGCGATACTTACTAGCTGGAAGTAAGGGAGATGGGGCATGAAGTTATTTCTTGGAGTTGGACACATACCAAGTTTAGCTCAGTTCTGGGCATCTTTGAAATACCTATACAAACTTGTTCCTACATAGTAACTTGCAACTTTGAATGAGAATGTGCTTGCTTGCAGCTACGTGCTATATGTTCTGAATGCCCGAATAGGGAATCTCTGTCAAAACTTTGTTAGGAATTACGTGATCCTTACTAGCTGGAAGTAAGGGAGATGGAGCATGAAGTTATTTCTAGGAGTTGGACACATACCAAGTTTTGCTCAGTTCTGGGCATCTTTGAAATACCTATACAAACTTGTTCCTACCTAGTAACTTGCATCTTTGAATGAGAATGTGCTTGCTTACAGCAACGTGCTATATGTTCTGAATGCCCGAATAGGGAATCTGTGTCAAAACTTTGTTAGGAATTATGTGATCCTTACTAGCTGGAAGTAATGGAGATGGGGCATGAAGTTATTTATAGGAGTTGGACACATACCAAGTTTAGCTCAGTTCTGGGCATCTTTGAAATAGCTATACAAACTTGTTCCTACCTAGTAACTTGCATCTTTGAATGAGAATCTGCTTGCTTACAGCAACGTGCTATATGTTCTGAATGCCCGAATTGGGAATCTGTGTCAAAACTTTGTTAGGAATTATGCGATCCTTACTAGCTGGAAGTAAGGGAGATGGGGCATGAAGTTATTTCTAGGAGTTGGACACATACCAAGTTTAGCTCAGTTCTGGGCATCTTTGAAATACCTATACAAACTTGTTCCTACATAGTAACTTGCAACTTTGAATGAAAATGTGCTTGCTTACAGCAACGTGCTATATGTTCTGAATGCCCGAATTGGGAATCTGTGTCAAAACTTTGTTAGGAATTATGTCATCCTTACTAGCTGGAAGTAAGGGATATGGAGCATGAAGTTATTTCTAGGAGTTGGACACATACCAAGTTTAGCTCAGTTCTGGGCATCTTTGAAATACCTATACAAACTTGTTCCTACATAGTAACTTGCAACTTTGAATGAAAATGTGCTTGCTTACAGCAACGTGCTATATGTTCTGAATGCCCGAATTGGGAATCTGTGTCAAAACTTTGTTAGGAATTATGCGATCCTTACTAGCTGGAAGTAAGGGAGATGGGGCATGAAGTTATTTCTAGGAGTTGGACACATACCAAGTTTAGCTCAGTTCTGGGCATCTTTGAAATACCTATACAAACTTGTTCCTACATAGTAACTTGCAACTTTGAATGAGAATCTGCTTGCTTACAGCAACGTGCTATATGTTCTGAATGCCCGAATTGGGAATCTGTGTCAAAACTTTGTTAGGAATTATGTCATCCTTACTAGCTGGAAGTAAGGGAGATGGAGCATCAAGTTATTTCTAGGAGTTGGACACATACCATGTTTAGCTCAGTTCTGGGCATCTTTGAAATACCTATACAAACTTGTTCCTACATAGTATCTTGCAACTTTGAATGAAAATGTGCTTGCTTACAGCAACGTGCTATATGTTCTGAATGCCCGAATTGGGAATCTGTGTCAAAACTTTGTTAGGAATTATGCGATGCTTACCAACTGGAAGTAAGGGAGATGGGGCATGAAGTTATTTCTAGGAGTTGGACACATACCAAGTTTAGCTCAGTTCTGGGCATCTTTGAAATACCTATACAAACTTGTTCCTACATAGTAACTTGCACCTTTGAATGAGAATCTGCTTGCTTACAGCAACGTGCTATATGTTCTGAATGCCCGAATTGGGAATCTGTGTCAAAACTTCGTTAGGAATTATGTGATCCTTACTAGCTGGAAGTAAGGGAGATGGGGCATGAAGTTATTTCTTGGAGTTGGACACATACCAAGTTTAGCTCAGTTCTGGGCATCTTTGAAATACCTATACAAACTTGTTCCTACATAGTAACTTGCACCTTTGAATGAGTATGTGCTTGCTTGCAGCAACGTGCTATATGTTCTGAATGCCCGAATAGGGAATCTGTGTCAAAACTTTGTTAGGAATTATGTGATCCTTACTAGCTGGAAGTAAGGGAGATGGGGCATGAAGTTATTTCTAGGAGTTGGACACATACCATGTTTAGCTCAGTTCTGGGCATCTTTGAGATACCTATACAAACTTGTTCCTACCTAGTAACTTGCATCTTTGAATGAGAATGTGCTTGCTTACAGCAACGTGCTATATGTTCTGAATGCCCGAATAGGGAATCTGTGTCAAAACTTTGTTAGGAATTATGTGATCCTTACTAGCTGGAAGGAAGGGAGATGGGGCATGAAGTTATTTCTAGGAG
Organism: Diceros bicornis minor; assembly: GCF_020826845.1. Taxonomy (NCBI): domain Eukaryota; kingdom Metazoa; phylum Chordata; class Mammalia; order Perissodactyla; family Rhinocerotidae; genus Diceros; species Diceros bicornis. The sequence continues at coordinate 481,441 of NW_026690858.1, read as the reverse complement.
TTGGACACATACCAAGTTTAGCTCAGTTCTGGGCATCTTTGAAATAGCTATACAAACTTGTTCCTACCTAGTAACTTGCATCTTTGAATGAGAATCTGCTTGCTTACAGCAACGTGCTATATGTTCTGAATGCCCGAATTGGGAATCTGTGTCAAAACTTTGTTAGGAATTATGTGATCCTTACTAGCTGGAAGTAAGGGAGATGGGGCATGAAGTTATTTCTAGGAGTTGCACACATACCAAGATTAGCTCAGTTCTGGGCATCTTTGAAATACCTATACAAACTTGTTCCTACATAGTAACTTGCATCTTTGAATGAGAATGTGCTTGCTTACAGCAACGTGCTATATGTTCTGAATGCCCGAATTGGGAATCTGTGTCAAATCTTTGTTAGGAATTATGTGATCCTTACGAGCTGGAAGTAAGGGAGATGGGGCATGAAGTTATTTCTTGGAGTTGGACACATACCAAGTTTAGCTCAGTTCTGGGCATCTTTGAAATACCTATACAAACTTGTTCCTACATAGTAACTTGCAACTTTGAATGAGAATGTGCTTGCTTGCAGCTACGTGCTATATGTTCTGAATGCCCGAATAGGGAATCTCTGTCAAAACTTTGTTAGGAATTATGTGATCCTTACTAGCTGGAAGTACGGGAGATGGAGCATGAAGTTATTTCTAGGAGTTGGACACATACCAAGTTTTGCTCAGTTCTGGGCATCTTTGAAATACCTATACAAACTTGTTCCTACCTAGTCACTTGCATCTTTGTATGAGAATCTGCTTGCTTACAGCAACGTGCTATATGTTCTGAATGCCCGAATTGGGAATCTGTGTCAAAACTTTGTTAGGAATTATGTGATCCGTACTAGCTGGAAGTAAGGGAGATGGGGCATGAAGTTATTTCTAGGAGTTGGACACATACCAAGTTTAGCTCAGTTCTGGGCATCTTTGAAATACCTATACAAACTTGTTCCTACATAGTAACTTGCATCTTTGAATGAGAATCTGCTTGCTTACAGCAACGTGCTATATGTTCTGAATGCCCGAATTGGGAATCTGTGTCAAAACTTTGTTAGGAATTATGTGATCCTTACTAGCTGGAAGTAAGGGAGATGGGGCATGAAGTTATTTCTTGGAGTTGGAGACATACCAAGTTTAGCTCAGTTCTGGGCATCTTTGAAATACCTATACAAACTTGTTCCTACATAGTAACTTGCAACTTTGAATGAGAATGTGCTTGCTTGCAGCAACGTGCTATATGTTCTGAATGCCCGAATTGGGAATCTGTGTCAAAACTTTGTTAGGAATTATGTGATCCTTACTAGCTGGAAGTAAGGGAGATGGAGCATGAAGTTATTTCTAGGAGTTGGACACATACCAAGTTTAGCTCAGTTCTGGGCATCTTAGAAATACCTATACAAACTTGTTCCTACCTAGTAACTTGCAACTTTGAATGAGAATGTGCTTGCTTACAGCAACGTGCTATATGTTCTGAATGCCCGAATAGGTAATCTGTGTCAAAACTTGTTAGGAATTATGTGATCCTTACTAGCTGGAAGTAAGGGAGATGGGGCATGAAGTTATTTCTAGGAGTTGGACACATACCAAGTTTAGCTCAGTTCTGGGCATCTTTGAAATACCTATACAAACTTGTTCCTACCTAGTAACTTGCATCTTTGAATGAGAATCTGCTTGCTTCCAGCAACGTGCTATATGTTCTGAATGCCCGAATTGGGAATCTGTGTCAAAACTTTGTTAGGAATTATGTGATCCTTACTAGCTGGAAGTAAGGGAGATGGGGCAGGAAGTTATTTCTAGGAGTTGGACACATACCAAGTTTAGCTCAGTTCTGGGCATCTTTGAAATACCTATACAAACTTGTTCCTACATAGTAACTTGCATCTTTGAATGAGAATGTGCTTGCTTACAGCAACGTGCTATATATTCTGAATGCCCGAATTGGGAATCTGTGTCAAAACTTTGTTAGGCAATATGTGATCCTTACTAGCTGGAAGTAAGGGAGATAGGGCATGATGTTATTTCTAGGAGTTGGACACATACCAAGTTTAGCTCAGTTCTGGGCATCTTTGAAATACCTATACATACTTGTTCCTACATAGTAACTTGCATCTTTGAATGAGAATGTGCTTGCTTACAGCAACGTGCTATATGTTCTGAATGCCCGAATTGGGAATCTGTGTCAAATCTTTGTTAGGAATTATGTGATCCTTACTAGCTGGAAGTAAGGGAGATGGGGCATGAAGTTATTTCTTGGAGTTGGACACATACCAAGTTTAGCTCAGTTCTGGGCATCTTTGAAATACCTATACAAACTTGTTCCTACATAGTAACTTGCAACTTTGAATGAGAATGTGCTTGCTTGCAGCTACGTGCTATATGTTCTGAATGCCCGAATAGGGAATCTCTGTCAAAACTTTGTTAGGAATTATGTGATCCTTACTAGCTGGAAGTAAGGGAGATGGAGCATGAAGTTATTTCTAGGAGTTGGACACATACCAAGTTTTGCTCAGTTCTGGGCATCTTTGAAATACCTATACAAACTTGTTACTACCTAGTATCTTGCATCTTTGAATGAGAATGTGCTTGCTTACAGCAACGTGCTATATGTTCTGAATGCCCGAATAGGGAATCTGTGTCAAAACTTTGTTAGGAATTATGTGATCCTTACTAGCTGGAAGTAAGGGAGATGGGGCATGAAGTTATTTCTAGGAGTTGGACACATAACAAGTTTAGCTCAGTTCTGGGCATCTTTGAAATACCTATACAAACTTGTTCCTACATAGTAACTTGCATCTTTGAATGAGAATCTGCTTGCTTACAGCAACGTGCTATATGTTCTGAATGCCCGAATTGGGAATCTGTGTCAAAACTTTGTTAGGAATTATGTGATCCTTACTAGCTAGAAGTAAGGGAGATGGGGCATGAAGTTATTTCTAGGAGTTGCACACATACCAAGATTAGCTCAGTTTTGGGCATCTTTGAAATACCTATACAAACTTGTTCCTACATAGTAACTTGCATCTTTGAATGAGAATATGCTTGCTTACAGCAACGTGCTATATGTTCTGAATGCCCGAATTGGGAATCTGTGTCAAAACTTTGTTAGGAATTATGTGATCCTTACTAGCTGGAAGTAAGGGAGATGGGGCATGAAGTTATTTCTAGGAGTTGGACACATACCAAGTTTAGCTCAGTTCTGGGCATCTTTGAAATACCTATACAAACTTGTTCCTACATAGTAACTTGCAACTTTGAATGAGAATGTGCTTGCTTGCAGCTACGTGCTATATGTTCTGAATGCCCGAATAGGGAATCTGTGTCAAAACTTTGTTAGGAATTATGTGATCCTTACTAGCTGGAAGTAAGGGAGATGGAGCATGAAGTTATTTCTAGGAGTTGGACACATACCAAGTTTTGCTCAGTTCTGGGCATCTTTGAAATACCTATACAAACTTGTTCCTACCTAGTAACTTGCATCTTTGAATGAGAATGTGCTTGCTTACAGCAACGTGCTATATGTTCTGAATGCCCGAATAGGGAATCTGTGTCAAAACTTTGTTAGGAATTATGTGATCCTTACTAGCTGAAAGTAAGGGAGATGGGGCATGAAGTTATTTCTAGGAGTTGGACACATACCAAGTTTAGCTCAGTTCTGGGCATCTTTGAAATAGCTATACAAACTTGTTCCTACCTAGTAACTTGCATCTTTGAATGAGAATCTGCTTGCTTACAGCAACGTGCTATATGTTCTGAATGCCCGAATTGGGAATATGTGTCAAAACTTTGTTAGGATTTATGTGATCCTTACTAGCTGGAAGTAAGGGAGATGGGGCATGAAGTTATTTCTAGGAGTTGGACACATACCAAGTTTAGCTCAGTTCTGGGCATCTTTGAAATACCTATACAAACTTGTTCCTACCTAGAAACTTGCATCTTTGAATGAGAATCTGCTTGCTTACAGCAACGTGCTATATGTTCTGAATGCCCGAATTGGGAATCTGTGTCAAAACTTTGTTAGGAATTATGTGATCCTTACTAGCTGGAAGTAAGGGAGATGGCGCATGAATTTATTTCTAGAGGTTGGACACATACCAAGTTTAGCTCAGTTCTGGGCATCTTTGAAATACCTATAGAAACTTGTTCCTACCTAGTAACTTGCATCTTTTAATGAGAATCTGCTTGCTTACAGCAACGTGCTATATGTTCTGAATGCCCGAATTGGGAATCTGTGTCAAAACTTTGTTAGAAATTATGTCATCCTTACTAGCTGGAAGTAAGGGAGATGGGGCATGAAGTTATTTCTAGGAGTTGGACACATACCAAGTTTAGCTCAGTTCTGGGCATCTTTGAAATACCTATACAAACTTGTTCCTACATAGTAACTTGCAACTTTGAATGAAAATGTGCTTGCTTACAGCAACGTGCTATATGTTCTGAATGCCCGAATTGCGAATCTGTGTCAAAACTTTGTTAGGAATTATGTGATCCTTACTAGCTGGAAGTAAGGGAGATGGGGCATGAAGTTATTTCTAGGAGTTGGACACATACCAAGTTTAGCTCAATTCTGGGCATCTTTGAAATACCTATACAAACTTGTTCCTACATAGTAACTTGCAACTTTGAATGAGAATCTGCTTGCTTACAGCAACGTGCTATATGTTCTGAATGCCCGAATTGGGAATGTGTGTCAAAACTTTGTTAGGAATTATGTCATCCTTACTAGCTGGAAGTAAGGGAGATGGGGCATGAAGTTATTTCTAGGAGTTGGACACATACCAAGTTTAGCTCAGTTCTGGGCATCTTTGAAATACCTATACAAACTTGTTCCTACTTAGTAACTTGCAACTTTGAATGAGAATGTGCTTGCTTACAGCAACGTGCTATATGTTCTGAATGCCCGAATAGGGAATCTGTGTCAAAACTTTGTTAGGAATTATGTGATCCTTACAAGCTGGAAGTAAGGGAGATGGAGCATGAAGTTTTTCTAGGAGTTGGACACATACCAAGTTTAGCTCAGTTCTGGGCATCTTTGAAATACCTATACAAACTTGTTCCTACCTAGTAACTTGCATCTTTGAATGAGAATCTGCTTGCTTACAGCAACGTGCTATATGTTCTGAATGCCCGAATTGGGAATCTGTGTCAAAACTTTGTTAGGAATTATGTGATCCTTACTAGCTGGAAGTAAGGGAGATGGGGCATGAAGTTATTTCTTGGAGTTGGAGACATACCAAGTTTAGCTCAGTTCTGGGCATCTTTGAAATACCTATACAAACTTGTTCCTACATAGTAACTTGCAACTTTGAATGAGAATGTGCTTGCTTGCAGCAACGTGCTATATGTTCTGAATGCCAGAATTGGGAATCTGTGTCAAAACTTTGTTAGGAATTATGTGATCCTTACTAGCTGGAAGTAAGGGAGATGGAGCATGAAGTTATTTCTAGGAGTTGGACACATACCAAGTTTAGCTCAGTTCTGGGCATCTTTGAAATACCTATACAAACTTGTTCCTACCTAGTAACTTGCAACTTTGAATGAGAATGTGCTTGCTTACAGCAACGTGCTATATGTTCTGAATGCCCGAATAGGTAATCTGTGTCAAAACTTGTTAGGAATTATGTGATCCTTACTAGCTGGAAGTAAGGGAGATGGGGCATGAAGTTATTTCTAGGAGTTGGACACATACCAAGTTTAGCTCAGTTCTGGGCATCTTTGAAATACCTATACAAACTTGTTCCTACCTAGTAACTTGCATCTTTGAATGAGAATCTGCTTGCTTCCAGCAACGTGCTATATGTTCTGAATGCCCGAATTGGGAATCTGTGTCAAAACTTTGTTAGGAATTATGTGATCCTTACTAGCTGGAAGTAAGGGAGATGGGGCAGGAAGTTATTTCTAGGAGTTGGACACATACCAAGTTTAGCTCAGTTCTGGGCATCTTTGAAATACCTATACAAACTTGTTCCTACCTAGTCACTTGCATCTTTGAATGAGAATCTGCTTGCTTACAGCAACGTGCTATATGTTCTGAATGCCCGAATTGGGAATCTGTGTCAAAACTTTGTTAGGAATTATGTGATCCTTACTAGCTAGAAGTAAGGGAGATGGGGCATGAAGTTATTTCTAGGAGTTGGACACATACCAAGTTTAGCTCAGTTCTGGGCATCTTTGAAATACCTATACAAACTTGTTCCTACATAGTAACTTGCAACTTTGAATGAGAATCTGCTTGCTTACAGCAACGTGCTATATGTTCTGAATGCCCGAATTGGGAATCTGTGTCAAAACTTTGTTAGGAATTATGTGATCCTTACTAGCTGGAAGTAAGGGAGATGGGGCATGAAGTTATTTCTAGGAGTTGGACACATACCAAGTTTAGCTCAGTTCTGGGCATCTTTGAAATACCTATACAAACTTGTTCCTACATAGTAACTTGCATCTTTGAATGAGAATGTGCTTGCTTACAGCAACGTGCTATATGTTCTGAATGCCCGAATTGGGAATCTGTGTCAAAACTTTGTTAGGAATTATGTGATCCTTACTAGCTGGAAGTAAGGGAGATGGGGCATGAAGTTATTTCTAGGAGTTGCACACATACCAAGATTAGCTCAGTTTTGGGCATCTTTGAAATACCTATACAAACTTGTTCCTACATAGTAACTTGCATCTTTGAATGAGAATATGCTTGCTTACAGCAACGTGCTATATGTTCTGAATGCCCGAATTGGGAATCTGTGTCAAAACTTTGTTAGGAATTATGTGATCCTTACTAGCTGGAAGTAAGGGAGATGGGGCATGAAGTTATTTCTTGGAGTTGGACACATACCAAGTTTAGCTCAGTTCTGGGCATCTTTGAAATACCTATACAAACTTGTTCCTACATAGTAACTTGCAACTTTGAATGAGAATGTGCTTGCTTGCAGCTACGTGCTATATGTTCTGAATGCCCGAATAGGGAATCTGTGTCAAAACTTTGTTAGGAATTATGTGATCCTTACTAGCTGGAAGTAAGGGAGATGGAGCATGAAGTTATTTCTAGGAGTTGGACACATACCAAGTTTAGCTCAGTTCTGGGCATCTTTGAAATACCTATACAAACTTGTTCCTACCTAGTAACTTGCATCTTTGAATGAGAATGTGCTTGCTTACAGCAACGTGCTATATGTTCTGAATGCCCGAATAGGGAATCTGTGTCAAAACTTTGTTAGGAATTATGTGATCCTTACTAGCTGAAAGTAAGGGAGATGGGGCATGAAGTTATTTCTAGGAGTTGGACACATACCAAGTTTAGCTCAGTTCTGGGCATCTTTGAAATAGCTTTACAAACTTGTTCCTACCTAGTAACTTGCATCTTTGAATGAGAATCTGCTTGCTTACAGCAACGTGCTATATGTTCTGAATGCCCGAATTGGGAATATGTGTCAAAACTTTGTTAGGATTTATGTGATCCTTACTAGCTGGAAGTAAGGGAGATGGGGCATGAAGTTATTTCTAGGAGTTGGACACATACCAAGTTTAGCTCAGTTCTGGGCATCTTTGAAATACCTATACAAACTTGTTCCTACCTAGAAACTTGCATCTTTGAATGAGAATCTGCTTGCTTACAGCAACGTGCTATATGTTCTGAATGCCCGAATTGGGAATCTGTGTCAAAACTTTGTTAGGAATTATGTGATCCTTACTAGCTGGAAGTAAGGGAGATGGCGCATGAATTTATTTCTAGAGGTTGGACACATACCAAGTTTAGCTCAGTTCTGGGCATCTTTGAAATACCTATAGAAACTTGTTCCTACCTAGTAATTTGCATCTTTTAATGAGAATCTGCTTGCTTACAGCAACGTGCTATATGTTCTGAATGCCCGAATTGGGAATCTGTGTCAAAACTTTGTTAGAAATTATGTCATCCTTACTAGCTGGAAGTAAGGGAGATGGGGCATGAAGTTATTTCTAGGAGTTGGACACATACCAAGTTTAGCTCAGTTCTGGGCATCTTTGAAATACCTATACAAACTTGTTCCTACATAGTAACTTGCAACTTTGAATGAAAATGTGCTTGCTTACAGCAACGTGCTATATGTTCTGAATGCCCGAATTGCGAATCTGTGTCAAAACTTTGTTAGGAATTATGTGATCCTTACTAGCTGGAAGTAAGGGAGATGGGGCATGAAGTTATTTCTAGGAGTTGGACACATACCAAGTTTAGCTCAATTCTGGGCATCTTTGAAATACCTATACAAACTTGTTCCTACATAGTAACTTGCAACTTTGAATGAGAATCTGCTTGCTTACAGCAACGTGCTATATGTTCTGAATGCCCGAATTGGGAATGTGTGTCAAAACTTTGTTAGGAATTATGTCATCCTTACTAGCTGGAAGTAAGGGAGATGGGGCATGAAGTTATTTCTAGGAGTTGGACACATACCAAGTTTAGCTCAGTTCTGGGCATCTTTGAAATACCTATACAAACTTGTTCCTACTTAGTAACTTGCAACTTTGAATGAGAATGTGCTTGCTTACAGCAACGTGCTATATGTTCTGAATGCCCGAATAGGGAATCTGTGTCAAAACTTTGTTAGGAATTATGTGATCCTTACAAGCTGGAAGTAAGGGAGATGGAGCATGAAGTTTTTCTAGGAGTTGGACACATACCAAGTTTAGCTCAGTTCTGGGCATCTTTGAAATACCTATACAAACTTGTTCCTACCTAGTAACTTGCATCTTTGAATGAGAATGTGCTTGCTTACAGCAACGTGCTATATGTTCTGAATGCCCGAATTGGGAATCTGTGTCAAAACTTTGTTAGGAATTATGTGATCCTTACTAGCTGGAAGTAAGGGAGATGGGGCATGAAGTTATTTCTTGGAGTTGGAGACATACCAAGTTTAGCTCAGTTCTGGGCATCTTTGAAATACCTATACAAACTTGTTCCTACATAGTAACTTGCAACTTTGAATGAGAATGTGCTTGCTTGCAGCAACGTGCTATATGTTCTGAATGCCAGAATTGGGAATCTGTGTCAAAACTTTGTTAGGAATTATGTGATCCTTACTAGCTGGAAGTAAGGGAGATGGAGCATGAAGTTATTTCTAGGAGTTGGACACATACCAAGTTTAGCTCAGTTCTGGGCATCTTTGAAATACCTATACAAACTTGTTCCTACCTAGTAACTTGCAACTTTGAATGAGAATGTGCTTGCTTACAGCAACGTGCTATATGTTCTGAATGCCCGAATAGGTAATCTGTGTCAAAACTTGTTAGGAATTATGTGATCCTTACTAGCTGGAAGTAAGGGAGATGGGGCATGAAGTTATTTCTAGGAGTTGGACACATACCAAGTTTAGCTCAGTTCTGGGCATCTTTGAAATACCTATACAAACTTGTTCCTACCTAGTAACTTGCATCTTTGAATGAGAATCTGCTTGCTTCCAGCAACGTGCTATATGTTCTGAATGCCCGAATTGGGAATCTGTGTCAAAACTTTGTTAGGAATTATGTGATCCTTACTAGCTGGAAGTAAGGGAGATGGGGCAGGAAGTTATTTCTAGGAGTTGGACACATACCAAGTTTAGCTCAGTTCTGGGCATCTTTGAAATACCTATACAAACTTGTTCCTACCTAGTCACTTGCATCTTTGAATGAGAATCTGCTTGCTTACAGCAACGTGCTATATGTTCTGAATGCCCGAATTGGGAATCTGTGTCAAAACTTTGTTAGGAATTATGTGATCCTTACTAGCTAGAAGTAAGGGAGATGGGGCATGAAGTTATTTCTAGGAGTTGGACACATACCAAGTTTAGCTCAGTTCTGGGCATCTTTGAAATACCTATACAAACTTGTTCCTACATAGTAACTTGCAACTTTGAATGAGAATCTGCTTGCTTACAGCAACGTGCTATATGTTCTGAATGCCCGAATTGGGAATCTGTGTCAAAACTTTGTTAGGAATTATGTGATCCTTACTAGCTGGAAGTAAGGGAGATGGGGCATGAAGTTATTTCTAGGAGTTGGACACATACCAAGTTTAGCTCAGTTCTGGGCATCTTTGAAATACCTATACAAACTTGTTCCTACATAGTAACTTGCATCTTTGAATGAGAATGTGCTTGCTTACAGCAACGTGCTATATGTTCTGAATGCCCGAATTGGGAATCTGTGTCAAAACTTTGTTAGGAATTATGTGATCCTTACTAGCTGGAAGTAAGGGAGATGGGGCATGAAGTTATTTCTAGGAGTTGCACACATACCAAGATTAGCTCAGTTTTGGGCATCTTTGAAATACCTATACAAACTTGTTCCTACATAGTAACTTGCATCTTTGAATGAGAATATGCTTGCTTACAGCAACGTGCTATATGTTCTGAATGCCCGAATTGGGAATCTGTGTCAAAACTTTGTTAGGAATTATGTGATCCTTACTAGCTGGAAGTAAGGGAGATGGGGCATGAAGTTATTTCTTGGAGTTGGACACATACCAAGTTTAGCTCAGTTCTGGGCATCTTTGAAATACCTATACAAACTTGTTCCTACATAGTAACTTGCAACTTTGAATGAGAATGTGCTTGCTTGCAGCTACGTGCTATATGTTCTGAATGCCCGAATAGGGAATCTGTGTCAAAACTTTGTTAGGAATTATGTGATCCTTACTAGCTGGAAGTAAGGGAGATGGAGCATGAAGTTATTTCTAGGAGTTGGACACATACCAAGTTTTGCTCAGTTCTGGGCATCTTTGAAATACCTATACAAACTTGTTCCTACCTAGTAACTTGCATCTTTGAATGAGAATGTGCTTGCTTACAGCAACGTGCTATATGTTCTGAATGCCCGAATAGGGAATCTGTGTCAAAACTTTGTTAGGAATTATGTGATCCTTACTAGCTGAAAGTAAGGGAGATGGGGCATGAAGTTATTTCTAGGAGTTGGACACATACCAAGTTTAGCTCAGTTCTGGGCATCTTTGAAATAGCTATACAAACTTGTTCCTACTTAGTAACTTGCATCTTTGAATGAGAATCTGCTTGCTTACAGCAACGTGCTATATGTTCTGAATGCCCGAATTGGGAATATGTGTCAAAACTTTGTTAGGATTAATGTGATCCTTACTAGCTGGAAGTAAGGGAGATGGGGCATGAAGTTATTTCTAGGAGTTGGACACATACCAAGTTTAGCTCAGTTCTGGGCATCTTTGAAATACCTATACAAACTTGTTCCTACCTAGTAACTTGCATCTTTGAATGAGAATCTGCTTGCTTACAGCAACGTGCTATATGTTCTGAATGCCCGAATTGGGAATCTGTGTCAAAACTTTGTTAGGAATTATGTGATCCTTACTAGCTGGAAGTAAGGGAGATGGCGCATGAATTTATTTCTAGAGGTTGGACACATACCAAGTTTAGCTCAGTTCTGGGCATCTTTGAAATACCTATAGAAACTTGTTCCTACCTAGTAACTTGCATCTTTTAATGAGAATCTGCTTGCTTACAGCAACGTGCTATATGTTCTGAATGCCCGAATTGGGAATCTGTGTCATAACTTTGTTAGAAATTATGTCATCCTTACTAGCTGGAAGTAAGGGAGATGGGGCATGAAGTTATTTCTAGGAGTTGGACACATACCAAGTTTAGCTCAGTTCTGGGCATCTTTGAAATACCTATACAAACTTGTTCCTACATAGTAACTTGCAACTTTGAATGAAAATGTGCTTGCTTACAGCAACGTGCTATATGTTCTGAATGCCCGAATTGGGAATCTGTGTCAAAACTTTGTTAGGAATTATGTGATCCTTACTAGCTGGAAGTAAGGGAGATGGGGCAGGAAGTTATTTCTAGGAGTTGGACACATACCAAGTTTAGCTCAATTCTGGGCATCTTTGAAATACCTATACAAACTTGTTCCTACATAGTAACTTGCAACTTTGAATGAGAATGTGCTTGCTTACAGCAACGTGCTATATGTTCTGAATGCCCGAATTGGGAATGTGTGTCAAAACTTTGTTAGGAATTATGTCATCCTTACTAGCTGGAAGTAAGGGAGATGGGGCATGAAGTTATTTCTAGGAGTTGGACACATACCAAGTTTAGCTCAGTTCTGGGCATCTTTGAAATACCTATACAAACTTGTTCCTACTTAGTAACTTGCAACTTTGAATGAGAATGTGCTTGCTTACAGCAACGTGCTATATGTTCTGAATGCCCGAATAGGGAATCTGTGTCAAAACTTTGTTAGGAATTATGTGATCCTTACAAGCTGGAAGTAAGGGAGATGGAGCATGAAGTTTTTCTAGGAGTTGGACACATACCAAGTTTAGCTCAGTTCTGGGCATCTTTGAAATACCTATACAAACTTGTTCCAACCTAGTAACTTGCATCTTTGAATGAGAATCTGCTTGCTTACAGCAACGTGCTATATGTTCTGAATGCCCGAATTGGGAATCTGTGTCAAAACTTTGTTAGGAATTATGTGATCCTTACTAGCTGGAAGTAAGGGAGATGGGGCATGAAGTTATTTCTTGGAGTTGGAGACATACCAAGTTTAGCTCAGTTCTGGGCATCTTTGAAATACCTATACAAACTTGTTCCTACATAGTAACTTGCAACTTTGAATGAGAATGTGCTTGCTTGCAGCAACGTGCTATATGTTCTGAATGCCCGAATTGGGAATCTGTGTCAAAACTTTGTTAGGAATTATGTGATCCTTACTAGCTGGAAGTAAGGGAGATGGAGCATGAAGTTATTTCTAGGAGTTGGACACATACCAAGTTTAGCTCAGTTCTGGGCATCTTTGAAATACCTATACAAACTTGTTCCTACCTAGTAACTTGCAACTTTGAATGAGAATGTGCTTGCTTACAGCAACGTGCTATAAGTTCTGAATGCCCGAATAGGTAATCTGTGTCAAAACTTGTTAGGAATTATGTGATCCTTACTAGCTGGAAGTAAGGGAGATGAGGCATGAAGTTATTTCTAGGAGTTGGACACATACCAAGTTTAGCTCAGTTCTGGGCATCTTTGAAATACCTATACAAACTTGTTCCTACCTAGTAACTTGCATCTTTGAATGGGAATCTGCTTGCTTCCAGCAACGTGCTATATGTTCTGAATGCCCGAATTGGGAATCTGTGTCAAAACTTTGTTAGGAATTATGTGATCCTTACTAGCTGGAAGTAAGGGAGATGGGGCAGGAAGTTATTTCTAGGAGTTGGACACATACCAAGTTTAGCTCAGTTCTGGGCATCTTTGAAATACCTATACAAACTTGTTCCTACATAGTAACTTGCATCTTTGAATGAGAATGTGCTTGCTTACAGCAACGTGCTATATGTTCTGAATTCCCGAATTGGGAATCTGTGTCAAAACTTTGTTAGGCAATATGTGATCCTTACTAGCTGGAAGTAAGGGAGATTGGGCATGAAATTATTTCTAGGAGTTGGACACATACCAAGTTTAGCTCAGTTCTGGGCATCTTTGAAATACCTATAAAAACTTGTTCCTACATAGTAACTTGCATCTTTGAATGCGAATGTGCTTGCTTACAGCAACGTGCTACATGTTCTGAATGCCCGAATTGGGAATCTGTGTCAAAACTTTGTTAGGAATTATGTGATCCTTACTAGCTGGAAGTAAGGGAGATGGGGCATGAAGTTATTTCTAGGAGTTGGACACATACCAAGTTTAGCTCAGTTCTGGGCATCATTGAAATACCTATACAAACTTGTTCCTACATATTAACTTGCACCTTTAATGAGAATGTGCTTGCTTAGAGCAACGTGCTATATGTTCTGAATGCCCGAATTGGGAATCTGTGTCAAAATTTGTTAGGAATTATGTGATCCTTACTAGCTGGAAGTAAGGGAGTTGGGGCATGAAGGTATTTCTAGGAGTTGGACACATACCAAGTTGAGCTCAGTTCTGGGCATCTTTGAAATACCTATACAAACTTGTTCCTACATATTAACTTGCAAATTTGAATGAGAATGTGCTTGCTTAAAGCAACGTGCTATATGATCTGAATGCCCGAATTCGGAATCTGTGTCAAAACTTTGTTAGGAATTATGTCATCCTTACTAGCTGGAAGTAAGGGAGATGGGACATGAGGTTATTTACAGGAGTTGGAGACATACAACGTTTAGCTCAGTTCCGGGCATCTTTGAAATACCTATACAAACTTGTTCCTACATAGTAACTTGCAACTTTGAATGAGAATGTGCTTGCTTACAGCAACGTGCTATATGTTCTTAACGCCCGAATTGGGAATCTGTGTCAAAACTTTGTTAGGAATTATGTGATCCTTACTAGCTGGAAGTAAGGGAGATGGGGCATGAAGGTATTTCTAGGAGTTGGACACATACAAAGTTTAGCACAGTTCTGGGCATCTTTGAAATACCTATACAAACTTGTTCCTACATAGTAACTTGCAACTTTGAATGAGAATGTGCTTGCTTACAGCAACGTGCTATATGTTCTGAATGCCCGAATTGGGAATCTGTGTCAAAACTTTGTTAGGAATTATGTGATCCTTACTAGCTGGAAGTAAGGGAGATGGGGCATGAAGTTATTTCTAGGAGTTGGACACATACCAAGTTTAGCTCAGTTCTGGGCATCTTTGAAATACCTATACAAACTTGTTCCTACATAGTAACTTGCAACTTTGAATGAGAATGTGCTTGCTTACAGCAACGTGCTATATGTTCTGAATGCCCGAATTGGGAATCTGTGTCAAAACTTTGTTAGGAATTATGTGATCCTTACTAGCTGGAAGTAAGGGAGATGGGGCATGAAGTTATTTCTAGGAGTTGGACACATACCAAGTTTAGCTCAGTTCTGGGCATCTTTGAAATACCTATACAAACTTGTTCCTACATATTAACTTGCAAATTTGAATGAGAATGTGCTTGCTTACAGCAACGTGCTATATGTTCTGAATGCCCGAATTCGGAATCTGTGTCAAAACTTTGTTAGGAATTATGTCATCCTTACTAGCTGGAAGTAAGGGAGATGGGACATGAGGTTATTTACAGGAGTTGGAGACATACAACGTTTAGCTCAGTTCTGGGCATCTTTGAAATACCTATACAAACTTGTTCCTACATAGTAACTTGCAACTTTGAATGAGAATGTGCTTGCTTACAGCAACGTGCTATATGTTCTGAATGCCCGAATTGGGAATCTGTGTCAAAACTTTGTTAGGAAATATGTGATCCTTACTAGCTGGAAGTAAGGGAGATGGGGCATGAAGGTATTTCTAGGAGTTGGACACATACCAAGTTTAGCACAGTTCTGGGCATCTTTGAAATACCTATACAAACTTGTTCCTACATAGTAACTTGCAACTTTGAATGAGAATGTGCTTGCTTACAGCAACGTGCTATATGTTCTGAATGCCCGAATTGGGAATCTGTGTCAAAACTTTGTTAGGAATTATGTGATCCTTACTAGCTGGAAGTAAGGGAGTTGGGGCATGAAGGTATTTCTAGGAGTTGGACACATACCAAGTTTAGCTCAGTTCTGGGCATCTTTGAAATGCCTATACAAACTTGTTCATACATAGTAACTTGCAACTTTGAATGAGAATGTGCTTGCTTACAGCAACGTGCTATATGTTCTGAATGCCCGAATTGGGAATGTGTCAAAACTTTGTTAGGAATTATGTGATCCTTACTAGCTGGAAGTAAGGGAGATGGGGCATGAAGTTATTTCTAGGAGTTGGACACATACCAAGTTTAGCTCAGTTCCGGGCATCTTTGAAATACCTATACAAACTTGTTCCTACATAGTAACTTCCAACTTTGAATGAGAATGTGCTTGCTTACAGCAACGTGCTATATGTTCTGAATGCCCGAATTGGGAATCTGTGTCAAAACTTTGTTAGGAATTATGTGATCCTTACTAGCTGGAAGTAAGGGAGATGGGGCATGAAGTTATTTCTAGGAGTTGGAGTCATACCAAGTTTAGCTCACTTCTGGGCATCTTTGAAAAACCTATACTAACTTGTTCCTACATAGCAACTTGCATCTTTGAATGAGAATGTGCTTGCTTACAGCAACGTGCTATATGTTCTGAATGCCCGAATTGGGAATCTGTGTCAAAACTTTGTTAGGAATTATGTGATCCTTACTAGCTGGAAGTAAGGGAGTTGGGGCATGAAGGTACTTCTAGGAGTTGGACACATACCAAGTTTAGCTCAGTTCTGGGCATCTTTGAAATACCTATACAAACTTGTTCCTACATAGAAACTTGCAACTTTGAATGAGAATGTGCTTGCTTACAGCAACGTGCTATATGTTCTGAATGCCTGAATTGGGAATCTGTGTGAAAACTTTGTTAGGAATTATGTGATCCTTACTAGCTGGAAGTAAGGGAGTTGGGGCATGAAGTTATTTCTAGGAGTTAGACACATACCAAGTTTCGCTCAGTTCTGGGCATCTTTGAAATACCTATACAAACTTGTTCCTACATATTAACTTGCAACTTTGAATGAGAATGTGCTTGCTTAGAGCAACGTGCTATATGTTCTGAATGTCCGAATTGGGAATCTGTGTCAAAATTTGTTAGGAATTATGTGATCCTTACTAGCTGGAAGTAAGGGAGTTGGGGAATGAAGGTATTTCTAGGAGTTGGACACATACCAAGTTTAGCACAGTTCTGGGCATCTTTGAAATACCTATACAAACTTGTTCCTACATAGTAACTTGCAACTTTGAATGAGAATGTGCTTGCTTACAGCAACGTGCTATATGTTCTGAATGCACGAATAGGGAATCTGTGTCAAAACTTTGTTAGGAATTATGTGATCCTTACTAGCTGGAAGTAAGGGAGATGGGGCATGAAGTTATTTCTAGGAGTTGGAGACATACCAAGTTTAGCTCAGTTCTGGGCATCTTTGAAATACCTATACAAACTTGTTCCTACATAGTAACTTGCAACTTTGAATGAGAATGTGCTTGCTTACAGCAACGTGCTATATGTTCTGAATGCCCGAATTGGGAATCTGTGTCAAAACTTTGTTAGGAATTATGTGATCCTTACTAGCTGGAAGTAATGGAGATGGGGCATGAAGTTATTTCTAGGAGTTGGACACATACCAAGTTTAGCTCAGTTCTGGGCATCTTTGAAATACCTATACAAACTTGTTCCTACATAGTAACTTGCAACTTTGAATGAGAATGTGCTTGCTTACAGCAAAGTGCTATATGTTCTGAATGCCCGAATTGGGAATCTGTGTCAAAACTTTGTTAGGAATTATGTGATCCTTACTAGCTGGAAGTAATGGAGATGGGGCATGAAGTTATTTCTAGGAGTTGGACACATACAAAGTTTAGCTCAGTTCTGGGCATCTTTGAAATACCTATACAAACTTGTTCCTACATAGTAGCTTGCAACTTTGAATGAGAATGTGCTTGCTTACAGCAACGTGCTATATGTTCTGAATGCCCGAATTGGGAATCTGTGTCAAAATTTGTTAGGAATTATGTGATCCTTACTAGATGGAAGTAAGGGAGTTGGGGCATGAAGGTATTTCTAGGAGTTGGACACATACCAATTTTAGCACAGTTCTGGGCATCTTTGAAATACCTATACAAACTTGTTCCTACATAGTAACTTGCAACTTTGAATGAGAATGTGCTTGCTTACAGCAACGTGCTATATGTTCTGAATGCCCGAAAAGGGAATCTGTGTCAAAACTTTGTTAGGAATTATGTGATCCTTACTAGCTGGAAGTAAGGGAGATGGGGCATGAAGTTATTTCTAGGAGTTGGACACATACCAAGTTTAGCTCAGTTCTGGGCATTTTGAAATACCTATACAAACTTGTTCCTACATAGTAACTTGCAACTTTGAATGAGAATGTGCTTGCTTACAGCAACGTGCTATATGTTCTGAATGCCCGAATTGGGAAATTGTGTCAAATCTTTGTTAGGAATTATGTGATCCTTACTAGCTGGAAGTAAGGGAGATGGGGCATGAAGTTATTTCTAGGAGTTGGACACATACCAAGTTTAGCTCAGTTCTGGGCATCTTTGAAATACCTACACAAACTTGTTCCTACATAGTAACTTGCAACTTTGAATGAGAATGTGCTTGCTTACAACAACGTGCTATATGTTCTGAATGACCGAATTGGGAATCTGTGTCAAAACTTTGTTAGGAATTATGTGATCCTTACTAGATGGAAGTAAGGGAGATGGGGCATGAAGCTATTTCTAGGAGTTGGAGACATACAACGTTTAGCTCAGTTCTGGGCATCTTTGAAATACCTATACAAACTTGTTCCTACATAGTAACTTGCAACTTTGAATGAGAATGTGCTTGCTTTCAGCAACGTGTAATATGTTCTGAATGCCCGAATAGTGAATTTGTGTCAAAACTTTGTTAGGAATTATGTGATCCTTACTAGCTGGAAGTAAGGGAGTTGGGGCATGAAGGTATTTCTAGCAGTTGGACACATACCAAGTTTAGCACAGTTCTGGGCATCTTTGAAATACCTATACAAACTTGTTCCTACATATTAACTGCAACTTTGAATGAGAATGTGCTTGCTTACAGCAACGTGCTATATGTTGTCAATTCCCAAATTGGGAATCTGTGTCAAAACTTTGTTAGGAATTATGTGATCCTTACTAGCTGGAAGTAAGGGAGATGGGGCATGAAGTTATTTCTAGGAGTTGGACACATACCAAGTTTAGCTAAGTTCTGGGCATCTTTAAAATACCTATACAAACTTGTTCCTACATATTAACTTGCAACTTTGAATGAGAATGTGCTTGCTTAGAGCAACGTGCTATATGTTCTGAATGCCCGAATTGGGAATCTGTGTCAAAACTTTGTTAGGAATTATGTGATCCTTACTAGATGGAAGTAAGGGAGATGGGGCATGAAGTTATTTCTAGGAGTTGGACACATACCAAGTTTAGCTCAGTTCTGGGCATCTTTGAAAGTCCTATTCAAACTTGTTCCTACATAGTAACTTGCAACTTTGAATGAGAATGTGCTTGCTTACAGCAACGTGCTATATGTTCTGAATGCCCGAATTGGGAATCTGTGTCAAAACGTGGTTAGGAATTATGTGATCCTTACTAGCTGGAAGTAAGGGAGTTGGGGCATGAAGGTATTTCTAGGAGTTGGACACATACCAAGTTTTGCTCAGTTCTGGGCATCTTTGAAATACCTATACAAACTTGTTCCTACATAGTAACTTGCAACTTTGAATGAGAATGTGCTTGCTTACAGCAACGTGCTATATGTTGTGAATGCCCGAATTGGGAATCTGTGTCAAAACTTTGTTAGAAATTATGTGATCCTTACTAGCTGGAAGTAAGGGAGATGGGGCATGAAGTTATTTCTAGGAGTTGGAGACATACCAAGTTTAGCTCAGTTCTGGGCATCTTTGAAATACCTATACAAACTTGTTCCTACATAGTAACTTGCAACTTTGAAGGAGAATGTGCTTGCTTACAGCAACGTGCTATATGTTCTGAATGCCCGAATTGGGAATCTGTGTCAAAACTTTGTTAGGAATTATGTGATCCTTACTAGATGGAAGTAAGAGAGATGGGGCATGAAGGTATTTCTAGGAGTTGGACACATACCAAGTTTAGCTCAGTTCTGGGCATCTTTGAAATAAATATACAAACTTGTTCCTACATAGTAACTTGCATCTTTGAATGAGAATGTGCTTGCTTACAGCAACGTGCTATATGTTCTGAATGCCCGAATTGGGAATCTGTGTCAAAACTTTGTTAGGAATTATGTGATCCTTACTAGCTGGAAGTAAGGGAGATGGGGCATGAATTTATTTCTAGGAGTTGGACACATACAACGTTAAGCTCAGTTCTGGGCATCTTTGAAATACCTATACAAACTTGTTCCTACATAGTAACTTGCAACTTTGAATGAGAATGTGCTTGCTTAGAGCAACGTGCTATATGTTCTGAATGCCCGAATTGGGAATCTGTGTCAAAATTTGGTAGGAATTATGTGATCCTTACTAGCTGGAAGTAATGGAGTTGGGGCATGAAGGTATTTCTAGGAGTTGGACACATACCAATTTTAGCACAGTTCTGGGCATCTTTGAAATACCTATACAAACTTGTTCCTACATAGTAACTTGCAACTTTGAATGAGAATGTGCTTGCTTACAGCAACGTGCTATATGTTCTGAATGCCCGAATAGGGAATCTGTGTCAAAACTTTGTTAGGAATTATGTGATCCTTACTAGATGGAAGTGATGGAGATGGGGAATGAAGTTATTTCTAGGAGTTGGAGACATACAACGTTTAGCTCAGTTCTGGGCATCTTTGAAATACCTATACAAACTTGTTCCTACATAGTAACTTGCAACTTTGAATGAGAATGTGCTTGCTTACAGCAACGTGCTATATGTTTTGAATGCCCGAATTGGGAATCTGTGTCAAATCTTTGTTAGGAATTATGTGATCCTTACTAGCTGGAAGTAATGGAGTTGGGGCATGAAGTTATTTCTAGGAGTTGGACACATACCAAGTTTAGCTCAGTTCTGGGCATCTTTGAAATACCTATACAAACTTCTTCCTACATAGTAACTTGCAACTTTGAATAAGAATGTGCTTGCTTACAGCATCGTGCTATATGTTCTGAATGCCCGAAATGGGAATCTGTGTCAAAACTTTGTTAGGAATTATGTGATCCTTACTAGCTGGAAGTAAGGGAGATGGGGCATGAAGTTTTTCTAGGTGTTGGACAAATACCAAGTTTAGCTCAGTTCTGGGCATCTTTGAAATACCTATACAAACTTGTTCCTACATAGTAACTTGCATCTTTGAATGAGAATGTGCATGCTTACAGCAACGTGCTATATGTTCTGAATGCCCGAATTGGGAATCTGTGTCAAAACTTTGTTAGGAATTATGTGATCCTTACTAGCTGGAAGTAAGGGAGATGGGGCATGAAGGTATTTCTAGGAGTTGGACACATACAAAGTTTAGCACAGTTCTGGGCATCTTTGAAATACCTATACAAACTTGTTCCTACATAGTAACTTGCAAATTTGAATGAGAATGTGCTTGCTTACAGCAACGTGCTATATGTTCTGAATGCCCGAATTGGGAATCTGTGTCAAAACTTTGTTAGGAATTATGTCATCCTTACTAGCTGGAAGTAAGGGAGATGGGACATGAGGTTATTTACAGGAGTTGGAGACATACAACGTTTAGCTCAGTTCTGGGCATCTTTGAAATACCTATACAAACTTGTTCCTACATAGTAACTTGCAACTTTGAATGAGAATGTGCTTGCTTACAGCAACGTGCTATATGTTCTGAATGCCCGAATTGGGAATCTGTGTCAAAACGTTGTTAGGAAATATGTGATCCTTACTAGCTGGAAGTAAGGGAGATGGGGCATGAAGGTATTTCTAGGAGTTGGACACATACCAAGTTTAGCACAGTTCTGGGCATCTTTGAAATACCTATACAAACTTGTTCCTACATAGTAACTTGCAACTTTGAATGAGAATGTGCTTGCTTACAGCAACGTGCTATATGTTCTGAATGCCCGAATTGGGAATCTGTGTCAAAACTTTGTTAGGAATTATGTGATCCTTACTAGCTGGAAGTAAGGGAGTTGGGGCATGAAGGTATTTCTAGGAGTTGGACACATACCAAGTTTAGCTCAGTTCTGGGCATCTTTGAAATGCCTATACAAACTTGTTCATACATAGTAACTTGCAACTTTGAATGAGAATGTGCTTGCTTACAGCAACGTGCTATATGTTCTGAATGCCCGAATTGGGAATCTGTGTCAAAACTTTGTTAGGAATTATGTGATCCTTACTAGCTGGAAGTAAGGGAGATGGGGCATGAAGTTATTTCTAGTAGTTGGACACATACCAAGTTTAGCTCAGTTCCGGGCATCTTTGAAATACCTATACAAACTTGTTCCTACATAGTAACTTGCATCTTTGAATGAGAATGTGCTTGCTTACAGCAACGTGCTATATGTTCTGAATGCCCGAATTGGGAATCTGTGTCAAAACTTTGTTAGGAATTATGTGATCCTTACTAGCTGGAAGTAAGGGAGATGGGGCATGAAGTTATTTCTAGGAGTTGGAGTCATACCAAGTTTAGCTCACTTCTGGGCATCTTTGAAAAACCTATACTAACTTGTTCCTACATAGCAACTTGCATCTTTGAATGAGAATGTGCTTGCTTACAGCAACGTGCTATATGTTCTGAATGCCCGAATTGGGAATCTGTGTCAAAACTTTGTTAGGAATTATGTGATCCTTACTAGCTGGAAGTAAGGGAGTTGGGGCATGAAGGTACTTCTAGGAGTTGGACACATACCAAGTTTAGCTCAGTTCTGGGCATCTTTGAAATACCTATACAAACTTGTTCCTACATAGAAACTTGCAACTTTGAATGAGAATGTGCTTGCTTACAGCAACGTGCTATATGTTCTGAATGCCTGAATTGGGAATCTGTGTGAAAATTTGTTAGGAATTATGTGATCCTTACTAGCTGGAAGTAAGGGAGTTGGGGAATGAAGGTATTTCTAGGAGTTGGACACATACCAAGTTTAGCTCAGTTCTGGGCATCTTTGAAATACCTATACAAACTTGTTCCTACATAGTAACTTGCAACTTTGAATGAGAATGTGCTTGCTTACAGCAACGTGCTATATGTTCTGAATGCACGAATAGGGAATCTGTGTCAAAACTTTGTTAGGAATTATGTGATCCTTACTAGCTGGAAGTAAGGGAGATGGGGCATGAAGTTATTTCTAGGAGTTGGAGACATACCAAGTTTAGCTCAGTTCTGGGCATCTTTGAAATACCTATACAAACTTGTTCCTACATAGTAACTTGCAACTTTGAATGAGAATGTGCTTGCTTACAGCAACGTGCTATATGTTCTGAATGCCCGAATTGGGAATCTGTGTCAAAACTTTGTTAGGAATTATGTGATCCTTACTAGCTGGAAGTAATGGAGATGGGGCATGAAGTTATTTCTAGGAGTTGGACACATACCAAGTTTAGCTCAGTTCTGGGCATCTTTGAAATACCTATACAAACTTGTTCCTACATAGTAACTTGCAACTTTGAATGAGAATGTGCTTGCTTACAGCAAAGTGCTATATGTTCTGAATGCCCGAATTGGGAATCTGTGTCAAAACTTTGTTAGGAATTATGTGATCCTTACTAGCTGGAAGTAATGGAGATGGGGCATGAAGTTATTTCTAGGAGTTGGACACATACAAAGTTTAGCTCAGTTCTGGGCATCTTTGAAATACCTATACAAACTTGTTCCTACATAGTAGCTTGCAACTTTGAATGAGAATGTGCTTGCTTACAGCAACGTGCTATATGTTCTGAATGCCCGAATTGGGAATCTGTGTCAAAATTTGTTAGGAATTATGTGATCCTTACTAGATGGAAGTAAGGGAGTTGGGGCATGAAGGTATTTCTAGGAGTTGGACACATACCAATTTTAGCACAGTTCTGGGCATCTTTGAAACACCTATACAAACTTGTTCCTACATAGTAACTTGCAACTTTGAATGAGAATGTGCTTGCTTACAGCAACGTGCTATATGTTCTGAATGCCCGAAAATGGAATCTGTGTCAAAACTTTGTTAGGAATTATGTGATCCTTACTAGCTGGAAGTAAGGGAGATGGGGCATGAAGTTATTTCTAGGAGTTGGACACATACCAAGTTTAGCTCAGTTCTGGGCATCTTTGAAATACCTATACAAACTTGTTCCTACATAGTAACTTGCAACTTTGAATGAGAATGTGCTTGCTTACAGCAACGTGCTATATGTTCTGAATGCCCGAATTGGGAAATTGTGTCAAATCTTTGTTAGGAATTATGTGATCCTTACTAGCTGGAAGTAAGGGAGATGGGGCATGAAATTATTTCTTGGAGTTGGACACATACCAAGTTTAGCTCAGTTCTGGGCATCTTTGAAATACCTACACAAACTTGTTCCTACATAGTAACTTGCAACTTTGAATGAGAATGTGCTTGCTTACAACAACGTGCTATATGTTCTGAATGCCCGAATTGGGAATCTGTGTCAAAACTTTGTTAGGAATTATGTGATCCTTACTAGATGGAGGTAAGGGAGATGGGGCATGAAGCTATTTCTAGGAGTTGGAGACATACAACGTTTAGCTCAGTTCTGGGCATCTTTGAAATACCTATACAAACTTGTTCCTACATAGTAACTTGCAACTTTGAATGAGAATGTGCTTGCTTACAGCAACGTGCTATATGTTCTGAATGCCCGAATTGGGAATCTGTGTCAAAACTTTGTTAGGAATTATGTGATCCTTACTAGATGGAAGTAAGAGAGATGGGGCATGAAGGTATTTCTAGGAGTTGGACACATACCAAGTTTAGCTCAGTTCTGGGCATCTTTGAAATAAATATACAAACTTGTTCCTACATAGTAACTTGCATCTTTGAATGAGAATGTGCTTGCTTACAGCAACGTGCTATATGTTCTGAATGCCCGAATTGGGAATCTGTGTCAAAACTTTGTTAGGAATTATGTGATCCTTACTAGCTGGAAGTAAGGGAGATGGGGCATGAAGTTATTTCTAGGAGTTGGACACATACAACGTTAAGCTCAGTTCTGGGCATCTTTGAAATACCTATACAAACTTGTTCCTACATAGTAACTTGCAACTTTGAATGAGAATGTGCTTGCTTAGAGCAACGTGCTATATGTTCTGAATGCCCGAATTGGGAATCTGTGTCAAAATTTGTTAGGAATTATGTGATCCTTACTAGCTGGAAGTAAGGGAGTTGGGGCATGAAGGTATTTCTAGGAGTTGGACACATACCAATTTTAGCACAGTTCTGGGCATCTTTGAAATACCTATACAAACTTGTTCCTACATAGTAACTTGCAACTTTGAATGAGAATGTGCTTGCTTACAGCAACGTGCTATATGTTCTGAATGCCCGAATAGGGAATCTGTGTCAAAACTTTGTTAGGAATTATGTGATCCTTACTAGATGGAAGTGATGGAGATGGGGAATGAAGTTATTTCTAGGAGTTGGAGACATACAACGTTTAGCTCAGTTCTGGGCATCTTTGAAATACCTATACAAACTTGTTCCTACATAGTAACTTGCAACTTTGAATGAGAATGTGCTTGCTTACAGCAACGTGCTATATGTTTTGAATGCCCGAATTGGGAATCTGTGTCAAATCTTTGTTAGGAATTATGTGATCCTTACTAGCTGGAAGTAATGGAGTTGGGGCATGAAGTTATTTCTAGGAGTTGGACACATACCAAGTTTAGCTCAGTTCTGGGCATCTTTGAAATACCTATACAAACTTCTTCCTACATAGTAATTTGCAACTTTGAATAAGAATGTGCTTGCTTACAGCATCGTGCTATATGTTCTGAATGCCCGAAATGGGAATCTGTGTCAAAACTTTGTTAGGAATTATGTGATCCTTACTAGCTGGAAGTAAGGGAGATGGGGCATGAAGTTATTTCTAGGTGTTAGACAAATACCAAGTTTAGCTCAGTTCTGGGCATCTTTGAAATACCTATACAAACTTGTTCCTACATAGTAACTTGCATCTTTGAATGAGAATGTGCATGCTTACAGCAACGTGCTATATGTTCTGAATGCCCGAATTGGGAATCTGTGTCAAAACTTTGTTAGGAATTATGTGATCCTTACTAGCTGGAAGTAAGGGAGTTGGGGCATGAAGTTATTTCTAGGAGTTGGACACATTCCAAGATTAGCTCAGTTCTGGGCATCTTTGAAATACCTATACAAACTTGTTCCTACATAGTAACTTGCAACTTTGAATGAGAATGTGCTTGCTTACAGCAACGTGCTATATGTTCTGAATGCCCGAATTGGGAATCTGTATCAAAACTTTGTTAGGAATTATGTGATCCTTACTAGATGGAAGTAAGGGAGATGGGGCATGAAGTTATTTCTAGGAGTTGGAGACATACCAAGTTTAGCTCAGTTCTGGGCATCTTTGAAATACCTATACAACTTGTTCCTACATAGTAACTTGCATCATTGAATGAGAATGTGCTTGCTTACAGCAACGTGCTATATGTTCTGAATTCCCGAATTGGGAATCTGTGTCAAAACTTTGTTAGGAATTATGTGATCCTTACTAGCTGGAAGTAAGGGAGTTGGGGCATGAAGTTATTTCTAGGAGTTGGACACATACCAAGTTTAGCTCAGTTCTGGGCATCTTTGAAAGTCCTATTCAAACTTGTTCCTACATATTAACTTGCAACTTTGAATGAGAATGTGCTTGCTTACAGCAACGTGCTATATGTTCTGAATGCCGGAATTGGGAATCTGTGTCAAAACTTTGTTAGGAATTATGTGATCCTTACCAGCTGGAAGTAAGGGAGTTGGGGCATGAAGGTATTTCTAGGAGGTGGACACATAGCAAGTTTAGCTCAGTTCTGGGCATCTTTGAAAGTCCTATTCAAACTTGTTCCTACATAGTAACTTGCATCTTTGAATGAGAATGTGCTTGCTTGCAGCAACGTGCTATATGTTCTGAATGCCCGAATTGGGAATCTGTGTCAAAACTTTGTTAGGAATTATGTGATCCTTACTAGCTGGAAGTAAGGGAGTTGGGGCATGAAGTTATTTCTAGGAGTTGGACACATTCCAAGTTTAGCTCAGTTCTGGGCATCTTTGAAATACCTATACAAACTTGTTCCTACATAGTAACTTGCAACTTTGAATGAGAATGTGCTTGCTTACAGCAACGTGCTATACGTTCTGAATTCCCGAATTGGGAATCTGTGTCAAAACTTTATTAGGAATTATGTGATCCTTACTAGCTGGAAGTAAGGGAGATGGGGCATGAAGTTATTTCTAGGAGTTGGACACATACCAAGTTTAGCTCAGTTCTGGGCATCATTGAAATACCTATACAAACTTGTTCCTACATAGTAACTTGCATCTTTGAATGAGAATGTGCTTGCTTACAGCAACGTGCTATATGTTCTGAATGCCCGAATTGGGAATCTGTGTCAAAACTTTGTTAGGAATTATGTGATCCTTACTAGCTGGAAGTAAGGGAGTTGGGGCATGAAGTTATTTCTAGGAGTTGGACACATACCAAGTTTAGCACAGTTCTGGGCATCTTTGAAAGTCCTATACAAACTTGTTCCTACATAGTAACTTGCAACTTTGAATGAGAATGTGCTTGCTTACAGCAACGTGCTATATGTTGTGAATGCCCGAATTGGGAATCTGTGTCAAAATTTGTTAGGAATTATGTGATCCTTACTAGCTGGAAGTAAGGGAGATGGGGCATGAAGGTATTTCTAGGAGTTGGACACATACAAAGTTTAGCACAGTTCTGGGCATCTTTGAAATACCTATACAAACTTGTTCCTACATAGTAACTTGCAACTTTGAATGAGAATGTGCTTGCTTACAGCAACGTGCTATATGTTCTGAATGCCCGAAATGGGAATCTGTGTCAAAACTTTGTTAGGAATTATGTGATCCTTACTAGATGGAAGTAAGGGAGATGGGGCATGAAGTTATTTCTAGGAGTTGGACACATACCAAGTTTAGCTCAGTTCTGGGCATCTTTGAAATACCTATACAAACTTGTTCCTACATAGTAACTTGCAACTTTGAATGAGAATGTGCTTGCTTACAGCAACGTGCTATATGTTCTGAATGCCCGAATTGGGAATCTGTGTCAAAACTTTGTTAGGAATTATGTAATCCTTACTAGCTGGAAGTAAGGGAGATGGGGCATGAAGTTATTTCTAGGAGTTGGACACATACCAAGTTTAGCTCAGTTCTGGGCATCTTTGAAAGTCCTATTCAAACTTGTTCCTACATATTAACTTGCAACTTTGAATGAGAATGTGCTTGCTTACAGCAACGTGCTATATGTTCTAAATGCCCGAATTGGGAATCTGTGTCAAAACTTTGTTAGGAATTATGTGATCCTTACTAGCTGGAAGTAAGGGAGTTGGGGCATGAAGGTATTTCTAGGAGGTGGACACATAGCAAGTTTAGCTCAGTTCTGGGCATCTTTGAAAGTCCTATTCAAACTTGTTCCTACATAGTAACTTGCATCTTTGAATGAGAATGTGCTTGCTTACAGCAACGTGCTATATGTTCTGAATGCCCGAATTGGGAATCTGTGTCAAAACTTTGTTAGGAATTATGTGATCATTACTAGCTGGAAGTAAGGGAGTTGGGGCATGAAGTTATTTCTAGGAGTTGGACACATTCCAAGTTTAGCTCAGTTCTGGGCATCTTTGAAATACCTATACAAACTTGTTCCTACATAGTAACTTGCAACTTTGAATGAGAATGTGCTTGCTTACAGCAACGTGCTATACGTTCTGAATTCCCGAATTGGGAATCTGTGTCAAAACTTTGTTAGGAATTATGTGATCCTTACTAGCTGGAAGTAAGGAAGATGGGGCATGAAGTTATTTCTAGGAGTTGGACACATACCAAGTTTAGCTCAGTTCTGGTCATCATTGAAATACCTATACAAACTTGTTCCTACATAGTAACTTGCATCTTTGAATGAGAATGTGCTTGCTTACAGCAACGTGCTATATGTTCTGAATGCCCGAATTGGGAATCTGTGTCAAAACTTTGTTAGGAATTATGTGATCCTTACTAGCTGGAAGTAAGGGAGTTGGGGCATGAAGTTATTTCTAGGAGTTGGACACATACCAAGTTTAGCACAGTTCTGGGCATCTTTGAAAGTCCTATACAAACTTGTTCCTACATAGTAACTTGCAACTTTGAATGAGAATGTGCTTGCTTACAGCAACGTGCTATATGTTCTGAATGCCCGAATTGGGAATCTGTGTCAAAACTTTGTTAGGAATTATGTGATCCTTACTAGCTGGAAGTAAGGGAGATGGGGCATGAAGTTATTTCTAGGAGTTAGACACATACCAAGTTTAGCTCAGTTCTGGGCATCTTTGAAATACCTATACAAACTTGTTCCTACATAGTAACTTGAAACTTTGAATGAGAATGTGCTTGCTTACAGCAACGTGCTATATGTTGTGAATGCCCGAATTGGGAATCTGTGTCAAAATTTGTTAGGAATTATGTGATCCTTACTAGCTGGAAGTAAGGGAGATGGGGCATGAAGGTATTTCTAGGAGTTGGACACATACAAAGTTTAGCACAGTTCTGGGCATCTTTGAAATACCTATACAAACTTGTTCCTACATAGTAACTTGCAACTTTGAATGAGAATGTGCTTGCTTACAGCAACGTGCTATATGTTCTGAATGCCCGAAATGGGAATCTGTGTCAAAACTTTGTTAGGAATTATGTGATCCTTACTAGCTGGAAGTAAGGGAGTTGGGGCATGAAGTTATTTCTAGGAGTTGGACACATACCAAGTTTAGCTCAGTTCTGGGCATCTTTGAAATACCTATACAAACTTGTTCCTACATATTAACTTGCAACTTTGAATGAGAATGTGCTTGCTTAGAGCAACGAGTTATATGTTCTGAATGCCCGAATTGGGAATCTGTGTCAAAATTTGTTAGGAATTATGTGATCCTTACTAGCTGGATGTAAGGGAGTTGGGGCATGAAGGTATTTCTAGGAGTTGGACACATACCAAGTTTAGCTCAGTTCTGGGCATCTTTGAAATACCTATACAAACTTGTTCCTACTTAGTAACTTGCAACTTTGAATGAGAATGTGCTTGCTTACAGCAACGTGCTATATGTTCTGAATGCCCGAATTGGGAATCTGTGTCAAAACTTTGTTAGGAATTATGTGATCCTTACTAGCTGGAAGTAAGGGAGATGGGGCATGAAGTTATTTCTAGGAGTTTGACACATACCAAGTTTAGCTCAGTTCTGGGCATCTTTGAAAGTCCTATTCAAACTTGTTCCCACATAGTAACTTGCAACTTTGAATGAGAATGTGCTTGCTTACAGCAACGTGCTATATGTTCTGAATGCCCGAATTGGGAATCTGTGTCAAAACTTTGTTAGGAATTATGTGATCCTTACTAGCTGGAAGTAAGGGAGATGGGGCATGAAGTTATATCTAGGAGTTGGACACATACCAAGTTTAGCTCAGTTCTGGGCATCTTTGAAATACCTATACAAACTTGTTCCTACATAGTAACCTGCAACTTTGAATGAGAATGTGCTTGCTTACAGCAACGTGCTATATGTTCTGAATGCCCGAATTGGGAATCTGTGTCAAAACTTTCTTAGGAATTATGTGATCCTTACTAGCTGGAAGTAAGGGAGATGGG
Organism: Diceros bicornis minor; assembly: GCF_020826845.1. NCBI lineage: Eukaryota > Metazoa > Chordata > Mammalia > Perissodactyla > Rhinocerotidae > Diceros > Diceros bicornis. Next base: position 451,162 of record NW_026690858.1, on the reverse strand, counting down.
GCATGAAGTTATTTCTAGGAGTTGGACACATACCAAGTTTAGCTCAGTTCTGGGCATCTTTGAAATACCTATACAAATTTGTTCCTACATAGTAACTTGCAACTTTGAATGAGAATGTGCTTGCTTAGAGCAACGTGCTATATGTTCTGAATGCCCGAATTGGGAATCTGTGTCAAAATTTGTTAGGAATTATGTGATCCTTACTAGATGGAAGTAAGGGAGTTGGGGCATGAAGGTATTTCTAGGAGTTGGACACATACCAATTTTAGCACAATTCTGGGCATCTTTGAAATACCTATACAAACTTGTTCCTACATAGTAACTTGCAACTTTGAATGAGAATGTGCTTGCTTACAGCAACGTGCTATATGTTCTGAATGCCCGAATAGGGAATCTGTGTCAAAACTTTGTTAGGAATTATGTGATTCTTACTAGCTGGAAGTAAGGGAGATGGGGCATGAAGTTATTTCTAGGAGTTGGACACATACCAAGTTTAGCTCAGTTCTGGGCATCTTTGAAATACCTATACAAACTTGTTCCTACATAGTAACTTGCAACTTTGAATGAGAATGTGCTTGCTTACAGCAACGTGCTATATGTTCTGAATGCCAGAATGCGGAATCTGTGTCAAAACTTTGTTACGAATTATGTGATCCTTACTAGCTGGAAGTAAGGGAGATGGGGCATGAAGTTATTTCTAGGAGTTGGACACATGCCAAGTTTAGCTCAGTTCTGGGCATCTTTGAAATACCTATACAAACTTGTTCCTACATAGTAACTTGCAACTTTGAATGAGAATGTGCTTGCTTGCAGCAACGTGCTATATGTTCTGAATGCCCGAATTGGGAATCTGTGTCAAAACTTTGTTAGGAATTATGTGAACCTTAATAGCTGGAAGTAAGGGAGTTGGGGCATGAAGGTATTTCTAGGAGTTGGACACATACCAAGTTTAGCTCAGTTCTGGGCATCTTTGAAATACCTATACAAACTTGTTCCTACATAGTAACTTGCAAATATGAATGAGAATGTGCTTGCTTACAGCAACGTGCTATATGTTCTGAATGCCCGAATTGGGAATCTGTGTCAAAACTTTGTTAGGAATCATGTGATCCTTACTAGCTGGAAGTAAGGGAGTTGGGGCATGAAGTTATTTCTAGGAGTTGGACACATACCAAGTTTAGCTCAGTTCTGTGCATCTTTGAAATACCTATACAAACTTGTTCCTACATATTAACTTGCAACTTTGAATGAGAATGTGCTTGCTTAGAGCAACGAGTTATATGTTCTGAATGCCCGAATTGGGAATCTGTGTCAAAATTTGTTAGGAATTATGTGATCCTTACTAGCTGGATGTAAGGGAGTTGGGACATGAAGGTATTTCTAGGAGTTGGACACATACCAAGTTTAGCTCAGTTCTGGGCATCTTTGAAATACCTATACAAACTTGTTCCTACTTAGTAACTTGCAACTTTGAATGAGAATGTGCTTGCTTACAGCAACGTGCTATATGTTCTGAATGCCCGAATTGGGAATCTGTGTCAAAACTTTGTTAGGAATTATGTGATCCTTACTAGCTGGAAGTAAGGGAGATGGGGCATGAAGTTATTTCTAGGAGTTTGACACATACCAAGTTTAGCTCAGTTCTGGGCATCTTTGAAAGTCCTATTCAAACTTGTTCCCACATAGTAACTTGCAACTTTGAATGAGAATGTGCTTGCTTACAGCAACGTGCTATATGTTCTGAATGCCCGAATTGGGAATCTGTGTCAAAACTTTGTTAGGAATTATGTGATCCTTACTAGCTGGAAGTAAGGGAGATGGGGCATGAAGTTATATCTAGGAGTTGGACACATACCAAGTTTAGCTCAGTTCTGGGCATCTTTGAAATACCTATACAAACTTGTACGTACATAGTAACTTGCAACTTAAATGAGAATGTGCTTGCTTACAGCAACGTGCTATATGTTCTGAATGCCCGAATTGGGAATCTGTGTCAAAACTTTGTTAGGAATTATGAGATCCTTACTAGCTGGAAGTAAGGGAGATGGGGCATGAAGTTATTTCTAGGAGTTGGAGTCATACCAAGTTTAGCTCACTTCTGGGCATCTTTGAAATACCTATACTAACTTGTTCCTACATAGCAACTTGCATCTTTGAATGAGAATGTGCTTGCTTACAGCAACGTGCTATAGGTTCTGAATGCCCGAATTGGGAATCTGTGTCAAAACTTTGTTAGGAATTATGTGATCCTTACTAGCTGGAAGTAAGGGAGATGGGGCATGAAGTTATTTCAAGGAGTTGGACACATACCAAGTTTAGCTCAGTTGTGGGCATCATTGAAATACCTATACAAACTTGTTCCGACATAGTAACCTGCAACTTTGAATGACAATGTGCTTGCTTAGAACAACGTGCTATATGTTCTGAATGCCCGAATTTGGAATCTGTGTCAAAATTTGTTAGGAATTATGTGATCCTTACTAGCTGGACGTAAGGGAGTTGGGGCATGAAGGTATTTCTAGGAGTTGGACACATACCAAGTTTAGCTCAGTTCTGGGCATCTTTGAAATACCTATACAAACTTGTTCCTACATATTAACTTGCAACTTTGAATGAGAATGTGCTTGCTTAGAGCAACGAGTTATATGTTCTGAATGCCCGAATTGGGAATCTGTGTCAAAATTTGTTAGGAATTATGTGATCCTTACTAGCTGGATGTAAGGGAGTTGGGGCATGAAGGTATTTCTAGGAGTTGGACACATACCAAGTTTAGCTCAGTTCTGGGCATCTTTGAAAGTCCTATTCAAACTTGTTCCCACATAGTAACTTGCAACTTTGAATGAGAATGTGCTTGCTTACAGCAACGTGCTATATGTTCTGAATGCCCGAATTGGGAATCTGTGTCAAAACTTTGTTAGGAATTATGTGATCCTTACTAGCTGGAAGTAAGGGAGTTGGGGCATGAAGGTATTTCTAGGAGTTTGACACATACCAATTTTAGCTCAATTCTGGGCATCTTTGAAATACCTATACAAACTTGTTCCTACATAGTAACTTGCAACTTTGAATGAGTATGTGCTTGCTTACAGCAACGTGCTATATGTTCTGAATGCCCGAATTGGGAATCTGTGTCAAAACTTTGTTAGGAATTATGTGATCCTTACTAGATGGAAGTAAGGGAGATGGGGCATGAAGTTATTTCTAGGAGTTGGACACATACCAAGTTTAGCTCAGTTCTGGGCATCTTTGAAAGTTCTATTCAAACTTGTTCCTACATAGTAACTTGCAACTTTGAATGAGAATGTGCTTGCTTACAGCAACGTGCTATATGTTCTGAATGCCCGAATTGTGAATCTGTGTCAAAACTTTGTTAGGAATTATGTGATCCTTACTAGCTGGAAGTAAGGGAGTTGGGGCATGAAGGTATTTCTAGGAGTTGGAGACATACCAAGTTTAGCTCAGTTCTGGGCGTCTTTGAAATGCCTATACAAACTTGTTCATACATAGTAACTTGCAACTTTGAATGAGAATGTGCTTGCTTACAGCAACGTGCTATATGTTCTGAATGCCCGAATTGGGAATCTGTTTCAAAAGTTTGTTAGGAATTATGTGATCCTTACTAGCTGGATGTAAGGGAGATGGGGCATGAAGTTATTTCTAGGAGTTGGACACATACCAAATTTAGCTCAGTTCTGGGCATCTTTGAAATACCTATACAAACTTGTTCCTACATAGTAACTTGCAACTTTGAATGAGAATGTGCTTGCTTACAGCAACGTGCTATATGTTCTGAATGCCCGAATTGGGAATCTGTGTCAAAACTTTGTAAGGAATTATGTGATCCTTACTAGATGGAAGTAAGGGAGATGGGGCATGAAGTTATTTCTAGGAGTTGGAGACATACAACGTTTAGCTCAGTTCTGGGCATCTTTGAAATACCTATACAAACTTGTTCCTACATAGTAACTTGCAACATTGAATGAGAATGTGCTTGCTTACAGCAACTTGCTATATGTTGTGAATGCCCGAATTGGGAATCTGTGTCAAAATTTGTTAGGAATTATGTGATCCTTACTAGCTGGAAGTAAGGGAGTTGGGGCATTAAGGTATTTCTAGGAGTTGGACACATACCAAGTTTAGCTCAGTTCTGGGCATCTTTGAAATACCTATACAAACTTGTTCCTACATAGTAACCTGCATCTTTGAATGAGAATGTGCTTGCTTACAGCAACGTGCTATAGGTTCTGAATGCCCGAATTGGGAATCTGTGTCAAAACTTTGTTAGGAATTATGTGATCCTTACTAGCTGGAAGTAAGGGAGATGGGGCATGAAGTTATATCTAGGAGTTGGACACATACCAAGTTTAGCTCAGTTCTGGGCATCTTTGAAATACCTATACAAACTTGTACCTACATAGTAACTTGCAACTTAAATGAGAATGTGCTTGCTTACAGCAACGTGCTATATGTTCTGAATGCCCGAATTGGGAATCTGTGTCAAAACTTTGTTAAGAATTATGTGATCCTTACTAGCTGGAAGTAAGGGAGATGGGGCATGAAGTTATTTCTAGGAGTTGGAGACATACCAAGTTTAGCTCAGTTCTGGGCATCTTTGAAATACCTATACAAACTTGTTCCTACATAGTAACTTGCAACTTTGAATGAGAATGTGCTTGCTTACAGCAACGTGCTATATGTTCTGAATGCCCGAATTGGGAATCTGTGTCAAAACTTTGTTAGGAATTATGTGATCCTTACTAGCTGGAAGTAAGGGAGATGGGGCATGAAGTTATTTCTAGGAGTTGGACACATACCAAGTTTAGCTCAGTTCTGGGCATCTTTGAAAGTCCTATTCAAACTTGTTCCCACATAGTAACTTGCAACTTTGAATGAGAATGTGCTTGCTTACAGCAACGTGCTATATGTTCTGAATGCCCGAATTGGGAATCTGTGTCAAATCTTTGTTAGGAATTATGTGATCCTTACTAGCTGGAAGTAAGGGAGATGGGGCATGAAGTCATTTCAAGGAGTTGGACACATACCAAATTTAGCTCAGTTGTGGGCATCATTGAAATACCTATACAAACTTGTTCCGACATAGTAACTTGCAACTTTGAATGAGAATGTGCTTGCTTAGAACAACGTGCTATATGTTCTGAATGCCCGAATTGGGAATCTGTGTCAAAATTTGTTAGGAATTATGTGATCCTTACTAGCTGGAAGTAAGGGAGTTGGGGCATGAAGGTATTTCTAGGAGTTTGACACATACCAATTTTAGCTCAGTTCTGGGCATCTTTGAAATACCTATACAAACTTGTTCCTACATAGTAACTTGCAACTTTGAATGAGAATGTGCTTGCTTACAGCAACGTGCTATATGTTCTGAATGCCCGAATTGGGAATCTGTGTCAAAACTTTGTTAGGAATTATGTGATCCTTACTAGATGGAAGTAAGGGAGATGGGGCATGAAGTTATTTCTAGGAGTTGGACACATACCAAGTTTAGCTCAGTTCTGGGCATCTTTGAAAGTTCTATTCAACCTGTTCCTACATAGTAACTTGCAACTTTGAATGAGAATGTGCTTGCTTAGAGCAACGTGCTATATGTTCTGAATGCCCGAATTGGGAATCTGTGTCAAAATTTGTTAGGAATTATGTGAACCTTACTAGATGGAAATAAGGGAGTTGGGGCATGAACGTATTTCTAGGAGTTGGACACATACCAATTTTAGCACAATTCTGGGCATCTTTGAAATACCTATACAAACTTGTTCCTACATAGTAACTTGCAACTTTGAATGAGAATGTGCTTGCTTACAGCAACGTGCTATATGTTCTGAATGCCCGAATTGGGAATCTGTTTCAAAAGTTTGTTAGGAATTATGTGATCCTTACTAGCTGGATGTAAGGGAGATGGGGCATGAAGTTATTTCTAGGAGTTGGACACATACCAAATTTAGCTCAGTTCTGGGCATCTTTGAAATACCTATACAAACTTGTTCCTACATAGTAACTTGCAACTTTGAATGAGAATGTGCTTGCTTACAGCAACGTGCTATATGTTCTGAATGCCCGAATTGGGAATCTGTGTCAAAACTTTGTAAGGAATTATGTGATCCTTACTAGATGGAAGTAAGGGAGATGGGGCATGAAGTTATTTCTAGGAGTTGGAGACATACAACGTTTAGCTCAGTTCTGGGCATCTTTGAAATACCTATACAAACTTGTTCCTACATAGTAACTTGCAACATTGAATGAGAATGTGCTTGCTTACAGCAACTTGCTATATGTTGTGAATGCCCGAATTGGGAATCTGTGTCAAAATTTGTTAGGAATTATGTGATCCTTACTAGCTGGAAGTAAGGGAGTTGGGGCATTAAGGTATTTCTAGGAGTTGGACACATACCAAGTTTAGCTCAGTTCTGGGCATCTTTGAAATACCTATACAAACATGTTCCTACATAGTAACCTGCATCTTTGAATGAGAATGTGCTTGCTTACAGCAACGTGCTATAGGTTCTGAATGCCCGAATTGGGAATCTGTGTCAAAACTTTGTTAGGAATTATGTGATCCTTACTAGCTGGAAGTAAGGGAGATGGGGCATGAAGTTATATCTAGGAGTTGGACACATACCAAGTTTAGCTCAGTTCTGGGCATCTTTGAAATACCTATACAAACTTGTACCTACATAGTAACTTGCAACTTAAATGAGAATGTGCTTGCTTACAGCAACGTGCTATATGTTCTGAATGCCCGAATTGGGAATCTGTGTCAAAACTTTGTTAAGAATTATGTGATCCTTACTAGCTGGAAGTAAGGGAGATGGGGCATGAAGTTATTTCTAGGAGTTGGAGACATACCAAGTTTAGCTCAGTTCTGGGCATCTTTGAAATACCTATACAAACTTGTTCCTACATAGTAACTTGCAACTTTGAATGAGAATGTGCTTGCTTACAGCAACGTGCTATATGTTCTGAATGCCCGAATTGGGAATCTGTGTCAAATCTTTGTTAGGAATTATGTGATCCTTACTAGCTGGAAGTAAGGGAGATGGGGCATGAAGTCATTTCAAGGAGTTGGACACATACCAAATTTAGCTCAGTTGTGGGCATCATTGAAATACCTATACAAACTTGTTCCGACATAGTAACTTGCAACTTTGAATGAGAATGTGCTTGCTTAGAACAACGTGCTATATGTTCTGAGTGCCCGAATTGGGAATCTGTGTCAAAATTTGTTAGGAATTATGTGATCCTTACTAGCTGGAAGTAAGGGAGTTGGGGCATGAAGGTATTTCTAGGAGTTTGACACATACCAATTTTAGCTCAGTTCTGGGCATCTTTGAAATACCTATACAAACTTGTTCCTACATAGTAACTTGCAACTTTGAATGAGAATGTGCTTGCTTACAGCAACGTGCTATATGTTCTGAATGCCCGAATTGGGAATCTGTGTCAAAACTTTGTTAGGAATTATGTGATCCTTACTAGATGGAAGTAAGGGAGATGGGGCATGAAGTTATTTCTAGGAGTTGGACACATACCAAGTTTAGCTCAGTTCTGGGCATCTTTGAAAGTTCTATTCAACTTGTTCCTACATAGTAACTTGCAACTTTGAATGAGAATGTGCTTGCTTAGAGCAACGTGCTATATGTTCTGAATGCCCGAATTGGGAATCTGTGTCAAAATTTGTTAGGAATTATGTGAACCTTACTAGATGGAAATAAGGGAGTTGGGGCATGAACGTATTTCTAGGAGTTGGACACATACCAATTTTAGCACAATTCTGGGCATCTTTGAAATACCTATACAAACTTGTTCCTAAATAGTAACTTGCAACTTTGAATGTGAATGTGCTTGCTTACAGCAACGTGCTATATGTTCTGAATGCCCGAATAGGGAATCTGTGTCAAAACTTTGTTAGGAATTATGTGATCCTTACTAGCTGGAAGTAAGGGAGATGGGGCATGAAGTTATTTCTAGGAGTTGGACACATACCAAGTTTAGCTCAGTTCTGGGCATCTTTGAAATACCTATACAAACTTGTTCCTACATAGTAACTTGCAACTTTGAATGAGAATGTGCTTGCTTACAGCAACGTGCTATATGTTCTGAATGCCAGAATGCGGAATCTGTGTCAAAACTTTGTTAGGAATTATGTGATCCTTGCTAGCTGGAAGTAAGGGAGATGGGGCATGAAGTTATTTCTAGGAGTTGGACACAGGCCAAGTTTAGCTCAGTTCTGGGCATCTTTGAAATACCTATACAAACTTGTTCCTACATAGTAACTTGCAACTTTGAATGAGAATGTGCTTGCTTGCAGCAACGTGCTATATGTTCTGAATGCCCGAATTGGGAATCTGTGTCAAAACTTTGTTAGGAATTATGTGAACCTTAATAGCTGGAAGTAAGGGAGTTGGGGCATGAAGGTATTTCTAGGAGTTGGACACATACCAAGTTTAGCTCAGTTCTGGGCATCTTTGAAATACCTATACAAACTTGTTCCTACATAGTAACTTGCAAATTTGAATGAGAATGTGCTTGCTTACAGCAACGTGCTATATGTTCTGAATGCTCGAATTGGGAATCTGTGTCAAAACTTTGTTAGGAATCATGTGATCCTTACTAGCTGGAAGTAAGGGAATTGGGGCATGATGTTATTTCTAGGAGTTGGACACATACCAAGTTTAGCTCAGTTCTGGGCATCTTTGAAATACCTATACAAACTTGTTCCTACATATTAACTTGCAACTTTGAATGAGAATGTGCTTGCTTAGAGCAACGAGTTATATGTTCTGAATGCCCGAATTGGGAATCTGTGTCAAAATTTGTTAGGAATTATGTGATCCTTACTAGCTGGATGTAAGGGAGTTGGGGCATGAAGGTATTTCTAGGAGTTGGACACATACCAAGTTTAGCTCAGTTCTGGGCATCTTTGAAATACCTATACAAACTTGTTCCTACATAGTAACTTGCAACTTTGAATGAGAATGTGCTTGCTTACAGCAACGTGCTATATGTTCTGAATGCCAGAATGCGGAATCTGTGTCAAAACTTTGTTAGGAATTATGTGATCCTTACTAGCTGGAAGTAAGGGAGATGGGGCATGAAGTTATTTCTAGGAGTTTGACACATGCCAAGTTTAACTCAGTTCTGGGCATCTTTGAAATACCTATACAAACTTGTTCCTACATAGTAACTTGCAACTTTGAATGAGAATGTGCTTGCTTGCAGCAACGTGCTATATGTTCTGAATGCCCGAATTGGGAATCTGTGTCAAAACTTTGTTAGGAATTATGTGAACCTTAATAGCTGGAAGTAAGGGAGTTGGGGCATGAAGGTATTTCTAGGAGTTGGACACATACCAAGTTTAGCTCAGTTCTGGGCATCTTTGAAATACCTATACAAACTTGTTCCTACATAGTAACTTGCAAATATGAATGAGAATGTGCTTGCTTACAGCAACGTGCTATATGTTCTGAATGCCCGAATTGGGAATCTGTGTCAAAACTTTGTTAGGAATCATGTGATCCTTACTAGCTGGAAGTAAGGGAGTTGGGGCATGAAGTTATTTCTAGGAGTTGGACACATACCAAGTTTAGCTCAGTTCTGGGCATCTTTGAAATACCTATACAAACTTGTTCCTACATAGTAACCTGCATCTTTGAATGAGAATGTGCTTGCTTACAGCAACGTGCTATAGGTTCTGAATGCCCGAATTGGGAATCTGTGTCAAAACTTTGTTAGGAATTATGTGATCCTTACTAGCTGGAAGTAAGGGAGATGGGGCATGAAGTTATATCTAGGAGTTGGACACATACCAAGTTTAGCTCAGTTCTGGGCATCTTTGAAATACCTATACAAACTTGTACCTACATAGTAACTTGCAACTTAAATGAGAATGTGCTTGCTTACAGCAACGTGCTATATGTTCTGAATGCCCGAATTGGGAATCTGTGTCAAAACTTTGTTAAGAATTATGTGATCCTTACTAGCTGGAAGTAAGGGAGATGGGGCATGAAGTTATTTCTTGGAGTTGGAGACATACCAAGTTTAGCTCAGTTCTGGGCATCTTTGAAATACCTATACAAACTTGTTCCTACATAGTAACTTGCAACTTTGAATGAGAATGTGCTTGCTTACAGCAACGTGCTATATGTTCTGAATGCCCGAATTGGGAATCTGTGTCAAAACTTTGTTAGGAATTATGTGATCCTTACTAGCTGGAAGTAAGGGAGATGGGGCATGAAGTTATTTCTAGGAGTTGGACACATACCAAGTTTAGCTCAGTTCTGGGCATCTTTGAAAGTCCTATTCAAACTTGTTCCCACATAGTAACTTGCAACTTTGAATGAGAATGTGCTTGCTTACAGCAACGTGCTATATGTTCTGAATGCCCGAATTGGGAATCTGTGTCAAATCTTTGTTAGGAATTATGTGATCCTTACTAGCTGGAAGTAAGGGAGATGGGGCATGAAGTCATTTCAAGGAGTTGGACACATACCAAATTTAGCTCAGTTGTGGGCATCATTGAAATACCTATACAAACTTGTTCCGACATAGTAACTTGCAACTTTGAATGAGAATGTGCTTGCTTAGAACAACGTGCTATATGTTCTGAATGCCCGAATTGGGAATCTGTGTCAAAATTTGTTAGGAATTATGTGATCCTTACTAGCTGGAAGTAAGGGAGTTGGGGCATGAAGGTATTTCTAGGAGTTTGACACATACCAATTTTAGCTCAGTTCTGGGCATCTTTGAAATACCTATACAAACTTGTTCCTACATAGTAACTTGCAACTTTGAATGAGAATGTGCTTGCTTACAGCAACGTGCTATATGTTCTGAATGCCCGAATTGGGAATCTGTGTCAAAACTTTGTTAGGAATTATGTGATCCTTACTAGATGGAAGTAAGGGAGATGGGGCATGAAGTTATTTCTAGGAGTTGGACACATACCAAGTTTAGCTCAGTTCTGGGCATCTTTGAAAGTTCTATTCAACCTGTTCCTACATAGTAACTTGCAACTTTGAATGAGAATGTGCTTGCTTAGAGCAACGTGCTATATGTTCTGAATGCCCGAATTGGGAATCTGTGTCAAAATTTGTTAGGAATTATGTGAACCTTACTAGATGGAAATAAGGGAGTTGGGGCATGAACGTATTTCTAGGAGTTGGACACATACCAATTTTAGCACAATTCTGGGCATCTTTGAAATACCTATACAAACTTGTTCCTACATAGTAACTTGCAACTTTGAATGTGAATGTGCTTGCTTACAGCAACGTGCTATATGTTCTGAATGCCCGAATAGGGAATCTGTGTCAAAACTTTGTTAGGAATTATGTGATCCTTACTAGCTGGAAGTAAGGGAGATGGGGCATGAAGTTATTTCTAGGAGTTGGACACATACCAAGTTTAGCTCAGTTCTGGGCATCTTTGAAATACCTATACAAACTTGTTCCTACATAGTAACTTGCAACTTTGAATGAGAATGTGCTTGCTTACAGCAACGTGCTATATGTTCTGAATGCCAGAATGCGGAATCTGTGTCAAAACTTTGTTAGGAATTATGTGATCCTTGCTAGCTGGAAGTAAGGGAGATGGGGCATGAAGTTATTTCTAGGAGTTGGACACAGGCCAAGTTTAGCTCAGTTCTGGGCATCTTTGAAATACCTATACAAACTTGTTCCTACATAGTAACTTGCAACTTTGAATGAGAATGTGCTGGCTTGCAGCAACGTGCTATATGTTCTGAATGCCCGAATTGGGAATCTGTGTCAAAACTTTGTTAGGAATTATGTGAACCTTAATAGCTGGAAGTAAGGGAGTTGGGGCATGAAGGTATTTCTAGGAGTTGGACACATACCAAGTTTAGCTCAGTTCTGGGCATCTTTGAAATACCTATACAAACTTGTTCCTACATAGTAACTTGCAAATTTGAATGAGAATGTGCTTGCTTACAGCAACGTGCTATATGTTCTGAATGCTCGAATTAGGAATCTGTGTCAAAACTTTGTTAGGAATCATGTGATCCTTACTAGCTGGAAGTAAGGGAATTGGGGCATGATGTTATTTCTAGGAGTTGGACACATACCAAGTTTAGCTCAGTTCTGGGCATCTTTGAAATACCTATACAAACTTGTTCCTACATATTAACTTGCAACTTTGAATGAGAATGTGCTTGCTTAGAGCAACGAGTTATATGTTCTGAATGCCCGAATTGGGAATCTGTGTCAAAATTTGTTAGGAATTATGTGATCCTTACTAGCTGGATGTAAGGGAGTTGGGGCATGAAGGTATTTCTAGGAGTTGGACACATACCAAGTTTAGCTCAGTTCTGGGCATCTTTGAAATACCTATACAAACTTGTTCCTACATAGTAACTTGCAACTTTGAATGAGAATGTGCTTGCTTACAGCAACGTGCTATATGTTCTGAATGCCAGAATGCGGAATCTGTGTCAAAACTTTGTTAGGAATTATGTGATCCTTACTAGCTGGAAGTAAGGGAGATGGGGCATGAAGTTATTTCTAGGAGTTTGACACATGCCAAGTTTAACTCAGTTCTGGGCATCTTTGAAATACCTATACAAACTTGTTCCTACATAGTAACTTGCAACTTTGAATGAGAATGTGCTTGCTTGCAGCAACGTGCTATATGTTCTGAATGCCCGAATTGGGAATCTGTGTCAAAACTTTGTTAGGAATTATGTGAACCTTAATAGCTGGAAGTAAGGGATTTGGGGCATGAAGGTATTTCTAGGAGTTGGACACATACCAAGTTTAGCTCAGTTCTGGGCATCTTTGAAATACCTATACAAACTTGTTCCTACATAGTAACTTGCAAATATGAATGAGAATGTGCTTGCTTACAGCAACGTGCTATATGTTCTGAATGCCCGAATTGGGAATCTGTGTCAAAACTTTGTTAGGAATCATGTGATCCTTACTAGCTGGAAGTAAGGGAGTTGGGGCATGAAGTTATTTCTAGGAGTTGGACACATACCAAGTTTAGCTCAGTTCTGGGCATCTTTGAAATACCTATACAAACTTGTTCCTACATAGTAACCTGCATCTTTGAATGAGAATGTGCTTGCTTACAGCAACGTGCTATAGGTTCTGAATGCCCGAATTGGGAATCTGTGTCAAAACTTTGTTAGGAATTATGTGATCCTTACTAGCTGGAAGTAAGGGAGATGGGGCATGAAGTTATATCTAGGAGTTGGACACATACCAAGTTTAGCTCAGTTCTGGGCATCTTTGAAATACCTATACAAACTTGTACCTACATAGTAACTTGCAACTTAAATGAGAATGTGCTTGCTTACAGCAACGTGCTATATGTTCTGAATGCCCGAATTGGGAATCTGTGTCAAAACTTTGTTAAGAATTATGTGATCCTTACTAGCTGGAAGTAAGGGAGATGGGGCATGAAGTTATTTCTAGGAGTTGGAGACATACCAAGTTTAGCTCAGTTCTGGGCATCTTTGAAATACCTATACAAACTTGTTCCTACATAGTAACTTGCAACTTTGAATGAGAATGTGCTTGCTTACAGCAACGTGCTATATGTTCTGAATGCCCGAATTGGGAATCTGTGTCAAAACTTTGTTAGGAATTATGTGATCCTTACTAGCTGGAAGTAAGGGAGATGGGGCATGAAGTTATTTCTAGGAGTTGGACACATACCAAGTTTAGCTCAGTTCTGGGCATCTTTGAAAGTCCTATTCAAACTTGTTCCCACATAGTAACTTGCAACTTTGAATGAGAATGTGCTTGCTTACAGCAACGTGCTATATGTTCTGAATGCCCGAATTGGGAATCTGTGTCAAATCTTTGTTAGGAATTATGTGATCCTTACTAGCTGGAAGTAAGGGAGATGGGGCATGAAGTCATTTCAAGGAGTTGGACACATACCAAATTTAGCTCAGTTGTGGGCATCATTGAAATACCTATACAAACTTGTTCCGACATAGTAACTTGCAACTTTGAATGAGAATGTGCTTGCTTAGAACAACGTGCTATATGTTCTGAATGCCCGAATTGGGAATCTGTGTCAAAATTTGTTAGGATTTATGTGATCCTTACTAGCTGGAAGTAAGGGAGTTGGGGCATGAAGGTATTTCTAGGAGTTTGACACATACCAATTTTAGCTCAGTTCTGGGCATCTTTGAAATACCTATACAAACTTGTTCCTACATAGTAACTTGCAACTTTGAATGAGAATGTGCTTGCTTACAGCAACGTGCTATATGTTCTGAATGCCCGAATTGGGAATCTGTGTCAAAACTTTGTTAGGAATTATGTGATCCTTACTAGATGGAAGTAAGGGAGATGGGGCATCAAGTTATTTCTAGGAGTTGGACACATACCAAGTTTAGCTCAGTTCTGGGCATCTTTGAAAGTTCTATTCAACCTGTTCCTACATAGTAACTTGCAACTTTGAATGAGAATGTGCTTGCTTAGAGCAACGTGCTATATGTTCTGAATGCCCGAATTGGGAATCTGTGTCAAAATTTGTTAGGAATTATGTGAACCTTACTAGATGGAAATAAGGGAGTTGGGGCATGAACGTATTTCTAGGAGTTGGACACATACCAATTTTAGCACAATTCTGGGCATCTTTGAAATACCTATACAAACTTGTTCCTACATAGTAACTTGCAACTTTGAATGTGAATGTGCTTGCTTACAGCAACGTGCTATATGTTCTGAATGCCCGAATAGGGAATCTGTGTCAAAACTTTGTTAGGAATTATGTGATCCTTACTAGCTGGAAGTAAGGGAGATGGGGCATGAAGTTATTTCTAGGAGTTGGACACATACCAAGTTTAGCTCAGTTCTGGGCATCTTTGAAATACCTATACAAACTTGTTCCTACATAGTAACTTGCAACTTTGAATGAGAATGTGCTTGCTTACAGCAACGTGCTATATGTTCTGAATGCCAGAATGCGGAATCTGTGTCAAAACTTTGTTAGGAATTATGTGATCCTTGCTAGCTGGAAGTAAGGGAGATGGGGCATGAAGTTATTTCTAGGAGTTGGACACAGGCCAAGTTTAGCTCAGTTCTGGGCATCTTTGAAATACCTATACAAACTTGTTCCTACATAGTAACTTGCAACTTTGAATGAGAATGTGCTTGCTTGCAGCAACGTGCTATATGTTCTGAATGCCCGAATTGGGAATCTGTGTCAAAACTTTGTTAGGAATTATGTGAACCTTAATAGCTGGAAGTAAGGGAGTTGGGGCATGAAGGTATTTCTAGGAGTTGGACACATACCAAGTTTAGCTCAGTTCTGGGCATCTTTGAAATACCTATACAAACTTGTTCCTACATAGTAACTTGCAAATTTGAATGAGAATGTGCTTGCTTACAGCAACGTGCTATATGTTCTGAATGCTCGAATTGGGAATCTGTGTCAAAACTTTGTTAGGAATCATGTGATCCTTACTAGCTGGAAGTAAGGGAATTGGGGCATGATGTTATTTCTAGGAGTTGGACACATACCAAGTTTAGCTCAGTTCTGGGCATCTTTGAAATACCTATACAAACTTGTTCCTACATATTAACTTGCAACTTTGAATGAGAATGTGCTTGCTTAGAGCAACGAGTTATATGTTCTGAATGCCCGAATTGGGAATCTGTGTCAAAATTTGTTAGGAATTATGTGATCCTTACTAGCTGGATGTAAGGGAGTTGGGGCATGAAGGTATTTCTAGGAGTTGGACACATACCAAGTTTAGCTCAGTTCTGGGCATCTTTGAAATACCTATACAAACTTGTTCCTACATAGTAACTTGCAACTTTGAATGAGAATGTGCTTGCTTACAGCAACGTGCTATATGTTCTGAATGCCAGAATGCGGAATCTGTGTCAAAACTTTGTTAGGAATTATGTGATCCTTACTAGCTGGAAGTAAGGGAGATGGGGCATGAAGTTATTTCTAGGAGTTTGACACATGCCAAGTTTAACTCAGTTCTGGGCATCTTTGAAATACCTATACAAACTTGTTCCTACATAGTAACTTGCAACTTTGAATGAGAATGTGCTTGCTTGCAGCAACGTGCTATATGTTCTGAATGCCCGAATTGGGAATCTGTGTCAAAACTTTGTTAGGAATTATGTGAACCTTAATAGCTGGAAGTAAGGGAGTTGGGGCATGAAGGTATTTCTAGGAGTTGGACACATACCAAGTTTAGCTCAGTTCTGGGCATCTTTGAAATACCTATACAAACTTGTTCCTACATAGTAACTTCCAAATATGAATGAGAATGTGCTTGCTTACAGCAACGTGCTATATGTTCTGAATGCCCGAATTGGGAATCTGTGTCAAAACTTTGTTAGGAATCATGTGATCCTTACTAGCTGGAAGTAAGGGAGTTGGGGCATGAAGTTATTTCTAGGAGTTGGACACATACCAAGTTTAGCTCAGTTCTGGGCATCTTTGAAATACCTATACAAACTTGTTCCTACATATTAACTTGCAACTTTGAATGAGAATGTGCTTGCTTAGAGCAACGAGTTATATGTTCTGAATGCCCGAATTGGGAATCTGTGTCAAAATTTGTTAGGAATTATGTGATCCTTACTAGCTGGATGTAAGGGAGTTGGGGCATGAAGGTATTTCTAGGAGTTGGACACATACCAAGTTTAGCTCAGTTCTGGGCATCTTTGAAAGTCCTATTCAAACTTGTTCCCACATAGTAACTTGCAACTTTGAATGAGAATGTGCTTGCTTACAGCAACGTGCTATATGTTCTGAATGCCCGAATTGGGAATCTGTGTCAAAACTTTGTTAGGAATTATGTGATCCTTACTAGCTGGAAGTAAGGGAGATGGGGCATGAAGTCATTTCAAGGAGTTGGACACATACCAAATTTAGCTCAGTTGTGGGCATCATTGAAATACCTATACAAACTTGTTCCGACATAGTAACTTGCAACTTTGAATGAGAATGTGCTTGCTTAGAACAACGTGCTATATGTTCTGAATGCCCGAATTGGGAATCTGTGTCAAAATTTGTTAGGAATTATGTGATCCTTACTAGCTGGAAGTAAGGGAGTTGGGGCATGAAGGTATTTCTAGGAGTTTGACACATACCAATTTTAGCTCAGTTCTGGGCATCTTTGAAATACCTATACAAACTTGTTCCTACATAGTAACTTGCAACTTTGAATGAGAATGTGCTTGCTTACAGCAACGTGCTATATGTTCTGAATGCCCGAATTGGGAATCTGTGTCAAAACTTTGTTAGGAATTATGTGATCCTTACTAGATGGAAGTAAGGGAGATGGGGCATGAAGTTATTTCTAGGAGTTGGACACATACCAAGTTTAGCTCAGTTCTGGGCATCTTTGAAAGTTCTATTCAACCTGTTCCTACCTAGTAACTTGCAACTTTGAATGAGAATGTGCTTGCTTAGAGCAACGTGCTATATGTTCTGAATGCCCGAATTGGGAATCTGTGTCAAAATTTGTTAGGAATTATGTGAACCTTACTAGATGGAAGTAAGGGAGTTGGGGCATGAACGTATTTCTAGGAGTTGGACACATACCAATTTTAGCACAATTCTGGGCATCTTTGAAATACCTATACAAACTTGTTCCTACATAGTAACTTGCAACTTTGAATGTGAATGTGCTTGCTTACAGCAACGTGCTATATGTTCTGAATGCCCGAATAGGGAATCTGTGTCAAAACTTTGTTAGGAATTATGTGATCCTTACTAGCTGGAAGTAAGGGAGATGGGGCATGAAGTTATTTCTAGGAGTTGGACACATACCAAGTTTAGCTCAGTTCTGGGCATCTTTGAAATACCTATACAAACTTGTTCCTACATAGTAACTTGCAACTTTGAATGAGAATGTGCTTGCTTACAGCAACGTGCTATATGTTCTGAATGCCCGAATTGGGAATCTGTGTCAAAACTTTGTTAGGAATTATGTGATCCTTACTAGTTGGAAGTAAGGGAGTTGGGGCATGAAGGTATATCTAGGAGTTGGACACATACCAAGTTTAGCTCAGTTCTGGGCATCTTTGAAATACCTATACAAACTTGTTCCTACATAGTAACTTGCAACTTTGAATGAGAATGTGCTTGCTTACAGCAACGTGCTATATGTTCTGAATGCCCGAATTGGGAATCTGTGTCAAAACTTTATTAGGAATTATGTGATCCTTACTAGCTGGAAGTAAGGGAGTTGGGGCATGAAGGTATTTCTAGGAGTTGGACACATACCAAGTTTAGCTCAGTTCTGGGCTTCTTTGAAATACCTATACAAACTTGTTCCTAAATAGTAACTAGCAACTGTGAATGAGAATGTGCTTGCTTACAGCAACGTGCTATATATTCTGAATGCCCGAATTGGGAAACTGTGTCAGAACTTTATTAGGAATTATGTGATCCTTTCTAGATGGAAGTAAGCGTGATGTGGCATGAAGTTATTTCTAGGAGTTGGAGACATACAACGTTTAGCTC
The DNA here is from genome assembly GCF_020826845.1 of Diceros bicornis minor. Classification (NCBI taxonomy): domain Eukaryota; kingdom Metazoa; phylum Chordata; class Mammalia; order Perissodactyla; family Rhinocerotidae; genus Diceros; species Diceros bicornis. The sequence goes on along the minus strand of NW_026690858.1, from coordinate 432,679 downwards.
AGTTCTGGGCATCTTTGAAATACCTATACAAACTTGTTCCTACATAGTAACTTGCATCTTTGAATGAGAATGTGCTTGCTTACAGCAACGTGCTATATGTTGTGAATGCCCGAATTGGGTTTCTGTGTCAAAACTTTGTTAGAAATTACGTGATCCTTACTAGCTGGAAGTAAGGGAGATGGGGCATGAAGTTATTTCTAGGAGTTGGAGACATACAACGTTTAGCTCAGTTCTGGGCATCTTTGAAATACCTATACAAACTTGTTCCTACATAGTAACTTGCAACTTTGAATGAGAATGTGCTTGCTTACAGCAACGTGCTATATGTTCTGAATGCCCGAATTGGGAATCTGTGTCAAAACTTTGTTAGGAATTATGTGATCCTTACTAGATGGAAGTAAGGGAGATGGGGCATGAAGTTATTTCTAGGAGTTGGACACATACCAAGTTTAGCTCAGTTCTGGGCATCTTTGAAATACTTATACAAACTTGTTCCTACATAGTAACTTTCATCTTTGAATGAGAATGTGCTTGCTTACAGCAACGTGCTATATGTTCTGAATGCCCGAATTTGGAATCTGTGTCAAAACTTTGTTAGGAATTATGTGATCCTTACTAGCTGGAAGTAAGGGAGATGGGGCATGAAGTTATTTCTAGGAGTTGGATACATACCAAGTTTAGCTCAGTTCTGGGCATCTTTGAAATACCTATACAAACTTGTTCCTACATAGTAACTTGCAACTTTGAATGAGAATGTGCTTGCTTAGAGCAACGTGCTATATGTTCTGAATGCCCGAATTGGGAATCTGTGTCAAAATTTGTTAGGAATTATGTGATCCTTACTAGCTGGAAGTAAGGGAGTTGGGGCATGAAGGTATTTCTAGGAGTTGGACACATACCAATTTTAGCACAGTTCTGGGCATCTTTGAAATACCTATACAAACTTGTTCCTACATAGTAACTTGCAACTTTGAATGAGAATGTGCTTGCTTACAGCAACGTGCTATATGTTCTGAATGCCCGAATAGGGAATCTGTGTCAAAACTTTGTTAAGAATTATGTGATCCTTACTAGCTGGAAGTAAGGGAGATGGGGCATGATGTTATTTTTAGGAGTTGGACACATACCAAGTTTAGCTCAGTTCTGGGCATTTTTGAAATACCTATACAAACTTGTTCCTACATAGTAACTTGCAACTTTGAATGAGAATGTGCTTGCTTGCAGCAACGTGCTATATGTTCTGAATGCCCGAATTGGGAATCTGTGTCAAAACTTTGTTAGAAATTATGTGATCCTTAATAGATGGAAGTAAGGGAGATGGGGCATGAAGTTATTTCTAGGAGTTGGACACATACCAAGTTTAGCTCAGTTCTGGGCATCTTTGAAAGTCCTAATCAAACTTGTTCCTACATAGTAACTTGCAACTTTGAATGAGAATGTGCTTGCTTACAGCAACGTGCTATATGTTCTGAATGCCCGAATTGGGAATCTGTGTCAAAACTTTGTTAGGAATTATGTGAAACTTACTAGCTGGAAGTAAGGGAGTTGGGGCATGAAGGTGTTTCTAGGAGTTGGACACATACCAAGTTTAGCTCAGTTCTGGGCATCTTTGAAATACCTATACAAACTTGTTCCTACATAGTAACTTGCAACTTTGAATGAGAATGTGCTTGCTTACAGCAACGTGCTATATGTTCTGAATGCCCGAATTGGGAATCTGTGTCAAAACTTTGTTAGGAATCATGTGATCCTTACTAGCTGGAAGTAAGGGAGTTGGGGCATGAAGTTATTTCTAGGAGTTGGACACATACCAAGTTTAGCTCAGTTCTGGGCATCTTTGAAATACCTATACAAACTTGTTCCTACATAGTAACTTGCAAATTTGAATGAGAATGTGCTTGCTTAGAGCAACGTGCTATATGTTCTGAATGCCCGAATTGGGAATCTGTGTCAAAATTTGTTAGGAATTATGTGATCCTTACTAGCTGGAAGTAAGAGAGTTGTGGCATGAAGGTATTTCTAGGAGTTGGACACATACCAATTTTAGCACAGTTCTGGGCATCTTTGAAATACCTATACAAACTTGTTCCTACGTAGTAACTTGCAACTTTGAATGAGAATGTGCTTGCTTACAGCAACGTGCTATATGTTCTGAATGCCCGAATAGGGAATCTGTGTCAAAACTTTGTTAAGAATTATGTGATCCTTACTAGCTGGAAGTAAGGCAGATGGGGCACGATGTTATTTCTAGGAGTTGGACACATACAAAGTTTAGCTCAGTTCTGGGCATCTTTGAAATACCTATACAAACTTGTTCCTACATAGTAACTTGCAACTTTGAATGAGAATGTGCTTGCTTGCAGCAACGTGCTATATGTTCTGAATGCCCGAATTGGGAATCTGTGTCAAAATTTGTTAGGAATTATGTGATCCTTACTAGCTGGATGTAAGGGAGTTGGGGCATGAAGGTATTTCTAGGAGTTGGACACATACCAAGTTTAGCTCAGTTCTGGGCATCTTTGAAATACCTATACAAACTTGTTCCTACATAGTAACTTGCAACTTTGAATGAGAATGTGCTTGCTTACAGCAACGTGCTATATGTTCTGAATGCCCGAATTGGGAATCTGTGTCAAAACTTTGTTAGGAATTATGTGAACCTTAATAGCTGGAAGTAAGGGAGTTGGGGCATGAAGGTATTTCTAGGAGTTGGACACATACCAAGTTTAGCTCAGTTCTGGGCATCTTTGAAATACCTATACAAACTTGTTCCTACATAGTAACTTGCAAATATGAATGAGAATGTGCTTGCTTACAGCAACGTGCTATATGTTCTGAATGCCCGAATTGGGAATCTGTGTCAAAACTTTGTTAGGAATCATGTGATCCTTACTAGCTGGAAGTAAGGGAGTTGGGGCATGAAGTTATTTCTAGGAGTTGGACACATACCAAGTTTAGCTCAGTTCTGGGCATCTTTGAAATACCTATACAAACTTGTTCCTACATAGTAACCTGCATCTTTGAATGAGAATGTGCTTGCTTACAGCAACGTGCTATAGGTTCTGAATGCCCGAATTGGGAATCTGTGTCAAAACTTTGTTAGGAATTATGTGATCCTTACTAGCTGGAAGTAAGGGAGATGGGGCATGAAGTTATATCTAGGAGTTGGACACATACCAAGTTTAGCTCAGTTCTGGGCATCTTTGAAATACCTATACAAACTTGTACCTACATAGTAACTTGCAACTTAAATGAGAATGTGCTTGCTTACAGCAACGTGCTATATGTTCTGAATGCCCGAATTGGGAATCTGTGTCAAAACTTTGTTAAGAATTATGTGATCCTTACTAGCTGGAAGTAAGGGAGATGGGGCATGAAGTTATTTCTAGGAGTTGGAGACATACCAAGTTTAGCTCAGTTCTGGGCATCTTTGAAATACCTATACAAACTTGTTCCTACATAGTAACTTGCAACTTTGAATGAGAATGTGCTTGCTTACAGCAACGTGCTATATGTTCTGAATGCCCGAATTGGGAATCTGTGTCAAAACTTTGTTAGGAATTATGTGATCCTTACTAGCTGGAAGTAAGGGAGATGGGGCATGAAGTTATTTCTAGGAGTTGGACACATACCAAGTTTAGCTCAGTTCTGGGCATCTTTGAAAGTCCTATTCAAACTTGTTCCCACATAGTAACTTGCAACTTTGAATGAGAATGTGCTTGCTTACAGCAACGTGCTATATGTTCTGAATGCCCGAATTGGGAATCTGTGTCAAATCTTTGTTAGGAATTATGTGATCCTTACTAGCTGGAAGTAAGGGAGATGGGGCATGAAGTCATTTCAAGGAGTTGGACACATACCAAATTTAGCTCAGTTGTGGGCATCATTGAAATACCTATACAAACTTGTTCCGACATAGTAACTTGCAACTTTGAATGAGAATGTGCTTGCTTAGAACAACGTGCTATATGTTCTGAATGCCCGAATTGGGAATCTGTGTCAAAATTTGTTAGGAATTATGTGATCCTTACTAGCTGGAAGTAAGGGAGTTGGGGCATGAAGGTATTTCTAGGAGTTTGACACATACCAATTTTAGCTCAGTTCTGGGCATCTTTGAAATACCTATACAAACTTGTTCCTACATAGTAACTTGCAACTTTGAATGAGAATGTGCTTGCTTACAGCAACGTGCTATATGTTCTGAATGCCCGAATTGGGAATCTGTGTCAAAACTTTGTTAGGAATTATGTGATCCTTACTAGATGGAAGTAAGGGAGATGGGGCATCAAGTTATTTCTAGGAGTTGGACACATACCAAGTTTAGCTCAGTTCTGGGCATCTTTGAAAGTTCTATTCAACCTGTTCCTACATAGTAACTTGCAACTTTGAATGAGAATGTGCTTGCTTAGAGCAACGTGCTATATGTTCTGAATGCCCGAATTGGGAATCTGTGTCAAAATTTGTTAGGAATTATGTGAACCTTACTAGATGGAAATAAGGGAGTTGGGGCATGAACGTATTTCTAGGAGTTGGACACATACCAATTTTAGCACAATTCTGGGCATCTTTGAAATACCTATACAAACTTGTTCCTACATAGTAACTTGCAACTTTGAATGTGAATGTGCTTGCTTACAGCAACGTGCTATATGTTCTGAATGCCCGAATAGGGAATCTGTGTCAAAACTTTGTTAGGAATTATGTGATCCTTACTAGCTGGAAGTAAGGGAGATGGGGCATGAAGTTATTTCTAGGAGTTGGACACATACCAAGTTTAGCTCAGTTCTGGGCATCTTTGAAATACCTATACAAACTTGTTCCTACATAGTAACTTGCAACTTTGAATGAGAATGTGCTTGCTTACAGCAACGTGCTATATGTTCTGAATGCCAGAATGCGGAATCTGTGTCAAAACTTTGTTAGGAATTATGTGATCCTTGCTAGCTGGAAGTAAGGGAGATGGGGCATGAAGTTATTTCTAGGAGTTGGACACAGGCCAAGTTTAGCTCAGTTCTGGGCATCTTTGAAATACCTATACAAACTTGTTCCTACATAGTAACTTGCAACTTTGAATGAGAATGTGCTTGCTTGCAGCAACGTGCTATATGTTCTGAATGCCCGAATTGGGAATCTGTGTCAAAACTTTGTTAGGAATTATGTGAACCTTAATAGCTGGAAGTAAGGGAGTTGGGGCATGAAGGTATTTCTAGGAGTTGGACACATACCAAGTTTAGCTCAGTTCTGGGCATCTTTGAAATACCTATACAAACTTGTTCCTACATAGTAACTTGCAAATTTGAATGAGAATGTGCTTGCTTACAGCAACGTGCTATATGTTCTGAATGCTCGAATTGGGAATCTGTGTCAAAACTTTGTTAGGAATCATGTGATCCTTACTAGCTGGAAGTAAGGGAATTGGGGCATGATGTTATTTCTAGGAGTTGGACACATACCAAGTTTAGCTCAGTTCTGGGCATCTTTGAAATACCTATACAAACTTGTTCCTACATATTAACTTGCAACTTTGAATGAGAATGTGCTTGCTTAGAGCAACGAGTTATATGTTCTGAATGCCCGAATTGGGAATCTGTGTCAAAATTTGTTAGGAATTATGTGATCCTTACTAGCTGGATGTAAGGGAGTTGGGGCATGAAGGTATTTCTAGGAGTTGGACACATACCAAGTTTAGCTCAGTTCTGGGCATCTTTGAAATACCTATACAAACTTGTTCCTACATAGTAACTTGCAACTTTGAATGAGAATGTGCTTGCTTACAGCAACGTGCTATATGTTCTGAATGCCAGAATGCGGAATCTGTGTCAAAACTTTGTTAGGAATTATGTGATCCTTACTAGCTGGAAGTAAGGGAGATGGGGCATGAAGTTATTTCTAGGAGTTTGACACATGCCAAGTTTAACTCAGTTCTGGGCATCTTTGAAATACCTATACAAACTTGTTCCTACATAGTAACTTGCAACTTTGAATGAGAATGTGCTTGCTTGCAGCAACGTGCTATATGTTCTGAATGCCCGAATTGGGAATCTGTGTCAAAACTTTGTTAGGAATTATGTGAACCTTAATAGCTGGAAGTAAGGGAGTTGGGGCATGAAGGTATTTCTAGGAGTTGGACACATACCAAGTTTAGCTCAGTTCTGGGCATCTTTGAAATACCTATACAAACTTGTTCCTACATAGTAACTTGCAAATATGAATGAGAATGTGCTTGCTTACAGCAACGTGCTATATGTTCTGAATGCCCGAATTGGGAATCTGTGTCAAAACTTTGTTAGGAATCATGTGATCCTTACTAGCTGGAAGTAAGGGAGTTGGGGCATGAAGTTATTTCTAGGAGTTGGACACATACCAAGTTTAGCTCAGTTCTGGGCATCTTTGAAATACCTATACAAACTTGTTCCTACATATTAACTTGCAACTTTGAATGAGAATGTGCTTGCTTAGAGCAACGAGTTATATGTTCTGAATGCCCGAATTGGGAATCTGTGTCAAAATTTGTTAGGAATTATGTGATCCTTACTAGCTGGATGTAAGGGAGTTGGGGCATGAAGGTATTTCTAGGAGTTGGACACATACCAAGTTTAGCTCAGTTCTGGGCATCTTTGAAAGTCCTATTCAAACTTGTTCCCACATAGTAACTTGCAACTTTGAATGAGAATGTGCTTGCTTAAAGCAACGTGCTATATGTTCTGAATGCCCGAATTGGGAATCTGTGTCAAAACTTTGTTAGGAATTATGTGATCCTTACTAGCTGGAAGTAAGGGAGTTGGGGCATGAAGGTATTTCTAGGAGTTTGACACATACCAATTTTAGCTCAGTTCTGGGCATCTTTGAAATACCTATACAAACTTGTTCCTACATAGTAACTTGCAACTTTGAATGAGTATGTGCTTGCTTACAGCAACGTGCTATATGTTCTGAATGCCCGAATTGGGAATCTGTGTCAAAACTTTGTTAGGAATTATGTGATCCTTACTAGATGGAAGTAAGGGAGATGGGGCATGAAGTTATTTCTAGGAGTTGGACACATACCAAGTTTAGCTCAGTTCTGGGCATCTTTGAAAGTTCTATTCAAACTTGTTCCTACATAGTAACTTGCAACTTTGAATGAGAATGTGCTTGCTTACAGCAACGTGCTATATGTTCTGAATGCCCGAATTGTGAATCTGTGTCAAAACTTTGTTAGGAATTATGTGATCCTTACTAGCTGGAAGTAAGGGAGTTGGGGCATGAAGGTATTTCTAGGAGTTGGAGACATACCAAGTTTAGCTCAGTTCTGGGCGTCTTTGAAATGCCTATACAAACTTGTTCATACATAGTAACTTGCAACTTTGAATGAGAATGTGCTTGCTTACAGCAACGTGCTATATGTTCTGAATGCCCGAATTGGGAATCTGTTTCAAAAGTTTGTTAGGAACTATGTGATCCTTACTAGCTGGAAGTAAGGGAGATGGGGCATGAAGTTATTTCTAGGAGTTGGACACATACCAAATTTAGCTCAGTTCTGGGCATCTTTGAAATACCTATACAAACTTGTTCCTACATAGTAACTTGCAACTTTGAATGAGAATGTGCTTGCTTACAGCAACGTGCTATATGTTCTGAATGCCCGAATTGGGAATCTGTGTCAAAACTTTGTAAGGAATTATGTGATCCTTACTAGATGGAAGTAAGGGAGATGGGGCATGAAGTTATTTCTAGGAGTTGGAGACATACAACGTTTAGCTCAGTTCTGGGCATCTTTGAAATACCTATACAAACTTGTTCCTACATAGTAACTTGCAACATTGAATGAGAATGTGCTTGCTTACAGCAACTTGCTATATGTTGTGAATTCCCGAATTGGGAATCTGTGTCAAAATTTGTTAGGAATTATGTGATCCTTACTAGCTGGAAGTAAGGGAGTTGGGGCATTAAGGTATTTCTAGGAGTTGGACACATACCAAGTTTAGCTCAGTTCTGGGCATCTTTGAAATACCTATACAAACTTGTTCCTACATAGTAACCTGCATCTTTGAATGAGAATGTGCTTGCTTACAGCAACGTGCTATAGGTTCTGAATGCCCGAATTGGGAATCTGTGTCAAAACTTTGTTAGGAATTATGTGATCCTTACTAGCTGGAAGTAAGGGAGATGGGGCATGAAGTTATATCTAGGAGTTGGACACATACCAAGTTTAGCTCAGTTCTGGGCATCTTTGAAATACCTATACAAACTTGTACCTACATAGTAACTTGCAACTTAAATGAGAATGTGCTTGCTTACAGCAACGTGCTATATGTTCTGAATGCCCGAATTGGGAATCTGTGTCAAAACTTTGTTAAGAATTATGTGATCCTTACTAGCTGGAAGTAAGGGAGATGGGGCATGAAGTTATTTCTAGGAGTTGGAGACATACCAAGTTTAGCTCAGTTCTGGGCATCTTTGAAATACCTATACAAACTTGTTCCTACATAGTAACTTGCAACTTTGAATGAGAATGTGCTTGCTTACAGCAACGTGCTATATGTTCTGAATGCCCGAATTGGGAATCTGTGTCAAAACTTTGTTAGGAATTATGTGATCCTTACTAGCTGGAAGTAAGGGAGATGGGGCATGAAGTTATTTCTAGGAGTTGGACACATACCAAGTTTAGCTCAGTTCTGGGCATCTATGAAAGTCCTATTCAAACTTGTTCCCACATAGTAACTTGCAACTTTGAATGAGAATGTGCTTGCTTACAGCAACGTGCTATATGTTCTGAATGCCCGAATTGGGAATCTGTGTCAAATCTTTGTTAGGAATTATGTGATCCTTACTAGCTGGAAGTAAGGGAGATGGGGCATGAAGTCATTTCAAGGAGTTGGACACATACCAAATTTAGCTCAGTTGTGGGCATCATTGAAATACCTATACAAACTTGTTCCGACATAGTAACTTGCAACTTTGAATGAGAATGTGCTTGCTTAGAACAACGTGCTATATGTTCTGAATGCCCGAATTGGGAATCTGTGTCAAAATTTGTTAGGAATTATGTGATCCTTACTAGCTGGAAGTAAGGGAGTTGGGGCATGAAGGTATTTCTAGGAGTTTGACACATACCAATTTTAGCTCAGTTCTGGGCATCTTTGAAATACCTATACAAACTTGTTCCTACATAGTAACTTGCAACTTTGAATGAGAATGTGCTTGCTTACAGCAACGTGCTATATGTTCTGAATGCCCGAATTGGGAATCTGTGTCAAAACTTTGTTAGGAATTATGTGAACCTTACTAGCTGGAAGTAAGGGAGTTGGGGCATGAAGGTATTTCTACGAGTTGGACACATACCAAGTTTAGCTCAGTTCTGGGCATCTTTGAAATACCTATACAAACTTGTTCCTACATAGTAACTTGCAACTTTGAATGAGAATGTGCTTGCTTGCAGCAACGTGCTATATGTTCTGAATTCCCGAATTGGGAATCTGTGTCAAAACTTTGTTAGAAATTATGTGATCCTTAATAGATGGAAGTAAGGGAGATGGGGCATGAAGTTATTTCTAGGAGTTGGACACATACCAAGTTTAGCTCAGTTCTGGGCATCTTTGAATGTCCTAATCAAACTTATTCCTACATAGTAACTTGCAACTTTGAATGAGAATGTGCTTGCTTACAGCAACGTGCTATATGTTCTGAATGCCCGAATTGGGAATCTGTGTCAAAACTTTGTTAGGAATTATGTGAACCTTACTAGCTGGAAGTAAGGGAGTTGGGGCATGAAGGTATTTCTACGAGTTGGACACATACCAAGTTTAGCTCAGTTCTGGGCATCTTTGAAATACCTATACAAACTTGTTCCTACATAGTAACTTGCAACTTTGAATGAGAATGTGCTTGCTTACAGCAACGTGCTATATGTTCTGAATGCCCGAATTGGGAATCTGTGTCAAAACTTTGTTAGGAATCATGTGATCCTTACTAGCTGGAAGTAAGGGAGTTGGGGCATGAAGTTATTTCTAGGAGTTGGACACATACCAAGTTTAGCTCAGTTCTGGGCATCTTTGAAAGTCCTATTCAAACTTGTTTCCAAAATAGTAACTTGCAACTTTGAATGAGAATGTGCTTGCTTACAGCAACGTGCTATATGTTCTGAATCCCCGAATTGGGAATCTGTGTCAAAATTTGTTAGGAATAATGTGATCCTTACTAGCTAGATGTAAGGGAGTTGGGGCATGAAGGTATTTCTAGGAGTTGGACACATACCAAGTTTAGCTCAGTTCTGGGCATCTTTGAAATACCTATACAAACTTGTTCCTACATAGTAACTTGCAACTTTGAATGAGAATGTGCTTGCTTACAGCAACGTGCTATATGTTCTGAATGCCAGAATGCGGAATCTGTGTCAAAACTTTGTTAGGAATTATGTGATCCTTACTAGCTGGAAGTAAGGGAGATGGGGCATGAAGTTATTTCTAGGAGTTTGACACATGCCAAGTTTAACTCAGTTCTGGGCATCTTTGAAATACCTATACAAACTTGTTCCTACATAGTAACTTGCAACTTTGAATGAGAATGTGCTTGCTTGCAGCAACGTGCTATATGTTCTGAATGCCCGAATTGGGAATCTGTGTCAAAACTTTGTTAGGAATTATGTGAACCTTAATAGCTGGAAGTAAGGGAGTTGGGGCATGAAGGTATTTCTAGGAGTTGGACACATACCAAGTTTAGCTCAGTTCTGGGCATCTTTGAAATACCTATACAAACTTGTTCCTACATAGTAACTTGCAAATATGAATGAGAATGTGCTTGCTTACAGCAACGTGCTATATGTTCTGAATGCCCGAATTGGGAATCTGTGTCAAAACTTTGTTAGGAATCATGTGATCCTTACTAGCTGGAAGTAAGTGAGTTGGGGCATGAAGTTATTTCTAGGAGTTGGACACATACCAAGTTTAGCTCAGTTCTGGGCATCTTTGAAATACCTATACAAACTTGTTCCTACATATTAACTTGCAACTTTGAATGAGAATGTGCTTGCTTAGAGCAACGAGTTATATGTTCTGAATGCCCGAATTGGGAATCTGTGTCAAAATTTGTTAGGAATTATGTGATCCTTACTAGCTGGATGTAAGGGAGTTGGGGCATGAAGGTATTTCTAGGAGTTGGACACATACCAAGTTTAGCTCAGTTCTGGGCATCTTTGAAAGTCCTATTCAAACTTGTTCCCACATAGTAACTTGCAACTTTGAATGAGAATGTGCTTGCTTACAGCAACGTGCTATATGTTCTGAATGCCCGAATTGGGAATCTGTGTCAAAACTTTGTTAGGAATTATGTGATCCTTACTAGCTGGAAGTAAGGGAGTTGGGGCATGAAGGTATTTCTAGGAGTTTGACACATACCAATTTTAGCTCAGTTCTGGGCATCTTTGAAATACCTATACAAACTTGTTCCTACATAGTAACTTGCAACTTTGAATGAGTATGTGCTTGCTTACAGCAACGTGCTATATGTTCTGAATGCCCGAATTGGGAATCTGTGTCAAAACTTTGTTAGGAATTATGTGATCCTTACTAGATGGAAGTAAGGGAGATGGGGCATGAAGTTATTTCTAGGAGTTGGACACATACCAAGTTTAGCTCAGTTCTGGGCATCTTTGAAAGTTCTATTCAAACTTGTTCCTACATAGTAACTTGCAACTTTGAATGAGAATGTGCTTGCTTACAGCAACGTGCTATATGTTCTGAATGCCCGAATTGGGAATCTGTGTCAAAACTTTGTTAGGAATTATGTGATCCTTACTAGCTGGAAGTAAGGGAGTTGGGGCATGAAGGTATTTCTAGGAGTTGGAGACATACCAAGTTTAGCTCAGTTCTGGGCGTCTTTGAAATGCCTATACAAACTTGTTCATACATAGTAACTTGCAACTTTGAATGAGAATGTGCTTGCTTACAGCAACGTGCTATATGTTCTGAATGCCCGAATTGGGAATCTGTTTCAAAAGTTTGTTAGGAACTATGTGATCCTTACTAGCTGGAAGTAAGGGAGATGGGGCATGAAGTTATTTCTAGGAGTTGGACACATACCAAATTTAGCTCAGTTCTGGGCATCTTTGAAATACCTATACAAACTTGTTCCTACATAGTAACTTGCAACTTTGAATGAGAATGTGCTTGCTTACAGCAACGTGCTATATGTTCTGAATGCCCGAATTGGGAATCTGTGTCAAAACTTTGTAAGGAATTATGTGATCCTTACTAGATGGAAGTAAGGGAGATGGGGCATGAAGTTATTTCTAGGAGTTGGAGACATACAACGTTTAGCTCAGTTCTGGGCATCTTTGAAATACCTATACAAACTTGTTCCTACATAGTAACTTGCAACATTGAATGAGAATGTGCTTGCTTACAGCAACTTGCTATATGTTGTGAATGCCCGAATTGGGAATCTGTGTCAAAATTTGTTAGGAATTATGTGATCCTTACTAGCTGGAAGTAAGGGAGTTGGGGCATTAAGGTATTTCTAGGAGTTGGACACATACCAAGTTTAGCTCAGTTCTGGGCATCTTTGAAATACCTATACAAACTTGTTCCTACATAGTAACCTGCATCTTTGAATGAGAATGTGCTTGCTTACAGCAACGTGCTATAGGTTCTGAATGCCCGAATTGGGAATCTGTGTCAAAACTTTGTTAGGAATTATGTGATCCTTACTAGCTGGAAGTAAGGGAGATGGGGCATGAAGTTATATCTAGGAGTTGGACACATACCAAGTTTAGCTCAGTTCTGGGCATCTTTGAAATACCTATACAAACTTGTACCTACATAGTAACTTGCAACTTAAATGAGAATGTGCTTGCTTACAGCAACGTGCTATATGTTCTGAATGCCCGAATTGGGAATCTGTGTCAAAACTTTGTTAAGAATTATGTGATCCTTACTAGCTGGAAGTAAGGGAGATGGGGCATGAAGTTATTTCTAGGAGTTGGAGACATACCAAGTTTAGCTCAGTTCTGGGCATCTTTGAAATACCTATACAAACTTGTTCCTACATAGTAACTTGCAACTTTGAATGAGAATGTGCTTGCTTACAGCAACGTGCTATATGTTCTGAATGCCCGAATTGGGAATCTGTGTCAAAACTTTGTTAGGAATTATGTGATCCTTACTAGCTGGAAGTAAGGGAGATGGGGCATGAAGTTATTTCTAGGAGTTGGACACATACCAAGTTTAGCTCAGTTCTGGGCATCTTTGAAAGTCCTATTCAAACTTGTTCCCACATAGTAACTTGCAACTTTGAATGAGAATGTGCTTGCTTACAGCAACGTGCTATATGTTCTGAATGCCCGAATTGGGAATCTGTGTCAAATCTTTGTTAGGAATTATGTGATCCTTACTAGCTGGAAGTAAGGGAGATGGGGCATGAAGTCATTTCAAGGAGTTGGACACATACCAAATTTAGCTCAGTTGTGGGCATCATTGAAATACCTATACAAACTTGTTCCGACATAGTAACTTGCAACTTTGAATGAGAATGTGCTTGCTTAGAACAACGTGCTATATGTTCTGAATGCCCGAATTGGGAATCTGTGTCAAAATTTGTTAGGAATTATGTGATCCTTACTAGCTGGAAGTAAGGGAGTTGGGGCATGAAGGTATTTCTAGGAGTTTGACACATACCAATTTTAGCTCAGTTCTGGGCATCTTTGAAATACCTATACAAACTTGTTCCTACATAGTAACTTGCAACTTTGAATGAGAATGTGCTTGCTTACAGCAACGTGCTATATGTTCTGAATGCCCGAATTGGGAATCTGTGTCAAAACTTTGTTAGGAATTATGTGAACCTTACTAGCTGGAAGTAAGGGAGTTGGGGCATGAAGGTATTTCTACGAGTTGGACACATACCAAGTTTAGCTCAGTTCTGGGCATCTTTGAAATACCTATACAAACTTGTTCCTACATAGTAACTTGCAACTTTGAATGAGAATGTGCTTGCTTGCAGCAACGTGCTATATGTTCTGAATTCCCGAATTGGGAATCTGTGTCAAAACTTTGTTAGAAATTATGTGATCCTTAATAGATGGAAGTAAGGGAGATGGGGCATGAAGTTATTTCTAGGAGTTGGACACATACCAAGTTTAGCTCAGTTCTGGGCATCTTTGAATGTCCTAATCAAACTTATTCCTACATAGTAACTTGCAACTTTGAATGAGAATGTGCTTGCTTACAGCAACGTGCTATATGTTCTGAATGCCCGAATTGGGAATCTGTGTCAAAACTTTGTTAGGAATTATGTGAACCTTACTAGCTGGAAGTAAGGGAGTTGGGGCATGAAGGTATTTCTACGAGTTGGACACATACCAAGTTTAGCTCAGTTCTGGGCATCTTTGAAATACCTATACAAACTTGTTCCTACATAGTAACTTGCAACTTTGAATGAGAATGTGCTTGCTTACAGCAACGTGCTATATGTTCTGAATGCCCGAATTGGGAATCTGTGTCAAAACTTTGTTAGGAATCATGTGATCCTTACTAGCTGGAAGTAAGGGAGTTGGGGCATGAAGTTATTTCTAGGAGTTGGACACATACCAAGTTTAGCTCAGTTCTGGGCATCTTTGAAAGTCCTATTCAAACTTGTTTCCAAAATAGTAACTTGCAACTTTGAATGAGAATGTGCTTGCTTACAGCAACGTGCTATATGTTCTGAATCCCCGAATTGGGAATCTGTGTCAAAATTTGTTAGGAATTATGTGATCCTTACTAGCTAGATGTAAGGGAGTTGGGGCATGAAGGTATTTCTAGGAGTTGGACACATACCAATTTTTGCACAGTTCTGGGCATCTTTGAAATACCTATACAAACTTGTTCCTACATAGTAACTTGCAACTTTGAATGAGAATGTGCTTGCTTACAGCAACGTGCTATATGTTCTGAATGCCCGAATTGGGAATCTGTGTGAAAACTTTGTTAGGAATTATGTGATCCTTACTAGCTGGAAGTAAGGGAGTTGGGGCATGAAGGTATTTCTAGGAGTTGGACACATACCAATTTTAGCACAGTTCTGGGCATCTTTGAAATACCTATACAAACTTGTTCCTACGTAGTAACTTGCAACTTTGAATGAGAATGTGCTTGCTTACAGCAACGTGCTATATGTTCTGAATGCCCGAATAGGGAATCTGTGTCAAAACTTTGTTAAGAATTATGTGATCCTTACTAGCTGGAAGTAAGGGAGATGGGGCATGATGTTATTTCTAGGAGTTGGACACATACCAAGTTTAGCTCAGTTCTGGGCATCTTTGAAATACCTATACAAACTTGTTCCTACATAGTAACTTGCAACTTTGAATGAGAATGTGCTTGCTTGCAGCAACGTGCTATATATTCTGAATTCCCGAATTGGGAATCTGTGTCAAAACTTTGTTAGAAATTATGTGATCCTTAATAGATGGAAGTAAGGGAGATGGGGCATGAAGTTATTTCTAGGAGTTGGACACATACCAAGTTTAGCTCAGTTCTGGGCATCTTTGAATGTCCTAATCAAACTTATTCCTACATAGTAACTTGCAACTTTGAATGAGAATGTGCTTGCTTACAGCAACGTGCTGTATGTTCTGAATGCCCGAATTGGGAATCTGTGTCAAAACTTTGTTAGGAATTATGTGAACCTTACTAGCTGGAAGTAAGGGAGTTGGGGCATGAAGGTATTTCTAGGAGTTGGACACATACCAAGTTTAGCTCAGTTCTGGGCATCTTTGAAATACCTATACAAACTTGTTCCTACATAGTAACTTGCAACTTTGAATGAGAATGTGCTTGCTTACAGCAACGTGCTATATGTTCTGAATGCCCGAATTGGGAATCTGTGTCAAAACTTTGTTAGGAATCATGTGATCCTTACTAGCTGGAAGTAAGGGAGTTGGGGCATGAAGTTATTTCTAGGAGTTGGACACATACCAAGTTTAGCTCAGTTCTGGGCATCTTTGAAATACCTATACAAACTTGTTCCTACATAGTAACTTGCAAATTTGAATGAGAATGTGCTTGCTTAGAGCAACGTGCTATATGTTCTGAATGCCCGAATTGGGAATCTGTGTCAAAATTTGTTAGGAATTATGTGATCCTTACTAGCTAGATGTAAGGGAGTTGGGGCATGAAGGTATTTCTAGGAGTTGGACACATACCAATTTTTGCACAGTTCTGGGCATCTTTGAAATACCTATACAAACTTGTTCCTACATAGTAACTTGCAACTTTGAATGAGAATGTGATTGCTTACAGCAACGTGCTATATGTTCTGAATGCCCGAATTAGGAATCTGTGTCAAAACTTTGTTAGGAATCATGTGATCCTTACTAGCTGGAAGTAAGGGAATTGGGGCATGAAGTTATTTCTAGGAGTTGGACACATACCAAGTTTAGCTCAGTTCTGGGCATCTTTGAAATACCTATACAAACTTGTTCCTACATATTAACTTGCAACTTTGAATGAGAATGTGCTTGCTTAGAGCAACGAGTTATATGTTCTGAATGCCCGAATTGGGAATATGTGTCAAAATTTGTTAGGAATTATGTGATCCTTACTAGCTGGATGTAAGGGAGTTGGGGCATGAAGGTATTTCTAGGAGTTGGACACATACCAAGTTTAGCTCAGTTCTGGGCATCTTTGAAATACCTATACAAACTTGTTCCTACATAGTAACTTGCAACTTTGAATGAGAATGTGCTTGCTTACAGCAACGTGCTATATGTTCTGAATGCCCGAATTGGGAATCTGTGTCAAAACTTTGTTAGGAATTATGTGATCCTTACTAGCTGGAAGTAAGTGAGATGGGGCATGAAGTTACTTCTAGGAGTTGGACACATACCAAGTTTAGCTCAGTTCTGGGCATCTTTGAAAGTCCTATTCAAACTTGTTCCCACATAGTAACTTGCAACTTTGAATGAGAATGTGCTTGCTTACAGCAACGTGCTATATGTTCTGAATGCCCGAATTGGGAATCTGTGTCAAAACTTTGTTAGGAATTATGTGATCCTTACTAGCTGGAAGTAAGTGAGTTGGGGCATGAAGGTATTTCTAGGAGTTGGACACATACCAAGTTGAGCTCAGTTCTGGGCATCTTTGAAATACCTATACAAACTTGTTCCTACATAGTAACTTGCAACTTTGAATGAGAATGTGCTTGCTTACAGCAACGTGCTATATGTTCTGAATGCCCGAATTGGGAATCTGTGTCAAAACTTTGTTAGGAATTATGTGATCCTTACTAGCTGGAAGTAAGGGAGTTGGGGCATGAAGTTATTTCTAGAAGTTGGACACATACCAAGTTTAGCTCAGTTCTGGGCATCTTTGAAATACCTATACAAAATTGTTCCAACATCGTAACTTGCAACTTTGAATGAGAATGTGCTTGCTTACAGCAACGTGCTATATGTTGTGAATTCCCGAATTGGGAATCTGTGTCAAAATTTTGTTAGGAATTATGTGATCCTTACTAGCTGGAAGTAAGGGAGATGGGGCATGAAGTTATTTCTAGGAGTTGGACACATACCAAGTTTAGCTCAGTTCTGGGCATCTTTAAAATACCTATACAAACTTGTTCCTACATATTAACTTGCAACTTTGAATGAGAATGTGCTTGCTTAGAGCAACGTGCTATATGTTCTGAATGCCCGAATTGGGAATCTGTGTCAAAACTTTGTTAGGAATTATGTGATCCTTACTAGATGTAAGTAAGGGAGATGGGGCATGAAGTTATTTCTAGCAGTTGGACACATACAAAGTTTAGCTCAGTTCTGGGCATTTTTGAAATACCTATACAAACTTGTTCCTACATAGTAACTTGCAACTTTGAATGAGAATGTGCTTGCTTACAGCAACGTGCTATATGTTCTGAATGCCCGAATTGGGAATCTGTGTCAAAACTTTGTTAGGAATTATGTGATCCTTACTAGCTGGAAGTAAGGGAGTTGGGGCATGAAGGTATTTCTAGGAGTTGGACACATACCAAGTTTAGCTCAGTTCTGGGCTTCTTTGAAATACCTATACAAACTTGTTCCTAAATAGTAACTTGCAACTGTGAATGAGAATGTGCTTGCTTACAGCAACGTGCTATATATTCTGAATGCCCGAATTGGGAATCAGTGTCAAAACTTTGTTAGGAATTATGTGATCCTTTCTAGATGGAAGTAAGCGTGATGTGGCATGAAGATATTTCTAGGAGTTGGAGACATACAACGTTTAGCTCAGTTCTGGGCATCTTTGAAATACCTATACAAACTTGTTCCTACATAGTAACTTGCAACTTTGAATGAGAATGTGCTTGCTTACAGCAACGTGCTATATGTTCTGAATGCCCGAATTGGGAATCTGTGTCAAAACTTTGTTAGGAATTATGTGATCCTTACTAGATGGAAGTAAGGGAGATGGGGCATGAAGTTATTTCTAGGAGTTGGACACATACCAAGTTTAGCTCAGTTCTGGGCATCTTTGAAATACTTATACAAACTTGTTCCTACATAGTAACTTGCATCTTTGAATGAGAATGTGCTTGCTTACAGCAACGTGCTATATGTTCTGAATGCCCGAATTGGGAATCTGTGTCAAAACTTTGTTAGGAATTATGTGATCCTTACTAGCTGGAAGTAAGGGAGATGGGGCATGAAGTTATTTCTAGGAGTTGGATACATACCAAGTTTAGCTCAGTTCTGGGCATCTTTGAAATACCTATACAAACTTGTTCCTACATAGTAACTTGCAACTTTGAATGAGAATGTGCTTGTTTAGAGCAACGTGCTATATGTTCTGAATGCCCGAATTGGGAATCTGTGTCAAAATTTGTTAGGAATTATGTGATCCTTACTAGCTGGAAGTAAGGGAGTTGGGGCATGAAGGTATTTCTAGGAGTTGGACACATACCAATTTTAGCACAGTTCTGGGCATCTTTGAAATACCTATACAAACTTGTTCCTACGTAGTAACTTGCAACTTTGAATGAGAATGTGCTTGCTTACAGCAACGTGCTATATGTTCTGAATGCCCGAATAGGGAATCTGTGTCAAAACTTTGTTAAGAATTATGTGATCCTTACTAGCTGGAAGTAAGGGAGATGGGGCATGATGTTATTTTTAGGAGTTGGACACATACCAAGTTTAGCTCAGTTCTGGGCATCTTTGAAATACCTATACAAACTTGTTCCTACATAGTAACTTGCAACTTTGAATGAGAATGTGCTTGCTTGCAGCAACGTGCTATATGTTCTGAATGCCCGAATTGGGAATCTGTGTCAAAACTTTGTTAGAAATTATGTGATCCTTAATAGATGGAAGTAAGGGAGATGGGGCATGAAGTTATTTCTAGGAGTTGGACACATACCAAGTTTAGCTCAGTTCTGGGCATCTTTGAAAGTCCTAATCAAACTTGTTCCTACATAGTAACTTGCAACTTTGAATGAGAATGTGCTTGCTTACAGCAACGTGCTATATGTTCTGAATGCCTGAATTGGGAATCTGTGTCAAAACTTTGTTAGGAATTATGTGATCCTTACTAGCTGGATGTAAGGGAGATGGGGCATGAAGTTATTTCTAGGAGTTGGATACATACCAAGTTTAGCTCAGTTCTGGGCATCTTTGAAATACCTATACAAACTTGTTCCTACATAGTAACTTGCAACTTTGAATGAGAATGTGCTTGCTTAGAGCAACGTGCTATATGTTCTGAATGCCCGAATTGGGAATCTGTGTCAAAATTTGTTAGGAATTATGTGATCCTTACTAGCTGGAAGTAAGGGAGTTGGGGCATGAAGGTATTTCTAGGAGTTGGACACATACCAATTTTAGCACAGTTCTGGGCATCTTTGAAATACCTATACAAACTTGTTCCTACGTAGTAACTTGCAACTTTGAATGAGAATGTGCTTGCTTACAGCAACGTGCTATATGTTCTGAATGCCCGAATAGGGAATCTGTGTCAAAACTTTGTTAAGAATTATGTGATCCTTACTAGCTGGAAGTATGGGAGATGGGGCATGATGTTATTTTTAGGAGTTGGACACATACCAAGTTTAGCTCAGTTCTGGGCATCTTTGAAATACCTATACAAACTTGTTCCTACATAGTAACTTGCAACTTTGAATGAGAATGTGCTTGCTTGCAGCAACGTGCTATATGTTCTGAATGCCCGAATTGGGAATCTGTGTCAAAACTTTGTTAGAAATTATGTGATCCTTAATAGATGGAAGTAAGGGAGATGGGGCATGAAGTTATTTCTAGGAGTTGGACACATACCAAGTTTAGCTCAGTTCTGGTCATCTTTGAAAGTCCTAATCAAACTTGTTCCTACATAGTAACTTGCAACTTTGAATGAAAATGTGCTTGCTTACAGCAACGTGCTATATGTTCTGAATGCCCGAATTGGGAATCTGTGTCAAAACTTTGTTAGGAATTATGTGAAACTTACTAGCTGGAAGTAAGGGAGTGGGGGCATGAAGGTGTTTCTAGGAGTTGGACACATACCAAGTTTAGCTCAGTTCTGGGCATCTTTGAAATACCTATACAAACTTGTTCCTACATAGTAACTTGCAACTTTGAATGAGAATGTGCTTGCTTGCAGCAACGTGCTATATGTTCTGAATTCCCGAATTGCGAATCTGTGTCAAAACTTTGTTAGAAATTATGTGATCCTTAATAGATGGAAGTAAGGGAGATGGGGCATGAAGTTATTTCTAGGAGTTGGACACATACCAAGTTTAGCTCAGTTCTGGGCATCTTTGAATGTCCTAATCAAACTTATTCCTACATAGTAACTTGCAACTTTGAATGAGAATGTGCTTGCTTACAGCAACGTGCTATATGTTCTGAATGCCCGAATTGGGAATCTGTGTCAAAACTTTGTTAGGAATTATGTGAACCTTACTAGCTGGAAGTAAGGGAGTTGGGGCATGAAGGTGTTTCTAGGAGTTGGACACATACCAAGTTTAGCTCAGTTCTGGGCATCTTTGAAATACCTATACAAACTTGTTCCTACATAGTAACTTGCAACTTTGAATGAGAATGTGCTTGCTTGCAGCAACGTGCTATATGTTCTGAATTCCCGAATTGGGAATCTGTGTCAAAACTTTGTTAGAAATTATGTGATCCTTAATAGATGGAAGTAAGGGAGATGGGGCATGAAGTTATTTCTAGGAGTTGGACACATACCAAGTTTAGCTCAGTTCTGGGCATCTTTGAATGTCCTAATCAAACTTATTCCTACATAGTAACTTGCAACTTTGAATGAGAATGTGCTTGCTTACAGCAACGTGCTATATGTTCTGAATGCCCGAATTGGGAATCTGTGTCAAAACTTTGTTAGGAATCATGTGATCCTTACTAGCTGGAAGTAAGGGAGTTGGGGCATGAAGTTATTTCTAGGAGTTGGACACATACCAAGTTTAGCTCAGTTCTGGGCATCTTTGAAATACCTATACAAACTTGTTCCTACATAGTAACTTGCAACTTTGAATGAGAATGTGCTTGCTTACAGCAACGTGCTATATGTTCTGAATGCCCGAATTGGGAATCTGTGTCAAAACTTTGTTAGGAATTATGTGATCCTTACTAGCTGGAAGTAAGGGAGATGAGGCATGAAGTTATTTCTAGGAGTTGGACACATACCAAGTTTAGCTCAGTTCTGGGCATCTTTGAAAGTCCTATTCAAACTTGTTCCCACATCGTAACTTGCAACATTGAATGAGAATGTGCTTGTTAGAGCAACGTGCTATATGTTCTGAATGCCCGAATTGGGAATCTGTGTCAAAATTTGTTAGGAAATATGTGATCCTTACTAGCTGGAAGTAAGGGAGTTGGGGCATGAAGGTATTTATAGGAGTTGGACACATACCAATTTTAGCACAGTTCTGGGCATCTTTGAAATACCTATACAAACTTGTTCCTACGTAGTAACTTGCAACTTTGAATGAGAATGTGCTTGCTTGCAGCAACGTGCTATATGTTCTGAATTCCCGAATTGGGAATCTGTGTCAAAACTTTGTTAGAAATTATGTGATCCTTAATAGATGGAAGTAAGGGAGATGGGGCATGAAGTTATTTCTAGGAGTTGGACACATACCAAGTTTAGCTCAGTTCTGGGCATCTTTGAATGTCCTAATCAAACTTATTCCTACATAGTAACTTGCAACTTTGAATGAGAATGTGCTTGCTTACAGCAACGTGCTATATGTTCTGAATGCCCGAATTGGGAATCTGTGTCAAAACTTTGTTAGGAATTATGTGAAACTTACTAGCTGGAAGTAAGGGAGTGGGGGCATGAAGGTGTTTCTAGGAGTTGGACACATACCAAGTTTAGCTCAGTTCTGGGCATCTTTGAAATACCTATACAAACTTGTTCCTACATAGTAACTTGCAACTTTGAATGAGAATGTGCTTGCTTGCAGCAACGTGCTATATGTTCTGAATTCCCGAATTGGGAATCTGTGTCAAAACTTTGTTAGAAATTATGTGATCCTTAATAGATGGAAGTAAGGGAGATGGGGCATGAAGTTATTTCTAGGAGTTGGACACATACCAAGTTTAGCTCAGTTCTGGGCATCTTTGAATGTCCTAATCAAACTTATTCCTACATAGTAACTTGCAACTTTGAATGAGAATGTGCTTGCTTACAGCAACGTGCTATATGTTCTGAATGCCCGAATTGGGAATCTGTGTCAAAACTTTGTTAGGAATCATGTGATCCTTACTAGCTGGAAGTAAGGGAGTTGGGGCATGAAGTTATTTCTAGGAGTTGGACACATACCAAGTTTAGCTCAGTTCTGGGCATCTTTGAAATACCTATACAAACTTGTTCGTACATAGTAACTTGCAACTTTGAATGAGAATGTGCTTGCTTACAGCAACGTGCTATATGTTCTGAATGCCCGAATTGGGAATCTGTGTCAAAACTTTGTTAGGAATTATGTGATCCTTACTAGCTGGAAGTAAGGGAGATGAGGCATGAAGTTATTTCTAGGAGTTGGACACATACCAAGTTTAGCTCAGTTCTGGGCATCTTTGAAAGTCCTATTCAAACTTGTTCCCACATCGTAACTTGCAACATTGAATGAGAATGTGCTTGTTAGAGCAACGTGCTATATGTTCTGAATGCCCGAATTGGGAATCTGTGTCAAAATTTGTTAGGAAATATGTGATCCTTACTAGCTGGAAGTAAGGGAGTTGGGGCATGAAGGTATTTATAGGAGTTGGACACATACCAATTTTAGCACAGTTCTGGGCATCTTTGAAATACCTATACAAACTTGTTCCTACGTAGTAACTTGCACCTTTGAATGAGAATGTGCTTGCTTACAGCAACGTGCTATATGTTCTGAATGCCCGAATAGGGAATCTGTGTCAAAACTTTGTTAAGAATTATGTGATCCTTACTAGCTGGAAGTAAGGGAGATGGGGCATGATGTTATTTCTAGGAGTTGGACACATACCAAGTTTAGCTCAGTTCTGGGCATCTTTGAAATACCTATACAAACTTGTTCCTACATAGTAACTTGCAACTTTGAATGAGAATGTGCTTGCTTGCAGCAACGTGCTATATGTTCTGAATTCCCGAATTGGGAATCTGTGTCAAAACTTTGTTAGAAATTATGTGATCCTTAATAGATGGAAGTAAGGGAGATGGGGCATGAAGTTATTTCTAGGAGTTGGACACATACCAAGTTTAGCTCAGTTTTGGGCATCTTTGAATGTCCTAATCAAACTTATTCCTACATAGTAACTTGCAACTTTGAATGAGAATGTGCTTGCTTACAGCAACGTGCTATATGTTCTGAATGCCCGAATTGGGAATCTGTGTCAAAACTTTGTTAGGAATTATGTGAACCTTACTAGCTGGAAGTAAGGGAGATGGGGCATGAAGGTATTTCTAGGAGTTGGACACATACCAAGTTTAGCTCAGTTCTGGGCATCTTTGAAATACCTATACAAACTTGTTCCTACATAGTAACTTGCAACTTTGAATGAGAATGTGCTTGCTTACAGCAACGTGCTATATGTTCTGAATGCCCGAATTGGGAATCTGTGTCAAAACTTTGTTAGGAATCATGTGATCCTTACTAGCTGGAAGTAAGGGAGTTGGGGCATGAAGGTATTTCTAGGAGTTGGACACATACCAAGTTTAGCTCAGTTCTGGGCATCTTTGAAATACCTATACAAACTTGTTCCTACATAGTAACTTGCAAATTTGAATGAGAATGTGCTTGCTTAGAGCAACGTGCTATATGTTCTGAATGCCCGAATTGGGAATCTGTGTCAAAATTTGTTAGGAATTATGTGATCCTTACTAGCTAGATGTAAGGGAGTTGGGTCATGAAGGTATTTCTAGGAGTTTGACACATACCAATTTTTGCACAGTTCTGGGCATCTTTGAAATACCTATACAAACTTGTTCCTACATAGTAACTTGCAACTTTGAATGAGAATGTGCTTGCTTACAGCAACGTGCTATATGTTCTGAATGCCCGAATTGGGAATCTGTGTCAAAACTTTGTTAGGAATTATGTGATCCTTACTAGCTGGAAGTAAGGGAGATGAGGCATGAAGTTATTTCTAGGAGTTGGACACATACCAAGTTTAGCTCAGTTCTGGGCATCTTTGAATGTCCTATTCAAACTTGTTCCCACATAGTAACTTGCAACTTTGAATGAGAATGTGCTTGCTTACAGCAAAGTGTTATATGTTCTGAATGCCCGAATTGGGAATCTGTGTCAAAATTTGTTAGGAATAATGTGATCCTTACTAGCTGGAAGTATGGGAGATGGGGCATGAAGTTATTTCTAGAGGTTGGACACATACAACGTTTAGCTCAGTTCTGGGCATCTTTGAAATACCTATACAAACTTGTTCCTACATAGTAACTTGCAACTTTGAATGAGAATGTGCTTGCTTACAGCAACGTGGTAGATGTTGTGAATGCCCGAATTGGGAATCTGTGTCAAAACTTTGTTAGGAAGTATGTGATCCTTACTAGCTGGAAGTATGGGAGATGGGGCATGAAGTTATTTCTAGAGGTTGGACACATACAACGTTTAGCTCAGTTCTGGGCATCTTTGAAATACCTATACAAACTTGTTCCTACATAGTAACTTGCATCTTTGAATGAGAATGTGCTTGCTTACAGCAACGTGCTATATGTTCTGAATGCCCGAATTGGGAATCTGTGTCAAAACTTTGTTAGGAATTATGTGATCCTTACTAGCTGGAAGTAAGGGAGATGGGGCATGAAGTTATTTCCAGGAGTTAGACACATACCAAGTTTAGCTCAGTTCTGGGCATCTTTGAAATACCTATACAAACTTGTTCCTACATAGTAACTTGCAACTTTGAATGAGAATGTGCTTGCTTAGAGCAACGTGCTATATTCTGAATGCCCGAATTGGGAATCTGTGTCAAAATTTGTTAGGAATTATGTGATCCTTACTAGCTGGAAGTAAGGGAGTTGGGGCATGTAGGTATTTCTAGGAGTTGGACACATACGAAGTTTAGCACAGTTCTGGGCATCTTTGAAATACCTATACAAACTTGTTCCTACATAGTAACTTGCAACTTTGAATGAGTATGTGCTTGCTTACAGCAACGTGCTATATGTTCTGAATGCCCGAATTGGGAATCTGTGTCAAAACTTTGTTAGGAATTATGTGATCCTTACTAGCTGGAAGTAAGGGAGATGGGGCATGAAGTTATTTCTAGGAGTTGGAGACATACCAAGTTTAGCTCAGTTCTGGACATCTTTGAAATACCTATACAAACTTGTTCCTACATAGTAACTTGCAACTTTGAATGAGAATGTGCTTGCTTACAGCAACGTGCTATATGTTCTGAATGCCCGAATTGGGAATCTGTGTCAAAACTGTGTTAGGAATTATGTGATCCTTACTAGCTGGAAGTAAGGGAGATGGGGCATGAAGTTATTTCTAGGAGTTGGACACATACCAAGTTTAGCTCAGTTCTGGGCATCTTTGAAATACCTATACAAACTTGTTCCTACATAGCAACTTGCAACTTTGAATGAGAATGTGCTTGCTTACAGCAACGTGCTATATGTTCTGAATGCCCGAATTGGGAATCTGTGTCAAAACTTTGTTAGGAATTATGTGATCCTTACTAGCTGGAAGTATGGGAGATGGGGCATGAAGTTATTTCTAGAGTTTGGACACATACAACGTTTAGCTCAGTTCTGGGCATCTTTCAAATACCTATACAAACTTGTTCCTACATAGTAACTTGCAACTTTGAATGAGAATGTGCTTGCTTACAGCAACGTGGTATATGTTGTGAATGCCCGAATTGGGAATCTGTGTCAAAATTTTGTTAGGAAGTATGTGATCCTTACTAGCTGGAAGTAAGCGAGATGGGGCATGAAGTTATTTCTAGGAGTTGGACACATACCAAGTTTAGCTCAGTTCTGGGCATCTTTGAAATACCTATACAAACTTGTTCCTACATAGTAACTTGCAACTTTGAATGAGAATGTGCTTGCTTACAGCAACGTGCTATATGTTCTGAATGCCCGAATTGGGAATCTGTGTCAAAACTTTGTTAGGAATTATGTGATCCTTACTAGCTGGAAGTAAGGGAGATGGGGCATGAAGTTATTTCTAGGAGTTGGACACATACCAAGTTTAGCTCAGTTCTGGGCATCTTTGAAATACCTATACAAACTTGTTCCTACATAGTAACTTGCAACTTTGAATGAGAATGTGCTTGCTTAGAGCAACGTGCTATATGTTCTGAATGCCCGAATTGGGAATCTGTGTCAAAATTTGTTAGGAATTATGTGATCCTTACTAGCTGGAAGTAAGGGAGTTGGGGCATGTAGGTATTTCTAGAAGTTGGACACATACCAAGTTTAGCACAGTTCTGGGCATCTTTGAAATACCTATACAAACTTGTTCCTACATAGTAACTTGCAACTTTGAATGAGAATGTGCTTGCTTACAGCAACGTGCTATATGTTCTGAATGCCCGAATTGGGAATCTGTGTCAAAACTTTGTTAGGAATTATGTGATCCTTACTAGCTGGAAGTAAGGGAGATGGGGCATGAAGTTATTACTAGGAGTTGGAGACATACCAAGTTTAGCTCAGTTCTGGGCATCTTTGAATGTCCTATTCAAACTTGTTCCCACATAGTAACTTGCAACTTTGAATGAGAATGTGCTTGCATACAGCAAAGTGTTATATGTTCTGAATGCCCGAATTGGGAATCTGTGTCAAAATTTGTTAGGAATTATGTGATCCTTACTAGCTGGAAGTATGGGAGATGGGGCATGAAGTTATTTCTAGAGGTTGGACACATACAACGTTTAGCTCAGTTCTGGGCATCTTTGAAATACCTATACAAACTTGTTCCTACATAGTAACTTGCAACTTTGAATGAGAATGTGCTTGCTTACAGCAACGTGGTAGATGTTGTGAATGCCCGAATTGGGAATCTGTGTCAAAACTTTGTTAGGAAGTATGTGATCCTTACTAGCTGGAAGTATGGGAGATGGGGCATGAAGTTATTTCTAGAGGTTGGACACATACAACGTTTAGCTCAGTTCTGGGCATCTTTGAAATACCTATACAAACTTGTTCCTACATAGTAACTTGCATCTTTGAATGAGAATGTGCTTGCTTAAAGCAACGTGCTATATGTTCTGAATGCCCGAATTGGGAATCTGTGTCAAAACTTTGTTAGGAATTATGTGATCCTTACTAGCTGGAAGTAAGGGAGATGGGGCATGAAGTTATTTCTAGGAGTTGGACACATACCAAGTTTAGCTCAGTTCTGGGCATCTTTGAAATACCTATACCAACTTGTTCCTACATAGTAACTTGCAACTTTGAATGAGAATGTGCTTGCTTAGAGCAACGTGCTATATGTTCTGAATGCCCGAATTGGGAATCTGTGTCAAAATTAGTTAGAAATTATGTGATCCTTACTAGCTGGAAGTAAGGGAGTTGGGGCATGTAGGTATTTCTAGGAGTTGGACACATACCAAGTTTAGCACAGTTCTGGGCATCTTTGAAATACCTATACAAACTTGTTCTTACATAGTAACTTGCAACTTTGATTGAGAATGTGCTTGCTTACAGCAACGTGCTATATGTTCTGAATGCCCGAATTGGGAATCTGTGTCAAAACTTTGTTAGGAATTATGTGATCCTTACTAGCTGGAAGTAAGGTAGATGGGGCATGAAGTTATTTCTAGGAGTTGGAGACATACAACTTTTAGCTCTGTTCTGGGCATCTTTGAAATACCTATACAAACTTGTTCCTACATAGTAACTTGCAACTTTGAATGAGAATGTGCTTGTTTACAGCAACGTGCTAGATGTTCTGAATGCCCGAATAGGGAATCTGTGTCAAAACTTTGTTAGGAATTATGTGATCCTTACTAGCTGGAAGTAAGTGACTTGGGGCATGAAGGTATTTCTAGGAGTTGGACACATACCAAGTTTAGCACAGTTCTGGGCATCTTTGAAATACCTATACAAACTTGTTCCTACATAGTAACTTGCAACTTTGAATGAGAATGTGCTTGCTTATAGCAACGTGCTATATGTTCTGAATGCCCGAATTGGGAATCTGTGTCAAAACTTTTTTAGGAAATATGTGATCCTTACTAGCTGGAAGTATGGGAGATGGGGCGTGAAGTTATTTCTAGGAGTTGGAGACATACCAAGTTTAGCTCAGTTCTGGGCATCTTTGAAATACCTATACAAACTTGTTCCTACATAGTAACTTGCAACTTTGAATGAGAATGTGCTTGCTTACAGCAACGTGCTATATGTTCTGAATGCCCGAATTGGGAATCTGTGTCAAAACTTTGTTAGGAAGTATGTGATCCTTACTAGCTGGAAGTAAGCGAGATGGGGCATGAAGTTATTTCTAGGAGTTGGACACATACCAAGTTTAGCTCAGTTCTGGGCATCTTTGAAATACCTATACAAACTTGTTCCTACATAGTAACTTGCAACTTTGAATGAGAATGTGCTTGCTTACAGCAACGTGCTATATGTTCTGAATGCCCGAATTGGGAATCTGTGTCAAAACTTTGTTAGGAATTATGTGATCCTTACTAGCTGGAAGTAAGGGAGATGGGGCATGAAGTTATTTCCAGGAGTTAGACACATACCAAGTTTAGCTCAGTTCTGGGCATCTTTGAAATACCTATACAAACTTGTTCCTACATAGCAACTTGCAACTTTGAATGAGAATGTGCTTGCTTAGAGCAACGTGCTATATTCTGAATGCCCGAATTGGGAATCTGTGTCAAAATTTGTTAGGAATTATGTGATCCTTACTAGCTGGAAGTAAGGGAGTTGGGGCATGTAGGCATTTCTAGGAGTTGGACACATACGAAGTTTAGCACAGTTCTGGGCATCTTTGAAATACCTATACAAACTTGTTCCTACATAGTAGCTTGCAACTTTGAATGAGAATGTGCTTGCTTACAGCAACGTGCTATATGTTCTGAATGCCCGAATTGGGAATCTGTGTCAAAACTTTGTTAGGAATTATGTGATCCTTACTAGCTGGAAGTAAGGGAGATGGGGCATGAAGTTATTTCTAGAGTTTGGACACATACAACGTTTAGCTCAGTTCTGGGCATCTTTCAAATACCTATACAAACTTGTTCCTACATAGTAACTTGCAACTTTGAATGAGAATGTGCTTGCTTACAGCAACGTGGTATATGTTGTGAATGCCCGAATTGGGAATCTGTGTCAAAACTTTGTTAGGAAGTATGTGATCCTTACTAGCTGGAAGTAAGCGAGATGGGGCATGAAGTTATTTCTAGGAGTTGGACACATACCAAGTTTAGCTCAGTTCTGGGCATCTTTGAAATACCTATACAAACTTGTTCCTACATAGTAACTTGCAACTTTGAATGAGAATGTGCTTGCTTACAGCAACGTGCTATATGTTCTGAATGCCCGAATTGGGAATCTGTGTCAAAACTTTGTTAGGAAGTATGTGATCCTTACTAGCTGGAAGTAAGCGAGATGGGGCATGAAGTTATTTCTAGGAGTTGGACACATACCAAGTTTAGCTCAGTTCTGGGCATCTTTGAAATACCTATACAAACTTGTTCCTACATAGTAACTTGCAACTTTGAATGAGAATGTGCTTGCTTACGGCAACGTGCTATATGTTCTGAATGCCCGAATTGGGAATCTGTGTCAAAACTTTGTTAGGAATTATGTGATCCTTACTAGCTGGAAGTAAGGGAGATGGGGCATGAAGGTATTTCTAGGAGTTGGACACATACCAAGTTTAGCTCAGTTCTGGGCATCTTTGAAATACCTATACCAACTTGTTCCTACATAGTAACTTGCAACTTTGAATGAGAATGTGCTTGCTTACAGCAACGTGCTATATGTTCTGAATGCCCGAATTGGGAATCTGTGTCAAAATTTGTTAGGAATTATGTGATCCTTACTAGCTGGAAGTAAGGGAGTTGGGGCATGAAGGTATTTCTAGGAGTTGGACACATACCAAGTTTAGCACAGTCCTGGGCATCTTTGAAATACCTATACAAACTTGTTCCTACATAGTAACTTGCAACTTTGAATGAGAATGTGCTTGCTTACAGCAACGTGCTATATGTTCTGAATGCCCGAATTGGGAATCTGTGTCAAAATTTTGTTAGGAATTATGTGATCCTTACTAGCTGGAAGTAAGGGAGATGGGGCATGAAGTTATTTCTAGGAGTTGCACACATACCAAGTTTAGCTCAGTTCTGGGCATCTTTGAAATACCTATACAAACTTGTTGCTACATAGTAATTTGCAATTTTGAATGAGAATGTGCTTGCTTACAGCAACGTGCTATATGTTCTGAATGCCCGAATTGGGAATCTGTGTCAAAACTTTGTTAGGAATTATGTGATCCTTACTAGCTGGAAGTAAGGGAGTTGGGGCATGAAGTTATTTCTAGGAGTTGGACAAATACCAAGTTTAGCTCAGTTCTGGGCATCTTTGAAAGTCCTATTCAAACTTGTTCCTACATAGTAACTTGCAACTTTGAATGAGAATGTGCTTTCTTACAGCAACGTGCTATATGTTCTGAATGCCCGAATTGGGAATCTGTGTCAAAACTTTGTTAGGAATTATGAGATCCTTACTAGCTGAAAGTAAGGGAGTTGGGGCATGAAGTTATTTCTAGGAGTTGGACACATACCAAGTTTAGCTCAGTTCTGGGCATCTTTGAAATACCTATACAAACTTGTTCCTACATAGTAACTTGCAACTTTGAATGAGAATGTGCTTGCTTACAGCAACGTGCTGTATGTTCTGAATGCCCGAATTGGGCATCTGTGTCAAAACTATGTTAGGAATTATGTGATCCTTACTAGCTGGAAGTAAGTGAGATGGGGCATGAAGTTATTTCTAGGAGCTGGAAACATACCAAGTTTAGCTCAGTTCTGGGCATCTTTGAAATACCTATACAAACTTGTTCCTACATAGTAACTTGCATCTTTGAATGAGAATGTGCTTGCTTACAGCAACGTGCTATATGTTCTCAATGCCCGAATTGGGAATCTGTGTTAAAACTTTGTTAGGAATTATGTTGATCCTTACTAGCTGGAAGTAAGGGAGTTGGGGCATGAAGTTATTTCTAGGAGTTGGACACATTGCAAGTTTAGCTCAGTTCTGGGCATCTTTAAAATACCTATACAAACTTGTTCCTACCTAGTAACTTGCAACTTTGAATGAGAATGTGCTTGCTTACAGCAACGTGCTATATGTTCTGAATGCTCGAATTGGGAATCTGTGTCAAAACTTTGTTAGGAATTATGTGATCCTTACTAGCTGGAAGTAAGGGAGATGGGGCATGAAGTTATTTCCAGGAGTTGGAGACATACCAAGTTTAGCTCAGTTCTGGGCATCTTTGAAATACCTATAGAAACTTGTTCCTACATAGTAACTTGCATCTTTGAATGAGAATGTGCTTGCTTACAGCAACGTGCTATATGTTCTGAATGCCCGAATTGGGAATCTGTGTCAAAACTTTGTTAGGAATTATGTGATCCTTACTAGCTGGAAGTAAGGGAGTTGGGGCATGAAGTTATTTCTAGGAGTTGGACAAATACCAAGTTTAGCTCAGTTCTGGGCATCTTTGAAAGTCCTATTCAAACTTGTTCCTACATAGTAACTTGCAACTTTGAATGAGAATGTGCTTTCTTACAGCAACGTGCTATATGTTCTGAATGCCCGAATTGGGAATCTGTGTCAAAACTTTGTTAGGAATTATGTGATCCTTACTAGCTGAAAGTAAGGGAGTTGGGGCATGAAGTTATTTCTAGGAGTTGGAAACATACCAAGTTTAGCTCAGTTCTGGGCATCTTTGAAATACCTATACAAACTTGTTTCTACATAGTAACTTGCAACTTTGAATGAGAATGTGCTTGCTTACAGCAACGTGCTATATGTTCTGAATGCCCGAATTGGGAATCTTGTCAAAACTTTGTTAGGAATTATGTGATCCTTACTAGATGGAAGTAAGGGAGAAGGGGCATGAAGTTATTTCTAGTAGTTGGACACATACCAACTTTAGCTCAGTTCTGGGCATCTTTGAAATACCTATACAAACTTGTTCCTACATAGTAACTTGCATCTTTGAATGAGAATGTGCTTGCTTACAGCAACGTGCTATAGGTTCTGAATGCCCGAATTGGTAATCTATGTCCAAACTTTGTTAGGAATTATGTGATCCTTACTAGCTGGAAGTAAGGGAGTTGGGGCATGAAGTTATTTCTAGGAGTTGGACACATACCAGGTTTAGCTCAGTTCTGGGCATCTTTGTAATACCTTTAAAAACTTGTTCCAATATAGTAACTTGGAACTTTGAATGAGAATGTGCTTGCTTACAGCAACGTGCTATATGTTCTGAATGCCAGAATTGGGAATCTGTGTCAAAACTTTGTTAGGAATTATGTGATCCTTACTAGCTGGAAGTAAGGGAGATGGGGCATGAAGTTATTTCTAGGAGTTGGACAAATACCAAGTTTAGCTTAGTTCTGGGCATCTTTGAAATACCTATACAAACTTGTTCCTACATAGCAACTTGCAACTTTGAATGAGAATGTGCTTGCTTACAGCAACGTGCTATATGTTCTGAATGCCCGAATTGGGAATCTGTGTCAAAACTTTGTTAGTAATTATGTGATCCTTACTAACTGGAAGTAAGGGTGTTGGGGCATGAAGGTATTTCTAGGAGTTGGACACATACCAAGTTTAGCACAGTTCTGGGCATCTTTGAAATACCTATACAAACTTGTTCCTACATAGTAACTTGCAACTTTGAATGAGAATGTGCTTGCTTACAGCAACGTGCTATATGTTCTGAATGCCCGAATTGGGAATCTGTGTCAAAACTTTGTTAGGAATTATGTGATCCTTACTAGCTGGAAGTAAGGGAGATGGGGCATGAAGTTATTTCTAGGAGTTGGACAAATACCAAGTTTAGCTCAGTTCTGGGCATCTTTTAAATACCTATACAAACTTGTTCCTACATAGTAACTTGCATCTTTGAATGAGAATGTGCTTGCTTACAGCAACGTGCTATATGTTCTCAATGCCCGAATTGAGAATCTGTGTTAAAACTTTGTTAGGAATTATGTGATCCGTACTAGCTGGAAGTAAGGGAGTTGGGGCATGAAGTTATTTCTAGGAGTTGGACACATTCCAAGTTTAGTTCAGTTCCGGGCATCTTTTAAATACCTATACAAACTTGTTCCTACATAGTAACTTGCAACTTTGAATGAGAATGTGCTTGCTTACAGCAACGTGCTATATGTTCTGAATGCTCGAATTGGGAATCTGTGTCAAAACTTTGTTAGGAATTATGTGATCCTTACTAGCTGGAAGTAAGGGAGATGGGGCATGAAGTTATTTCTAGGAGTTGGACACATACCAAGTTTAGCTCAGTTCTGGGCATCTTTGAAATACCTATACAAACTTGTTTCTACATAGTAACTTGCAACTTTGAATGAGAATGTGCTTGCTTACAGCAACGTGCTATATGTTCTGAATGCCCGAATTGGGAATCTGTGTCAAAACTTTGTTAGGAATTATGTGATCCTTACTAGCTGGAAGTAAGGGAGATGGGGCATGAAGTTATTTCTAGGAGTTGGACACATACCAAGTTTAGCTCAGTTCTGGGCATCTTTGAAATACCTATACAAACTTGTTCCTACATAGTAACTTGCAACTTTGAATGAGAATGTGCTTTCTTACAACAACGTGCTATATGTTCTGAATGCCCGAATTGGGAATCTGTGTCAAAACTTTGTTAGGAATTATGTGATCCTTACTAGATGAAAGTAAGGGAGATGGGGCATGAAGTTATTTCTAGGAGTTGGAGACATACCAAGTTTAGCTCAGTTCTGGGCATCTTTGAAATACCTATACAAACTTGTTCCTACATAGTAACTTGCATCTTTGAATGTTAATGTGCTTGCTTACAGCAACGTGCTATATGTTCTGAATGCCCGAATTGGGAATCTGTGTCAAAACTTTGTTAGGAATTATGTGATCCTTACTAGCTGGAAGTAAGGGAGTTGGGGCATGAAGTTATTTCTAGTAGTTGGACACATACCAAGTTTAGCTCAGTTCTGGGCATCTTTGAAAGTCCTATTCAAACTTGTTCCTACATAGTAACTTGCAACTTTGAATGAGAATGTGCTTTCTTACAGCAACGTGCTATATGTTCTGAATGCCCGAATTGGGAATCTGTGTCAAAACTTTGTTAGGAATTATGTGATCCTTACTAGCTGGAAGTAAGGGAGTTGGGGCATGAAGATATTTCTAGGAGTTGGACACATACCAAATTTAGCTCAGTTCTAGGCATCTTTGAAATACCTATACAAACTTGTTCCTACATAGTAACTTGCAACTTTGAATGAGAATGTGCTTGCTTACAGCAACGTGCTATATGTTGTGAATGCCCGAATTGGGAATCTGTGTCAAAACTTTGTTAGGAATTATGTGATCCTTACTAGCTGGAAGTAAGGGAGTTGGGGCATGAAGTTATTTCTAGGAGTTGCACACATACCAAGTATAGCTCAGTTCTGGGCATCTTTGAAATACCTATACAAACTTGTTCCTACATAGTACCTTGCAACTTTGAATGAGAATGTGCTTTCTTACAGCAACGTGCTATATGTTCTGAATGCCCGAATTGGGAATCTGTGTCAAAACTTTGTTAGGAATTATGTGATCCTTACTAGCTGGAAGTAAGGGAGTTGGGGCATGAAGTTATTTCTAGGAGTTGCACACATACCAAGTTTAGCTCAGTTCTGGGCATCTTTGAAATACCTATACAAACTTGTTCCTACATAGTACCTTGCAACTTTGAATGAGAATGTGCTTGCTTACAGCAACGTGCTATATGTTCTGAATGCCCGAATTGGCAATCTGTGTCAAAACTTTGTTAGGAATTATGTGATCCTTACTAGCTGGAAGTAAGGGAGATGGGGCATGAAGTTATTTCTAGGAGTTGGAGACATACTAAGTTTAGCTCAGATCTGGGCATCTTTGAAATACCTATACAAACTTGTTCCTACATAGTAACTTGCAACTTTGAATGAGAATGTGCTTGCTTACAGCAACGTGCTATATGTTCTGAATGCCCGAATTGGGAACCTGTGTCAAATCTTTGTTAGGAATTATGTGATCCTTACTAGCTGGAAGTAAGGGAGATGGGGCATGAAGTTATTTCTAGGAGTTGGACACTTACCAACTTTAGCTCAGTTCGGGGCATCTTTGAAATACCTATACAAACTTGTTCCTACATAGTAACTTGCAACTTTGAATGAGAATGTGCTTGCTTAGAGCAACGTGCTATATGTTCTGAATGCCCGAATTGGGAATCTGTGTCAAAATTTGTTAGGAACTATGTGATCCTTACTAGCTGTAAGTAAGTGAGTTGGGACATGAAGGTATTTCTAGGAGTTGGACACATACCAAGTTTAGCACAGTTTTGGGGATCTTTGAAATACCTATACAAACTTGTTCCTACATTGTAACTTGCATCTTTGAATGAGAATGTGCTTGCTTACAGCAACGTGCTGTATGTTCTGAATGCCCGAATTGGGCATCTGTGTCAAAACTATGTTAGGAATTATGTGATCCTTACTAGCTGGAAGTAAGGGAGATGGGGCATGAAGTTATTTCTAGGAGTTGGAAACATACCAAGTTTAGCTCAGTTCTGGGCATCTTTGAAATACCTATACAAACTTGTTTCTACATAGTAACTTGCAACTTTGAATGAGAATGTGCTTGCTTACAGCAACGTGCTATATGTTCTGAATGCCCGAA
Organism: Diceros bicornis minor; assembly: GCF_020826845.1. Classification (NCBI taxonomy): domain Eukaryota; kingdom Metazoa; phylum Chordata; class Mammalia; order Perissodactyla; family Rhinocerotidae; genus Diceros; species Diceros bicornis. The sequence continues at coordinate 396,350 of NW_026690858.1, read as the reverse complement.
TTGGGAATCTTGTCAAAACTTTGTTAGGAATTATGTGATCCTTACTAGATGGAAGTAAGGGAGATGGGGCATGAAGTTATTTCTAGGAGTTGGACACATACCAAGTTTAGCTCAGTTCTGGGCATCTTTGAAATACCTATACAAACTTGTTCCTACATAGTAACTTGCATCTTTGAATGAGAATGTGCTTGCTTACAGCAACGTGCTATATGTTCTGAATGCCCGAATTGGTAATCTATGTCAAAACTTTGTTAGGAATTATGTGATCTTTACTAGCTGGAAGTAAGGGAGTTGGGGCATGAAGTTATTTCGAGGAGTTGGACACATACCAAGTTTAGCTCAGTTCTGGGCATCTTTGAAAGTCCTATTCAAACTTGTTCCTACATAGTAACTTGCAACTTTGAATGAGAATGTGCTTGCTTACAGCAACGTGCTATATGTTCTGAAAGCCCGAATTGGGAATCTGTGTCAAAACTTTGTTAGGAATTATGTGATCCTTACTAGATGGAAGTAAGGGAGATGGGGCATGAAGTTATTTCTAGGAGTTGGAGACATACAACGTTTAGCTCAGTTCTGGGCATCTTTGAAATACCTATACAAACTTGTTCCTACATATTAACTTGCAATTTATAATGAGAATGTGCTTGCTTAGAGCAACGTGCTATATGTTGTGAATGCCCGAATTGGGAATCTGTGTCAAAATTTGTTAGGAATTATGTGATCCTTACTAGCTGGAAGTAAGGGCGATGGGGCATGAAGGTATTTCTAGGAGTTGGACACATACCAAGTTTAGCACAGTTCTGAGCATCTTTGAAATACCTATACAAACTTGTTCCTACATAGTAACTTGCAACTTTGAATGAGAATGTGCTTGCTTACAGCAACGTGCTATATGTTCTGAATGCCCGAATTGGGAATCTGTGTCAAAACTTTGTTAGGAATTATGTGATCCTTACTAGCTGGAAGTAAGGGAGATGGGGCATGAAGTTATTTCTAGGAGTTGGACACATACCAAGTTTAGCTCAGTTCTGGGCATCTTTGAAAGTCCTATTCAAACTTGTTCCTACATAGTAACTTGCAACTTTGAATGAGAATGTGCTTTCTTACAGCAACGTGCTATATGTTCTGAATGCCCGAATTGGGAATCTGTGTCAAAACTTTGTTAGGAATTATGTGATCCTTACTAGCTGGAAGTAAGGGAGTTGGGGCATGAAGATATTTCTAGGAGTTTTACACATACCAAGTTTAGCTCAGTTCTGGGCATCTTTGAAATACCTATACAAACTTGTTCCTACATAGTAACTTGCAACTTTGAATGAGAATGTGCTTGCTTACAGCAACGTGCTATATGTTGTGAATGCCCGAATTGGGAATCTGTGTCAAAACTTTGTTAGGAATTATGTGATCCTTACTAGCTGGAAGTAAGGGAGTTGGGGCATGAAGTTATTTCTAGGATTTGGACACATACCATGTTTAGCTCAGTTCTGGGCATCTTTGAAATACCTATACAAACTTGTTCCTACATAGTAACTTGCAACTTTGAATGAGAATGTGCTTGCTTACAGCAACGTGCTATATGTTCTGAATGCCCGAATTGGGAATCTGTGTCAATAATTTGTTAGGAATTATGTGATCCTTACTAGATGGAAGTAAGGGAGTTGGGGCATGAAGTTATTTCTAGGAGTTGGAGACATACCAAGTTTAGCTCAGTTCTGGGCATCTTTGAAATACCTATACAAACTTGTTCCTACATAGTAACTTGCATCTTTGAATGAGAATGTGCTTGCTTACAGCAACGTGCTATATGTTCTGAATGGCCGAATTGGGAATCTGTGTCAAAACTTTGTTAGGAATTATGTGATACTTACTAGCTGGAAGTAAGGGAGTTGGGGCATGAAGGTATTTCTAGGAGTTGGAGACATACCAAGTTTAGCTCAGTTCTGGGCATCTTTGAAATACCTATACAAACTTGTTCCTACATAGTAACTTGCAACTTTGAATGAGAATGTGCTTGCTTACAGCAACGTGCTATATGTTCTGAATGCCCGAATTGGGAATCTGTGTCAAAACTTTGTTAGGAATTATGTGATCCTTACTAGCTGGAAGTAAGGGAGTTGGGGCATGAAGTTATTTCTAGGAGTTGGACACATTCCAAGTTTAGCTCAGTTCTGGGCATCTTTGAAATACCTATACAAACTTGTTCCTACATAGTAATTTGCAACTTTGAATGAGAATGTGCTTGCTTACAGCAACGTGCCATATGTTCTGAATGCCCGAATTGGGAATCTGTGTCAAATCTTTGTTAGGAATATTGTGATCTTTACTAGCTGGAAGTAAGGGAAATGGGGCATGAAGTTATTTCTAGGAGTTGGAGACATACCAAGTTTAGCTCAGTTCTGGGCATCTTTGAAATACCTATACAAATTTGTTCCTACTTAGTATCTTGCATCTTTGAATGAGAATGTGCTTGCTTACAGCAACGTGCTATATGTTCTGAATGCCCGAATTGGGAATCTGTGTCAAAACTTTGTTAGGAATTATGTGATCCTTACTAGCTGGAAGTAAGGGAGTTGGGGCATGAAGTTATTTCTAGGAGTTGGAGACATACAACGTTTAGCTCAGTTCTGGGCATCTTTGAAATACCTATACAAACTTGTTCCTACATAGTAATTTGCAACTTTGAATGAGAATGTGCTTGCTTACAGCAACGTGCTATATGTTCTGAATGCCCGAATTGGGAATCTTGTCAAAACTTTGTTAGGAATTATGTGATCCTTACTAGATGGAAGTAAGGGAGATGGGGCATGAAGTTATTTCTAGGAGTTGGACACATACCAAGTTTAGCTCAGTTCTGGGCATCTTTGAAATACCTATACAAACTTGTTCCTACATAGTAACTTGCATCTTTGAATGAGAATGTGCTTGCTTACAGCAACGTGCTATATGTTCTGAATGCCCGAATTGGTAATCTATGTCAAAACTTTGTTAGGAATTATGTGATCTTTACTAGCTGGAAGTAAGGGAGTTGGGGCATGAAGTTATTTCGAGGAGTTGGACACATACCAAGTTTAGCTCAGTTCTGGGCATCTTTGAAAGTCCTATTCAAACTTGTTCCTACATAGTAACTTGCAACTTTGAATGAGAATGTGCTTGCTTACAGCAACGTGCTATATGTTCTGAAAGCCCGAATTGGGAATCTGTGTCAAAACTTTGTTAGGAATTATGTGATCCTTACTAGATGGAAGTAAGGGAGATGGGGCATGAAGTTATTTCTAGGAGTTGGAGACATACAACGTTTAGCTCAGTTCTGGGCATCTTTGAAATACCTATACAAACTTGTTCCTACATATTAACTTGCAATTTATAATGAGAATGTGCTTGCTTAGAGCAACGTGCTATATGTTGTGAATGCCCGAATTGGGAATCTGTGTCAAAATTTGTTAGGAATTATGTGATCCTTACTAGCTGGAAGTAAGGGCGATGGGGCATGAAGGTATTTCTAGGAGTTGGACACATACCAAGTTTAGCACAGTTCTGAGCATCTTTGAAATACCTATACAAACTTGTTCCTACATAGTAACTTGCAACTTTGAATGAGAATGTGCTTGCTTACAGCAACGTGCTATATGTTCTGAATGCCCGAATTGGGAATCTGTGTCAAAACTTTGTTAGGAATTATGTGATCCTTACTAGCTGGAAGTAAGGGAGATGGGGCATGAAGTTATTTCTAGGAGTTGGACACATACCAAGTTTAGCTCAGTTCTGGGCATCTTTGAAAGTCCTATTCAAACTTGTTCCTACATAGTAACTTGCAACTTTGAATGAGAATGTGCTTTCTTACAGCAACGTGCTATATGTTCTGAATGCCCGAATTGGGAATCTGTGTCAAAACTTTGTTAGGAATTATGTGATCCTTACTAGCTGGAAGTAAGGGAGTTGGGGCATGAAGATATTTCTAGGAGTTTTACACATACCAAGTTTAGCTCAGTTCTGGGCATCTTTGAAATACCTATACAAACTTGTTCCTACATAGTAACTTGCAACTTTGAATGAGAATGTGCTTGCTTACAGCAACGTGCTATATGTTGTGAATGCCCGAATTGGGAATCTGTGTCAAAACTTTGTTAGGAATTATGTGATCCTTACTAGCTGGAAGTAAGGGAGTTGGGGCATGAAGTTATTTCTAGGATTTGGACACATACCATGTTTAGCTCAGTTCTGGGCATCTTTGAAATACCTATACAAACTTGTTCCTACATAGTAACTTGCAACTTTGAATGAGAATGTGCTTGCTTACAGCAACGTGCTATATGTTCTGAATGCCCGAATTGGGAATCTGTGTCAATAATTTGTTAGGAATTATGTGATCCTTACTAGATGGAAGTAAGGGAGTTGGGGCATGAAGTTATTTCTAGGAGTTGGAGACATACCAAGTTTAGCTCAGTTCTGGGCATCTTTGAAATACCTATACAAACTTGTTCCTACATAGTAACTTGCATCTTTGAATGAGAATGTGCTTGCTTACAGCAACGTGCTATATGTTCTGAATGGCCGAATTGGGAATCTGTGTCAAAACTTTGTTAGGAATTATGTGATACTTACTAGCTGGAAGTAAGGGAGTTGGGGCATGAAGGTATTTCTAGGAGTTGGAGACATACCAAGTTTAGCTCAGTTCTGGGCATCTTTGAAATACCTATACAAACTTGTTCCTACATAGTAACTTGCAACTTTGAATGAGAATGTGCTTGCTTACAGCAACGTGCTATATGTTCTGAATGCCCGAATTGGGAATCTGTGTCAAAACTTTGTTAGGAATTATGTGATCCTTACTAGCTGGAAGTAAGGGAGTTGGGGCATGAAGTTATTTCTAGGAGTTGGACACATTCCAAGTTTAGCTCAGTTCTGGGCATCTTTGAAATACCTATACAAACTTGTTCCTACATAGTAATTTGCAACTTTGAATGAGAATGTGCTTGCTTACAGCAACGTGCCATATGTTCTGAATGCCCGAATTGGGAATCTGTGTCAAATCTTTGTTAGGAATATTGTGATCTTTACTAGCTGGAAGTAAGGGAAATGGGGCATGAAGTTATTTCTAGGAGTTGGAGACATACCAAGTTTAGCTCAGTTCTGGGCATCTTTGAAATACCTATACAAATTTGTTCCTACTTAGTATCTTGCATCTTTGAATGAGAATGTGCTTGCTTACAGCAACGTGCTATATGTTCTGAATGCCCGAATTGGGAATCTGTGTCAAAACTTTGTTAGGAATTATGTGATCCTTACTAGCTGGAAGTAAGGGAGTTGGGGCATGAAGTTATTTCTAGGAGTTGGAGACATACAACGTTTAGCTCAGTTCTGGGCATCTTTGAAATACCTATACAAACTTGTTCCTACATAGTAATTTGCAACTTTGAATGAGAATGTGCTTGCTTACAGCAACGTGCTATATGTTCTGAATGCCCGAATTGGGAATCTGTGTCAAATCATTGTTAGGAATTATGTGATCTTTACTAGCTGGAAGTAAGGGAAATGGGGCATGAAGTTATTTCTAGGAGTTGGAGACATACCAAGTTTAGCTCAGTTCTGGGCATCTTTGAAATACCTATACAAATTTGTTCCTACTTAGTATCTTGCATCTTTGAATGAGAATGTGCTTGCTTACAGCAACGTGCTATATGTTCTGAATGCCCGAATTGGGAATCTGTGTCAAAACTTTGTTAGGAATTATGTGATCCTTACTAGCTGGAAGTAAGGGAGTTGGGGCATGAAGTTATTTCTGGAGTTGGACACATACCAAGTTTAGCACAGTTCTGGGCATCTTTGAAAGTCCTATACAAACTTGTTCCTACATAGTAACTTGCAACTTTGAATGAGAATGTGCTTGCTTACAGCAACGTGCTATATGTTCTAAATGCCCGAATTGGGAATCTGTGTCAAAACTTTGTTAGGAATTATGTGATCCTTACTAGCTGGAAGTAAGGGAGTTGGGGCATGAAGGTATTTCTAGGAGTTGGACACATACCAAGTTTAGCTCAGTTCTGGGCATCTTTGAAATACCTATACAAACTTGTTCCTACATAGTAACTTGCAACTTTGAATGAGAATGTGCTTGCTTACAGCAACGTGCTATATGTTGTGAATGCCCGAATTGGCAATCTGTGTCAAAACTTTGTTAGGAATTATGTGATCCTTACTAGCTGGAAGTAAGGGAGTTGGGGCATGAAGTTATTTCTAGGATTTGGACACATACCATGTTTAGCTCAGTTCTGGGCATCTTTGAAATACCTATACAAACTTGTTCCTACATAGTAACTTGCAACTTTGAATGAGAATGTGCTTGCTTACAGCAACGTGCTATATGTTCTGAATGCCCGAATTGGGAATCTGTGTCAATAATTTGTTAGGAATTATGTGATCCTTACTAGATGGAAGTAAGGGAGTTGGGGCATGAAGTTATTTCTAGGAGTTGGAGACATACCAAGTTTAGCTCAGTTCTGGGCATCTTTGAAATACCTATACAAACTTGTTCCTACATAGTAACTTGCATCTTTGAATGAGAATGTGCTTGCTTACAGCAACGTGCTATATGTTCTGAATGGCCGAATTGGGAATCTGTGTCAAAACTTTGTTAGGAATTATGTGATCCTTACTAGCTGGAAGTAAGGGAGTTGGGGCATGAAGTTATTTCTAGGAGTTGGAGACATACCAAGTTTAGCTCAGTTCTGGGCATCTTTGAAATACCTATACAAACTTGTTCCTACATAGTAACTTGCAACTTTGAATGAGAATGTGCTTGCTTACAGCAACGTGCTATATGTTCTGAATGCCCGAATTGGGAATCTGTGTCAAAACTTTGTTAGGAATTATGTGATCCTTACTAGCTGGAAGTAAGGGAGTTGGGGCATGAAGCTATTTCTAGGAGTTGGACACATTCCAAGTTTAGCTCAGTTCTGGGCATCTTTGAAATACCTATACAAACTTGTTCCTACATAGTAATTTGCAACTTTGAATGAGAATGTGCTTGCTTACAGCAACGTGCCATATGTTCTGAATGCCCGAATTGGGAATCTGTGTCAAATCTTTGTTAGGAATATTGTGATCTTTACTAGCTGGAAGTAAGGGAAATGGGGCATGAAGTTATTTCTAGGAGTTGGAGACATACCAAGTTTAGCTCAGTTCTGGGCATCTTTGAAATACCTATACAAATTTGTTCCTACTTAGTATCTTGCATCTTTGAATGAGAATGTGCTTGCTTACAGCAACGTGCTATATGTTCTGAATGCCCGAATTGGGAATCTGTGTCAAAACTTTGTTAGGAATTATGTGATCCTTACTAGCTGGAAGTAAGGGAGTTGGGGCATGAAGTTATTTCTAGGAGTTGGAGACATACAACGTTTAGCTCAGTTCTGGGCATCTTTGAAATACCTATACAAACTTGTTCCTTCATAGTAATTTGCAACTTTGAATGAGAATGTGCTTGCTTACAGCAACGTGCTATATGTTCTGAATGCCCGAATTGGGAATCTGTGTCAAATCTTTGTTAGGAATTATGTGATCTTTACTAGCTGGAAGTAAGGGAAATGGGGCATGAAGTTATTTCTAGGAGTTGGAGACATACCAAGTTTAGCTCAGTTCTGGGCATCTTTGAAATACCTATACAAATTTGTTCCTACTTAGTATCTTGCATCTTTGAATGAGAATGTGCTTGCTTACAGCAACGTGCTATATGTTCTGAATGCCCGAATTGGGAATCTGTGTCAAAACTTTGTTAGGAATTATGTGATCCTTACTAGCTGGAAGTAAGGGAGTTGGGGCATGAAGTTATTTTTGGAGTTTGACACATACCAAGTTTAGCACAGTTCTGGGCATCTTTGAAAGTCCTATACAAACTTGTTCCTACATAGTAACTTGCAACTTTGAATGAGAATGTGCTTGCTTACAGCAACGTGCTATATGTTCTGAATGCCCGAATTGGGAATCTGTGTCAAAACTTTGTTAGGAATTATGTGATCCTTACTAGCTGGAAGTAAGGGAGTTGGGGCATGAAGGTATTTCTAGGAGTTGGACACATACCAAGTTTAGCTCAGTTCTGGGCATCTTTGAAATACCTATACAAACTTGTTCCTACATAGTAACTTGCAACTTTGAATGAGAATGTGCTTACTTACAGCAACGTGCTATATGTTCTGAATGCCCGAATTGGGAATCTGTGTCAAATCTTTGATAGGAATTATGTGATCCTTACTAGCTGGAAGTAAGGGAGTTGGGGCATGAAGTTATTTCTAGGAGTTGGACACATACCACGTTTAGCTCAGTTCTGGGCATCTTTGAAATACCTATACAATCTTGTTCCTACATAGTAACTTGCAACTTTGAATGAGAATGTGCTTGCTTACAGCAACGTGCTATATGTTCTGAATGCCCGAATTGGGAATCTGTGTCAAAACTTTGTTAGGAATTATGTGATCCTTACTAGCTGGAAGTAAGGGAGATGGGGCATGAAGATATTTCTAGGAGTTGAACACATACCAAGTTTAGCTCAGTTCTGGGCATCTTTGAAATACCTATACATACTTGTTCCTACATAGTAACTTGCAACTTTGAATGAGAATGTGCTTGCTTACAGCAACGTGCTATATGTTGTGAATGCCCGAATTGGGAATCTGTGTCAAAACTTTGTTAGGAATTATGTGATCCTTACTAGCTGGAAGTAAGGGAGATGGGGCATGAAGTTATTTCTAGGAGTTGGACACATACCAAGTTTAGCTCAGTTCTGGGCATCTTTGAAATACCTATACAAACTTGTTCCTACATAGTAACTTGCATCTTTGAATGAGAATGTGCTTGCTTACAGCAACGTGCTATATGTTCTGAAGGCCCGAATTGGGAATCTGTGTCAAAACTTTGTTAGGAATTATGTGATCCTTACTAGCTGGAAGTAAGTGAGTTGGGGCATGAAGGTATTTCTAGGAGTTGGACACATAACAAGTTTAGCTCAGTTCTGGGCATCTTTGAAATACCTATACAAACTTGTTCCTACATAGTAACTTGCAACTTTGAATGAGAATGTGCTTGCTTACAGCAACGTGCTATATGTTCTGAATGCCCGAATTGGGAATCTGTGTCAAAACTTTGTTAGGAATTATGTGATCCTTACTAGCTGGAAGTAAGGGAGATGGGACATGAAGTTATTTCTAGGAGTTGGACACATACCAAATTTAGCTCAGTTCTGTGCATCTTTGAAATACGTATACAAACTTGTTCCTACATAGTAACTTGCAACTTTGAATGAGAATGTGCTTGCTTACAGCAACGTGCTATATGTTCTGAATCCCCGAATTGGGAATCTGTGTCAAAACTTTGTTAGGAATTATGTGATCCTTGATAGATGGAAGTAAGGGAGATGGGGCATGAAATTATTTCTAGGAGTTGGACACATATCAAGTTTAGCTCAGTTCTGGGCATCTTTGAAATACCTATACAAACTTGTTCCTACATAGTAACTTGCATCTTTGAATGAGAATGTGCTTGCTTACAGCAACGTGCTATATGTTCTGAATGCCCGAATTGGGAATCTGTGTCAAAACTTTGTTAGGAAATATGTGATCCTTACTAGCTGGAAGTAAGGGAGTTGGGTCATGAAGTTATTTCTAGGAGTTGGACACATACCAAGTTTAGCTGAGTTCTGGGCATCTTTGAAATACCTATACAAACTTGTTCCTACATAGTAACTTGCAACGTTGAATGAGAATGTGCTTGCTTACAGCAACGTGCTATATGTTCTGAATGCACGAATTGGGATTCTGTGTCAAAACTTTGTTAAGTATTATGTGATCCTTACTAGCTGGAAGTAAGGGAGATGGGACATGAAGTTATTTCTAGGAGTTGGACACATACCATATTTAGCTCAGTTCTGTGCATCTTTGAAATACGTATACAAACTTGTTCCTACATAGTAACTTGCAACTTTGAATGAGAATGTGCTTGCTTACAGCAACGTGCTATATGTTCTGAATCCCCGAATTGGGAATCTGTGTCAAAACTTTGTTAGGAATTATGTGATCCTTGATAGATGGAAGTAAGGGAGATGGGGCATGAAATTATTTCTAGGAGTTGGACACATATCAAGTTTAGCTCAGTTCTGGGCATCTTTGAAATACCTATACAAACTTGTTCCTACATAGTAACTTGCATCTTTGAATGAGAATGTGCTTGCTTACAGCAACGTGCTATATGTTCTGAATGCCCGAATTGGGAATCTGTGTCAAAACTTTGTTAGGAAATATGTGATCCTTACTAGCTGGAAGTAAGGGAGTTGGGGCATGAAGTTATTTCTAGGAGTTGGACACATACCAAGTTTAGCTGAGTTCTGGGCATCTTTGAAATACCTATACAAACTTGTTCCTACATAGTAATTTGCAACTTTGAATGAGAATGTGCTTGCTTACAGCAACGTGCTATATGTTCTGAATGCCCGATTTGGGAATCTGTGTCAAATCTTTGTTAGGAATTATGTGATTTTTACTAGCTGGAAGTAAGGGAAATGGGGCATGAAGTTATTTCTAGGAGTTGGAGACATACCAAGTTTAGCTCAGTTCTGGGCATCTTTGAAATACCTATACAAATTTGTTCCTACTTAGTATCTTGCATCTTTGAATGAGAATGTGCTTGCTTACAGCAACGTGCTATATGTTCTGAATGCCCGAATTGGGAATCTGTGTCAAAACTTTGTTAGGAATTATGTGATCCTTACTAGCTGGAAGTTAGGGAGTTGGGGCATGAAGTTATTTCTAGGAGTTGGAGACATACAACGTTTAGCTCAGTTCAGGGCATCTTTGAAATACCTATACAAACTTGTTCCTACATAGTAATTTGCAACTTTGAATGAGAATGTGCTTGCTTACAGCAACGTGCTATATGTTCTGAATGCCCGAATTGGGAATCTGTGTCAAATCTTTGTTAGGAATTATGTGATCTTTACTAGCTGGAAGTAAGGGAAATGGGGCATGAAGTTATTTCTAGAAGTTGGAGACATACCAAGTTTAGCTCAGTTCTGGGCATCTTTGAAATACCTATACAATTTTGTTCCTACTTAGTATCTTGCATCTTTGAATGAGAATGTGCTTGCTTACAGCGACGTGCTATATGTTCTGAATGCCCGAATTGGGAATCTGTGTCAAAACTTTGTTAGGAATTATGTGATCCTTACTAGCTGGAAGTAAGGGAGTTGGGGCATGAAGTTATTTCTAGGAGTTGGACACATACCAAGTTTAGCACAGTTCTGGGCATCTTTGAAAGTCCTATACAAACTTGTTCCTACATAGTAACTTGCAACTTTGAATGAGAATGTGCTTGCTTACAGCAACGTGCTATAAGTTCTGAATGCCCGAATTGGGAATCTGTGTCAAAACTCTGTTAGGAATTATGTGATCCTTACTAGCTGGAAGTAAGGGAGTTGGGGCATGAAGTTATTTCTAGGAGTTGGACACATTCTAAGTTTAGCTCAGTTCTGGGCATCTTTGAAATACCTATACAAACTTGTTCCTACATATTCACTTGCAACTTTGAATGAGAATGTGCTTGCTTAGAGCAACGTGCTATATGTTGTGAATGCCCGAATTGGGAATCTGTGTCAAAATTTGTTAGGAATTATGTGATCCTTACTAGCTGAAAGTAAGGGAGTTGGGGCAAGAAGGTATTTCTAGGAGGTGGACACATACCAAGTTTAGCACAGTTCTGGGCATCTTTGCAATACCTATACAAACTTGTTCCTACATAGTAACTTGCATCTTTGAATGAGAATGTGCTTGCTTACATCAACGTGCTATATGTTCTGAATGCCCGAATTGGGAATCTGTGTCAAAACTTTGTTAGGAATTCTGTGATCCTTACTAGCTGGAAGTAAGGGAGATGGGGCATGAAGTTATTTCTAGGAGTTGGACACATTCTAAGTCTAGCTCAGTTCTGGGCATCTTTGAAATACCTATACAAACTTTTTCCTACATAGTAACTTGCAACTTTGAATGAGAATGTGCTTGCTTACAGCAACGTGCTATATGTTCTGAATGCCCGAATTGGCAATCTGTGTCAAAACTTTGTTAGGAATTATGTGATCCTTACTAGCTGGAAGTAAGGGAGATGGGGCATGAAGTTATTTCTAGGAGTTGGAGACATACCAAGTTTAGCTCAGTTCTGGGCATCTTTGAAATACCTATACAAACTTGTTCCTACATAGTAACTTGCATCTTTGAATGAGAATGTGCTTGCTTACAGCAACGTGCTATATGTTCTGAATGCCCGAATTGGGAATCTGTGTCAAAACTTTGTTAGGAATTATGTGATCCTTACTAGCTGGAAGTAAGGGAGTTGGGGCATGAAGTTATTTCTAGGAGTTGGACACATACCAAGTTTAGCACAGTTCTGGGCATCTTTGAAAGTCCTATACAAACTTGTTCCTACATAGTAACTTGAAACTTTGAATGAGAATGTGCTTGCTTACAGCAACGTGCTATATGTTCTGAATGCCCGAATTGGGAATCTGTGTCAAAACTTTGTTAGGAATTATGTGATCCTTACTAGCTGGAAGTAAGGGAGATGGGGCATGAAGTTATTTCTAGGAGTTGGACACATACCAAGTTTAGCTCAGTTCTGGGCATCTTTGAAATACCTATACAAACTTGTTCCTACATAGTAACTTGCAACTTTGAATGAGAATGTGCTTGCTTACAGCAACGTGCTATATGTTCTGAATGCCCGAATTGGGAATCTGTGTCAAAACTTTGTTAGGAATTATGTGATCCTTACTAGATGGAAGTAAGGGAGATGGGGCATGAAGTTATTTCTAGGAGTTGGAGACATACAACGTTTAGCTCAGTTCTGGGCATGTTTGAAATACCTATACAAACTTGTTCCTACATATTAACTTGCAACTTTGAATGAGAATGTGCTTGCTTACAGCAACGTGGTATATGTTGTGAATGCCCGAATTGGGAATCTGTGTCAAAATTTGTTAAGAATTATGTGATCCTTACTAGCTGGAAGTAAGGGAGATGGGGCATGAAGTTATTTCTAGGAGTTGGACACATACCAAGTTTAGCTCAGTTCTGGGCATCTTTGAAATACCTATGCAAACTTGTTCCTACATAGTAACTTGCAACTTTGAATGAGAATGTGCTTGCTTACAGCAACGTGCTATATGTTCTGAATGCCCGAATTGGGAATCTGTGTCAAAACTTTGTTAGGAATTATGTGATCCTTACTAGCTGGAAGTAAGGGAGATGGGGCATGAAGTTATTTCTAGGAGTTGGACACATACCAAGTTTAGCTCAGTTCTGGGCATCTTTGAAATACCTATACAAACTTGTTCCTACATAGTAACTTGCATCTTTGAATGAGAATGTGCTTGCTTACAGGAACGTGCTATATGTTCTGAATGCCAGAATTGGGAATCTGTGTCAAAACTTTGTTAGGAATTATGTGATCCTTACTAGCTGGAAGTAAGGGAGTTGGGGCATGAAGTTATTTCTAGGAGTTTTACACATACCAAGTTTAGCTCAGTTCTGGTAATCTTTGAAAGTCCTATTCAAACTTGTTCCTACATAGCAACTTGCAACTTTGAATGAGAATGTGCTTTCTTACAGCAACGTGCTATATGTTCTGAATGCCCGAATTGGGAATCTGTGTCAAAACTTTGTTAGGAGTTATGTGATCATTACTACCTGGAAGTAAGGGAGTTGGGGCATGAAGGTATTTCTAGGAGTTGGACACATACCAAGTTTAGCACAGTTCTGGGCATCTTTGAAATACCTATACAAACTTGTTCCTACATAGTAACTTGCAACTTTGAATGAGAATGTGCTTGCTTACAGCAACGTGCTATATGTTCTGAATGCCTGAATTGGGAATCTGTGTCAAAACTTTGTTAGGAATTATGTGATCCTTACTAGCTGCAAGTAAGGGAGTTGGGGCATGAAGTTATTTCTAGGAGTTGGACACATACCATGTTTAGCTCAGTTCTGGGCATCTTTGAAATACCTATACAAACTTGTTCCTACATAGTAACTTGCAACTTTGAATGAGAATGTGCTTGCTTACAGCAACGTGCTATATGTTCTGAATGCCCGAATTGGGAATCTGTGTCAAAACTTTGTTAGGAATTATGTGATCCTTACTAGCTGGAAGTAAGGGAGATGGGGCAAGAAGGTATTTCTAGGAGGTGGACACATACCAAGTTTAGCTCAGTTCTGGGCATCTTTGAAATACCTATACAAACTTGTTCCTACATAGTAACTTGCAACTTTGAATGAGAATGTGCTTGCTTACAGCAACGTGCTATATGTTCTGAATGCCCGAATTGGGAATCTGTGTCAAAACTTTGTTAGGAATTATGTGATCCTTACTAGATGGAAGTAAGGGAGATGGGGCATGAAGTTATTTCTAGGAGTTGGAGACATACAACGTTTAGCTCAGTTCTGGGCATCTTTGAAATACCTATACAAACTTGTTCCTACATAGTAACTTGCAACTTTGAATGAGAATGTGCTTGCTTACAGCAACGTGGTATATGTTGTGAATGCCCGAATTGGGAATCTGTGTCAAAATTTGTTAAGAATTATGTGATCCTTACTAGCTGGAAGTAAGGGAGATGGGGCATGAAGTTATTTCTAGGAGTTGGACACATACCAAGTTTAGCTCAGTTCTGGGCATCTTTGAAATACCTATGCAAACTTGTTCCTACATAGTAACTTGCAACTTTGAATGAGAATGTGCTTGCTTACAGCAACGTGCTATATGTTCTGAATGCCCGAATTGGGAATCTGTGTCAAAACTTTGTTAGGAATTATGTGATCCTTACTAAATGGAAGTAAGGGAGTTGGGGCATGAAGTTATTTCTAGGAGTTGGAGACATACCAAGTTTAGCTCAGTTCTGGGCATCTTTGAAATACCTATACAAACTTGTTCCTACATAGTAACTTGCATCTTTGAATGAGAATGTTCTTGCTTACAGCAACGTGCTATATGTTCTGAATGCCCGAATTGGGAATCTGTGTCAAAACTTTGTTAGGAATTATGTGATCCTTACTAGATGGAAGTAAGGGAGTTGGGGCATGAAGTTATTTCTAGGAGTTGGACACATACCATGTTTAGCTCAGTTCTGGGCATCTTTGAAAGTCCTATTCAAACTTGTTCCTACACAGTAACTTGCAACTTTGAATGAGAATGTGCTTGCTTACAGCAACGTGCTATATGTTCTGAATGCCCGAATTGGGAATCTGTGTCAAAATTTTGTTAGGAATTATGTGATCCTTACTAGCTGGAAGTAAGGAAGTTGGGGCATGAAGGTATTTCTAGGAGTTGGACACATACAAAGTGTAGCTCAGTTCTGGGCATCTTTGAAAGTCCTATTCAAACTTGTTCCTACATAGTAAAATGCAACTTTGAATGAGAATGTGCTTTCTTACAGCAACGTGCTATATGTTCTGAATGCACGAATTGGGAATCTGTGTCAAAACTTTGTTAGGAATTATGTGATCCTTACTAGCTGCAAGTAAGGGAGTTGGGGCATGAAGGTATTTCTAGGAGTTGAACACATACCAAGTTTAGCTCAGTTCTGGGCATCTTTGAAATACCTATACAAACTTGTTCCTACATAGTAACTTGCAACTTTGAATGAGAATGTGCTTGCTTACAGCAACGTGCTATATGTTGTGAATGCCCGAATTGTGAATCTGTGTCAAATCTTTGTTAGGAATTATGTGATCCTTACTAGCTGGAAGTAAGGGAGTTGGGGCATGAAGTTATTCCTAGGAGTTGGACACATACCATGTTTAGCTCAGTTCTGGGCACCTTTGAAATACCTATACAATCTTGTTCCTACATAGTAACTTGCAACTTTGAATGAGAATGTGCTTGCTTACAGCAACGTGCTATATGTTCTGAATGCCCGAATTGGGAATCTGTGTCAAAACTTTGTTAGGAATTATGTGATCCTTACTAGCTGGAAGTAAGGGAGATGGGGCATGAAGTTATTTCTAGGAGTTGAACACATACCAAGTTTAGCTCAGTTCTGGGCATCTTTGAAATACCTATACAAACTAGTTCCTACATAGTAACTTGCAACTTTGAATGAGAATGTGCTTGCTTACAGCAACGTGCTATATGTTCTGAATGCCCGAATTGGGAATCTGTGTCAAAACTTTGTTAGGAATTATGTGATCCTTACTAGCTGGAAGTAAGGGAGATGGGGCATGAAGTTATTTCTAGGAGTTGGACACATACCAAGTATAGCTCAGTTCTGGGCATCTTTGAAATACCTATACAAACTTGTTCCTACATAGTAACTTGCATCTTTGAATGAGAATGTGCTTGCTTACAGCAACGTGCTATATGTTCTGAATGCCCGAATTGGGAATCTGTGTCAAAACTTTGTTAGGAATTATGTGATCCTTACTAGCTGGAAGTAAGGGAGTTGGGGCATGAAGTTATTTCTAGGAGTTTTACACATACCAAGTTTAGCTCAGTTCTGGTAATCTTTGAAAGTCCTATTCAAACTTGTTCCTACATAGCAACTTGCAACTTTGAATGAGAATGTGCTTTCTTACAGCAACGTGCTATATGTTCTGAATGCCCGAATTGGGAATCTGTGTCAAATCTTTGTTAGGAGTTATGTGATCCTTACTACCTGGAAGTAAGGGAGTTGGGGCATGAAGGTATTTCTAGGAGTTGGACACATACCAAGTTTAGCACAGTTCTGGGCATCTTTGAAATACCTATACAAACTTGTTCCTACATAGTAACTTGCAACTTTGAATGAGAATGTGCTTGCTTACAGCAACGTGCTATATGTTCTGAATGCCTTAATTGGGAATCTGTGTCAAAACTTTGTTAGGAATTATGTGATCCTTACTAGCTGGAAGTAAGGGAGTTGGGGCATGAAGTTATTTCTAGGAGTTGGACACATACCATGTTTAGCTCAGTTCTGGGCATCTTTGAAATACCTATACAAACTTGTTCCTACATAGTAACTTGCAACTTTGAATGAGAATGTGCTTGCTTACAGCAACGTGCTATATGTTCTGAATGCCCGAATTGGGAATCTGTGTCAAAACTTTGTTAGGAATTATGTGATCCTTACTAGCTGGAAGTAAGGGAGATGGGGCATGAAGTTATTTCTAGGAGTTGGACACATACCAAATTTAGCTCAGTTCTGTGCATCTTTGAAACACGTATACAAACTTGTTCCTACATAGTAACTTGCAACATTGAATGAGAATGTGCTTGCTTACAGCAACGTGCTATATGTTCTGAATGCCCGAATTGGGAATCTGTGTCAAAACTTTGTTAGGAATTATGTGATCCTTACTAGCTGGACGTAAGTGAGATGGGGCATGAAGTTATTTCTAGGAGTTGGACACATACCAAGATTAGCTCAGTTCTGGGCATCTTTGAAATACCTATACAAACTTGTTCCTACATAGTAACTTGCAACTTTGAATGAGATTGTGCTTGCTTACAGCAACGTGCTATATGTTCTGAATGCCCGAATTGGGAATCTGTGTCAAAACTTTGTTAGGAATTATGTGATCCTTACTAGCTGGAAGTAAGGGAGTTGGGGCATGAAGTTATTTCTAGGAGTTGGACACATACCAAGTTTAGCACAGTTCTGGGCATCTTTGAAATACCTATACAAACTTGTTCCTACATAGTAACTTGCAACTTTGAATGAGAATGTGCTTGCTTACAGCAACGTGCTATATGTTCTGAATGCTCGAATTGGGAATCTGTGTCAAAACTTTGTTAGGAATTATGTGATCCTTACTAGATGGAAGTAAGGGAGATGGGGCATGAAGTTATTTCTAGGAGTTGGAGACATACAAAGTTTAGCTCAGTTCTGGGAATCTTTGAAATACCTACACAAACTTGTTCCTACATATTAACTTGCAACTTTGAATGAGAATGTGCTTGCTTTCAGCAACGTGGTATATGTTGTGAATGCCCGAATTGGGAATCTGTGTCAAAATTTGTTAAGAATTATGTGATCCTTACTAGCTGGAAGTAAGGGAGATGGGGCATGAAGTTATTTCTAGGAGTTGGACACATACCAAATTTAGCTCATTTCTGGGCATCTTTGAAATACATATGCAAACTTGTTCCTACATAGTAACTTGCAACTTTGAATGAGAATGTGCTTGCTTACAGCAACGTGCTATATGTTCTGAATGCCCGAATTGGGAATCTGTGTCAAAACTTTGTTAGGAATTATGTGATTTTACTAAATGGAAGTAAGGGAGTTAGGGGCATGAAGTTATTTCTAGGAGTTGGAGACATACCAAGTTTAGCTCAGTTCTGGGCATCTTTGAAATACCTATACAAACTTGTTCCTACATAGTAACTTGTATCTTTGAATGAGAATGTGCTTGCTTACAGCAACGTGCTATATGTTCTGAATGCCCGAATTGGGAATCTGTGTCAAAACTTTGTTAGGAATTATGTGATCCTTACTAGCTGGAAGTAAGGGAGTTGGGGCATGAAGGTATTTGTAGGAGTTGGACACATACCAAGTTTAGCACAGTTCTGGGCATCTTTGAAATACCTATACAAACTTGTTCCTACATAGTAACTTGCAACTTTGAATGAGAATGTGCTTGCTTACAGCAACGTGCTATATGTTCTGAATGCCCGAATTGGGAATCTGTGTCAAAACTTTGTTAGGAATTATGTGATCCTTACTAGCTGGAAGTAAGGGAGTTGGGGCATGAAGGTATTTCTAGGAGTTGGACACATTCTAAGTTTAGCTCAGTTCTGGGCATCTTTGAAATACCTATACAAACTTGTTCCTACATAGTAACTTGCAACTTTGAATGAGAATGTTCTTGCTTACAGCAACGTGCTATATGTTCTGAATGCCAGAATTGGGAATCTGTGTCAAAACTTTGTTAGGAATTATGTGATCCTTACTAGCTGGAAGTAAGGGAGATGGGGCATGAAGTTATTTCTAGGAGTTGGAGACATACCAAGTTTAGCTCAGTTCTGGGCATCTTTGAAATACCTATACAAACTTGTTCCTACATAGTAACTTGCATCTTTGAATGAGAATGTGCTTGCTTACAGCAACGTGCTATATGTTCTGAATGCCCGAATTGGGAATCTGTGTCAAATCTTTCTTAGGAATTATGTGATCCTTACTAGCTGGAAGTAAGGGAGTTGGGGCATGAAGTTATTTCAAGGAGTAGGACACATACCAAGTTTAGCACAGTTCAGGGCATCTTTGAAATACCTATACAAACTAGTTCCTACATAGTAACTTGCAATTTTGAATGAGAATGTGCTTGCTTACAGCAACGTGCTATATGTTCTGAATGCCCGAATTGGGAATCTGTGTCAAAACTTTGTTAGGAATTATGTGATCCTTACTAGCTGGAAGTAAGGGAGATGGGGCATGAAGTTATTTCTAGGAGTTGGACACATACCAAGTTTAGCACAGTTCTGGGCATCTTTGAAAGTCCTATACAAACTTGTTCCTACATAGTAACTGGCAACTTTGAATGAGAATGTGCTTGCTTACAGCAACGTGCTATATGTTCTGAATGCCCGAATTGGGAATCTGTGTCAAAACTTTGTTAGGAATTATGTGATCCTTACTAGCTGGAAGTAAGGGAGATGGGGCATGAAGCTATTTCTAGGAGTTGGACACATACCAAGTTTAGCTCAGTTCTGGGCATCTTTGAAATACCTATACAAACTTGTTCCTACATAGTAACTTGCAACTTTGAATGAGAATGTGCTTGCTTACAGCAACGTGCTATATGTTCTGAATTCCCGAATTGGGAATCTGTGTCAAAACTTTGTTAGGAATTATGTGCTCCTTACTAGCTGGAAGTAAGGGAGTTGGGGCATGAAGTTATTTCTAGGAGTTGGACACATTCTAAGTTTAGCTCAGTTCTGGGCATCTTTGATATACCTATACAAACTTGTTCCTACATACTAACTTGCAACTTTGAATGAGAATGTGCTTGCTTAGAGCAACGTGCTATATGTTGTGAATGCCCGAATTGGGAATCTGTGTCAAAATTTGTTAGGAATTATGTGATCCTTACTAGCTGGAAGTAAGGGAGTTGGGGCATGAAGGTATTTCTAGGAGGTGGACACATACCAAGTTTAGCACAGTTCTGGGCATCTTTGCAATACCTATACAAACTTGTTCCTACATAGTAACTTGCATCTTTGAATGAGAATGTGCTTGCTTACATCAACGTGCTATATGTTCTGAATGCCCGAATTGGGAATCTGTGTCAAAACTTTGTTAGGAATTATGTGATCCTTACTAGCTGGAAGTAAGGGAGTTGGGGCATGAAGTTATTTCTAGGAGTTGGACACATTCTAAGTTTAGCTCAGTTCTGGGCATCTTTGAAATACCTATACAAACTTGTTCCTACATAGTAAATTGCAACTTTGAATGAGAATTTGCTTGCTTACAGCAACGTGCTATATGTTCTGAATGCCCGAATTGGGAATCTGTGTCAAAACTTTGTTAGGAATTATGTGATCCTTACTAGCTGGAAGTAAGGGAGATGGGGCATGAAGTTATTTCTAGGATTTGGAGACTTACCAAGTTTAGCTCAGTTCTGGGCATCTTTGAAATACCTATACAAACTTGTTCCTACATAGTAACTTGCATCTTTGAATGAGAATGTGCTTGCTTACAGCAACGTGCTATATGTTCTGAATGCCCGAAATGGGAATCTGTGTCAAAACTTTGTTAGGAATTAAGTGATCCTTACTAGCTGGAAGTAAGGGAGTTGGGGCATGAAGTTATTTCTAGGAGTTGGACACATACCAAGTTTAGCTCAGTCCTGGTCATCTTTGAAAGTCCTATTCAAACTTGTTCCTACATAGTAACTTGCAACTTTGAATGAGAATGTGCTTTCTTACAGCAACGAGCTATATGTTCTGAATGCCCGAATTGGGAATCTGTGTCAAAACTTTGTTAGGAGTTATGTGATCCTTACTAGCTGGAAGTAAGGGAGTTCGGGCATGAAGGTATTTCTAGGAGTTGGACACATACCATGTTTAGCACAGTTCTGGGCATCTTTGAAAGACCTATACAAACTTGTTCCTACATAGTAACTTGCAACTTTGAATGAGAATGTGCTTGCTTACAGCAACGTGCTATAAGTTCTGAATGCCCGAATTGGGAATCTGTGTCAAAACTTTGTTAGGAATTATGTGATCCTTACTAGCTGGAAGTAAGGGAGATGGGGCATGAAGGTATTTCTAGGAGTTGGACACATACCATGTTTAGCTCAGTTCTGGGCATCTTTGAAATACCTATACAAACTTGTTCCTACATAGTAACTTGCAACTTTGAATGAGAATGTGCTTGCTTTCAGCAACGTGCTATATGTTCTGAATGCCCGAATTGGGAATCTGTGTCAAAAATTTGTTAGGAATTATGTGATCCTTACTAGATGGAAGTAAGGGAGATGGGGCATGAAGTTATTTCTAGGAGTTGGAGACATACCAAGTTTAGCCCAGTTCTGGGCATCTTTGAAATACCTATACAAACTTGTTCCTATATAGTAACTTGCAACTTTGAATGAGAATGTGCTTGCTTACAGCAACGTGCTATATGTTCTGAATGCCCGAATTGGGAATCTGTGTCAAAACTTTGTTAGGAATTATGTGATCCTTACTAGCTGGAAGTAAGGGAGTTGGGGCATGAAGTTATTTCTAGGAGTTGGACACATTCTAAGTTTAGCTCAGTTCTGGGCATCTTTGAAATACCTATACAAACTTGTTCCTACATAGTAACTTGCAACTTTGAATGAGAATGTTCTTGCTTACAGCAACGTGCTATATGTTCTGAATGCCCGAATTGGGAATCTGTGTCAAAACTTTGTTAGGAATTATGTGATCCTTACTAGCTGGAAGTAAGGGAGATGGGGCATGAAGTTATTTCTAGGAGTTGGAGACATACCAAGTTTAGCTCAGTTCTGGGCATCTTTGAAATACCTATACAAACTTGTTCCTACATAGTAACTTGCATCTTTGAATGAGAATGTGCTTGCTTACAGCAACGTGCTATATGTTCTGAATGCCCGAATTGGGAATCTGTGTCAAATCTTTGTTAGGAATTATGTGATCCTTACTAGCTGGAAGTAAGGGAGTTGGGGCATGAAGTTATTTCAAGGAGTAGGACACATACCAAGTTTAGCACAGTTCTGGGCATCTTTGAAATACCTATACAAACTAGTTCCTACATAGTAACTTGCAATTTTGAATGAGAATGTGCTTGCTTACAGCAACGTGCTATATGTTCTGAATGCCCGAATTGGGAATCTGTGTCAAAACTTTGTTAGGAATTATGTGATCCTTACTAGCTGGAAGTAAGGGAGATGGGGCATGAAGTTATTTCTAGGAGTTGGACACATACCAAGTTTAGCACAGTTCTGGGCATCTTTGAAAGTCCTATACAAACTTGTTCCTACATAGTAACTGGCAACTTTGAATGAGAATGTGCTTGCTTACAGCAACGTGCTATATGTTCTGAATGCCCGAATTGGGAATCTGTGTCAAAACTTTGTTAGGAATTATGTGATCCTTACTAGCTGGAAGTAAGGGAGATGGGGCATGAAGCTATTTCTAGGAGTTGGACACATACCAAGTTTAGCTCAGTTCTGGGCATCTTTGAAATACCTATACAAACTTGTTCCTACATAGTAACTTGCAACTTTGAATGAGAATGTGCTTGCTTACAGCAACGTGCTATATGTTCTGAATTCCCGAATTGGGAATCTGTGTCAAAACTTTGTTAGGAATTATGTGCTCCTTACTAGCTGGAAGTAAGGGAGTTGGGGCATGAAGTTATTTCTAGGAGTTGGACACATTCTAAGTTTAGCTCAGTTCTGGGCATCTTTGATATACCTATACAAACTTGTTCCTACATACTAACTTGCAACTTTGAATGAGAATGTGCTTGCTTAGAGCAACGTGCTATATGTTGTGAATGCCCGAATTGGGAATCTGTGTCAAAATTTGTTAGGAATTATGTGATCCTTACTAGCTGGAAGTAAGGGAGTTGGGGCATGAAGGTATTTCTAGGAGGTGGACACATACCAAGTTTAGCACAGTTCTGGGCATCTTTGCAATACCTATACAAACTTGTTCCTACATAGTAACTTGCATCTTTGAATGAGAATGTGCTTGCTTACATCAACGTGCTATATGTTCTGAATGCCCGAATTGGGAATCTGTGTCAAAACTTTGTTAGGAATTATGTGATCCTTACTAGCTGGAAGTAAGGGAGTTGGGGCATGAAGTTATTTCTAGGAGTTGGACACATTCTAAGTTTAGCTCAGTTCTGGGCATCTTTGAAATACCTATACAAACTTGTTCCTACATAGTAACTTGCAACTTTGAATGAGAATTTGCTTGCTTACAGCAACTTGCTATATGTTCTGAATGCCCGAATTGGGAATCTGTGTCAAAACTTTGTTAGGAATTATGTGATCCTTACTAGCTGGAAGTAAGGGAGATGGGGCATGAAGTTATTTCTAGGATTTGGAGACTTACCAAGTTTAGCTCAGTTCAGGGCATCTTTGAAATACCTATACAAACTTGTTCCTACATAGTAACTTGCATCTTTGAATGAGAATGTGCTTGCTTACAGCAACGTGCTATATGTTCTGAATGCCCGAATTGGGAATCTGTGTCAAAACTTTGTTAGGAATTATGTGATCCTTACTAGCTGGAAGTAAGGGAGTTGGGGCATGAAGTTATTTCTAGGAGTTGGACACATACCAAGTTTAGCACAGTTCTGGGCATCTTTGAAATACCTATACAAACTTGTTCCTACATAGTAACCTGCAACTTTGAATGAGAATGTGCTTGCTTAGAGCAACGTGCTATATGTTCTGAATGCCCGAATTGGGAATCTGTGTCAAAACTTTGTTAGGAATTATGTGATCCTTACTAGCTGGAAGTAAGGGAGATGGGGCATGAAGTTATTTCTAGGAGTTGGAGACATATCAAGTTTAGCTCAGTTCTGGGCATCTTTGAAATACCTATACAAACTTGTTCCTACATAGTAACTTGCATCTTTGAATGAGAATGTGCTTGCTTACAGCAACGTGCTATATGTTCTGAATGCCCGAATTGGGAATCTGTGTCAAAACTTTGTTAGGAATTATGTGATCCTTACTAGCTGGAAGTAAGGGAGATGGGGCATGAAGTTATTTCTAGGAGTTGGACACATACCAAGTTTAGCTCAGTTCTGGGCATCTTTGAAATACCTATACAAACTTGTCCCTACATATTAACTTGCACCTTTAATGAGAATGTGCTTGCTTAGAGCAACGTGCTATATGTTCTGAATGCCCGAATTGGGAATCTGTGTCCAAATTTGTTAGGAATTATGTGATCCTTACTAGCTGGAAGTAAGGGAGTTGGGGCATGAAGGTATTTCTAGGAGTTGGACACATACAAAGTTTAGCACAGTTGTGGGCATCTTTGAAATACCTATACAAACTTGTTCCTACATAGTAACTTGCAACTTTGAATGAGAATGTGCTTGCTTACAGCAACGTGCTATATGTTCTGAATGCCCGAATTGGGAATCTGTGTCAAATCTTTGTTAGGAATTATGTGATCCTTACTAGATGGAAGTAAGGGAGATGGGACATGAGGTTATTTCCAGGAGTTGGAGACATACAACGCTTAGCTCAGTTCTGGGTATCTTTGAAATACCTATACAAACTTGTTCCTACATAGTAACTTGCAACTTTGAATGAGAATTTGCTTGCTTACAGCAACGTGCTATATGTTCTGAATGCCCGAATTGGGAATCTGTGTCAAAACTTTGTTAGGAATTATGTGATCCTTACTAGCTGGAAGTAAGGGAGATGGGGCATGAAGTTATTTCTAGGATTTGGAGACTTACCAAGTTTAGCTCAGTTTTGGGCATCTTTGAAATACCTATACAAACTTGTTCCTACATAGTAACTTGCATCTTTGAATCAGAATGTGCTTGCTTACAGCAACGTGCTATATGTTCTGATTGCCCGAATTGGGAATCTGTGTCAAAATTGGTTAGGAATTATGTGATCCTTACTAGCTGGAAGTAAGTGAGTTGGGGCATGAAGTTATTTCTAGGAGTTGGACACATACCAAGTTTAGCACAGTTCTGGGCATCTTTGAAAGTCCTATACAAACTTGTTCCTACATAGTAACTTGAAACTTTGAATGAGAATGTGCCTGCTTACAGCAACGTGCTATATGTTCTGAATGCCCGAATTGGGAATCTGTGTCAAAACTTTGTTAGGAATTATGTGATCCTTACTAGCTGGAAGTAAGGGAGATGGGGCATGAAGTTATTTCTAGGATTTGGAGACTTACCAAGTTTAGCTCAGTTCAGGGCATCTTTGAAATACCTATACAAACTTGTTCCTACATAGTAACTTGCATCTTTGAATGAGAATGTGCTTGCTTACAGCAACGTGCTATATGTTCTGAATGCCCGAATTGGGAATCTGTGTCAAAACTTTGTTAGGAATTATGTGATCCTTACTAGCTGGAAGTAAGGGAGTTGGGGCATGAAGTTATTTCTAGGAGTTGGACACATACCAAGTTTAGCACAGTTCTGGGCATCTTTGAAATACCTATACAAACTTGTTCCTACATAGTAACCTGCAACTTTGAATGAGAATGTGCTTGCTTAGAGCAACGTGCTATATGTTCTGAATGCCCGAATTGGGAATCTGTGTCAAAACTTTGTTAGGAATTATGTGATCCTTACTAGCTGGAAGTAAGGGAGATGGGGCATGAAGTTATTTCTAGGAGTTGGAGACATATCAAGTTTAGCTCAGTTCTGGGCATCTTTGAAATACCTATACAAACTTGTTCCTACATAGTAACTTGCATCTTTGAATGAGAATGTGCTTGCTTACAGCAACGTGCTGTATGTTCTGAATGCCCGAATTGGGAATCCGTGTCAAAACTTTGTTAGGAATTATGTGATCCTTAGTAGCTGGAAGTAAGGGAGTTGGGGCATGAAGTTATTTCTA
The DNA here is from genome assembly GCF_020826845.1 of Diceros bicornis minor. Taxonomy (NCBI): domain Eukaryota; kingdom Metazoa; phylum Chordata; class Mammalia; order Perissodactyla; family Rhinocerotidae; genus Diceros; species Diceros bicornis. The sequence continues at coordinate 370,287 of NW_026690858.1, read as the reverse complement.
GGATTTAGACACATACCAAGTTTAGCTCAGTTCTGGGCATCTTTGAAATACCTATAGAAACTTATTCCTACATAGTAACTTGCAACTATGAATGAGAATGTGCTTGCTTACAGCAACGTGCTATATGTTCTGAATGCCCGAATTGGGAAGCTGTGTCAAAACTTTGTTAGGAATTATGTGATCCTTACTAGCTGGTAGTGAGGGAGTTGGGGCATGAAGTTATTTCTAGGAGTTGACACATACTAAGTTTAGCTCAGTTCTGGGCATCTTTCAAATACCTATACAAACTTGTTCCTACATAGTAACTTGCAACTTTGAATGAGAATGTGCTTGCTTACAGCAACGTGCTATATGTTCTGAATGCCCGAATTGGGAATCTGTTTCAAAACTTTGTTAGGAATTATGTGATCCTTACTAGCTGGAAGTAAGGGAGATGGGGCATGAAGTTATTTCTAGGAGTTGGACACATACCAAGTTTAGCTCAGTTCTGGGCATCTTTGAAATACCTATACAAACTTGTTCCTACATAGTAACTTGCAACTTTGAATGAAAATGTGCTTGCTTACAGCAACGTGCTATATGTTCTGAATGCCCGAATTGGCAATCTGTGTCAAAACTTTGTTAGGAATTATGTGATCCTTACTAGCTGGAAGTAAGGGAGTTGGGGAATGAAGTTATTTCTAGGAGTTGGACACATACCTAGTTTAGCTCAGTTCTGGGCATCTTTGAAATACCTATACAAACTGGTTCCTACATAGTAACTTGCAACTTTGAATGAGAATGTGCTTGCTTACAGCAACGTGCTATATGTTCTGAATGCCCGAATAGGGAATCTGTGTCAAAACTTTGTTAGGAATTATGTGATCCTTACTAGCTGGAAGTAAGGGAGTTGGGGCATGAAGGTATTTCTAGGAGTTGGACACTTACCAAGTTTAGCCCAGTTCTGGGCATCTTTGAAATACCTATACAAACTTGTTCCTACATATTAACTTGCAAATTTGAATGAGAATGTGCTTGCTTACAGCAACGTGCTATATGTTCTGAATGCCCGATTTGGGAATCTGTGTCAAAACTTTGTTAGGAATTATGTGATCCTTACTAGCTGGAAGTAAGGGAGATGGGGCATGAAGTTATTTCTAGGAGTTGGACACATACCAAGTTTAGCTCAGTTCTGGGCATCTTTGAAATACCTATACAAACTTGTTCCTACATATTAACTTGCAACTTTGAATGAGAATGTGCTTGCTTACAGCAACGTGCTATATGTTCTGAATGCCCGAATTGGGAATCTGTGTCAAAACTTTGTTAGGAATTATGTCATCCTTACTAGCTGGAAGTAAGGGAGATGGGGCATGAAGTTATTTCTAGGAGTTGGAGACATACCAAGTTTAGCTCAGTTCAGGGCATCTTTGAAATACCTATACAAACTTGTTCCTACATAGTAACTTGCATCTTTGAATGAGAATGTGCTTGCTTACAGCAACGTGCTATATGTTCTGAATGCCCGAATTGGGAATCTGTGTCAAAACTTTGTTAGGAATTATGTGATCCTTACTAGCTGGAAGTAAGGGAGATGGGGCATGAAGTTATTTCTAGGAGTTGGACACATACCAAGTTTAGCTCAGTTCTGGGCATCTTTGAAATACCTATACAAACTTGTTCCTACATAGTAACTGGCATTTTGAATGAGAATGTGCTTGCTTACAGCAACGTGCTATATGTTCTGAATGCCCGAATATGGAATCTGTGTCAAAACTTTGTTAGGAATTATGTGATCCTTACTAGCTGGAAGTAAGGGAGTTGGGGCATGAAGTTATTTCTAGGAGTTGGACACATACCAAGTTTAGCTCAGTTCTGGTCATCTTTGAAAGTCCTATTCAAACTTGTTCCTACATAGCAACTTGCAACTTTGAATGAGAATGTGCTTTCTTACAGCAACGAGCTATATGTTCTGAATGCCCGAATTGGGAATCTGTGTCAAAACTTTGTTAGGAGTTATGTGATCCTTACTAGCTGGAAGTAAGGGAGTTGGGGCATGAAGTTATTTCTAGGAGTTGGACACATACCAAGTTTAGCTCAGTTCTGGTCATCTTTGAAAGTCCTATTCAAACTTGTTCCTACATAGCAACTTGCAACTTTGAATGAGAATGTGCTTTCTTACAGCAACGAGCTATATGTTCTGAATGCCCGAATTGGGAATCTGTGTCAAAACTTTGTTAGGAGTTATGTGATCCTTACTAGCTGGAAGTAAGGGAGTTGGGGCATGAAGGTATTTCTAGGAGTTGGACACATACCAAGTTTAGCACAGTTCTGGGCATCTTTGAAATACCTATACAAACTTGTTCCTACATAGTAACTTGCAACTTTGAATGAGAATGTGCTTGCTAACAGCAACGTGCTATATGTTCTGAATGCCCGAATTGGGAATCTGTGTCAAAACTTTGTTAGGAATTATGTGATCCTTACTAGCTGGAAGTAAGGGAGTTGGGGCATGAAGGTATTTCTAGGAGTTGGACACATACCATGTTTAGCTCAGTTCTGGGCATCTTTGAAATACCTATACAAACTTGTTCCTACATAGTAACTTCCAACTTTGAATGAGAATGTGCTTGCTTACAGCAACGTGCTATATGTTCTGAATGCCCGAATTGGGAATCTGTGTCAAAATTTGTTCGGAATTATGTGATCCTTACTAGCTGGAAGTAAGGGAGTTGGGGCATGAAGGTATTTCTAGGAGGTGGACACATACCAAGTTTAGCACAGTTCTGCGCATCTTTGAAATACCTATACAAACTTGTTCCTACATAGTAACTTGCATTTTTGAATGAGAATGTGCTTGCTTACAGCAACGTGCTATATGTTCTGAATGCCCGAATTGGGAATCTGTGTCAAATCTTTGTTAGGATTTATGTGATCCTTACTAGCTGGAAGTAAGGGAGATGGGGCATGAAGTTATTTCTAGGAGTTGGACACATACCAAGTTTAGCTCAGTTCTGGGCATCTTTGAAATACCTATACAAACTTGTTCCTACATAGTAACTTGCATCTTTGAATGAGAATGTGCTTGCTTACAGCAACGTGCTATATGTTCTGAATGCCCGAATTGGAAATCTGTGTCAAAACTTTGTTAGGAATTATGTGATCCTTACTAGCTGGAAGTAAGGGAGTTGGGGCATGAAGTTATTTCTAGGAGTGGACACATACCAAGTTTAGCACAGTTCTGGGCATCTTTGAAAGTCCTATACAAACTTGTTCCTACATAGTAACTTGCAACTTTGAATGAGAATGTGCTTGCTTACAGCAACGTGCTATATGTTCTGAATGCCCGAATTGGGAATCTGTGTCAAAACTTTGTTAGGAATTATGTGATCCTTACTAGCTGGAAGTAAGGGAGATGGGGCATGAAGTTATTTCTAGGAGTTGGACACATACCAAGTTTAGCTCAGTTCTGGGCATCTTTGAAATACCTATACAAACTTGTTCCTACATAGTAACTTGCAACTTTGAATGAGAATGTGCTTGCTTACAGCAACGTGCTATATGTTCTGAATGCCCGAATTGGGAATCTGTGTCAAAACTTTGTTAGGAATTATGTGATCCTTACCAGATGGAAGTAAGGGAGATGGGGCATGAAGTTATTTCTAGGAGTTGGAGACCTACCATGTTTAGCTCAGTTCTGGGCATCTTTGAAATACCTATACAAACTTGTTCCTACATAGTAACTTGCAACTTTGAATGAGAATGTGCTGGCTTACAGCAACGTGCTATATGTTCTGAATGCCCGAATTGGGAATCTGTGTCATAATTTGTTAGGAATTATGTGATCCTTACTAGCTGGAAGAAAGGGAGTTGGGGCATGAAGGTATTTCTAGGAGGTGGACACATACCAAGTTTAGCACAGTTCTGGGCATCTTTGCAATACCTATACAAACTTGTTCCTACATAGTAACTTGCATCTTTGAATGAGAATGTGCTTGCTTACATCAACGTGCTATATGTTCTGAATGCCCGAATTGGGAATCTGTGTCAAAACATTGATAGGAATTATGTCATCCTTACTAGCTGGAAGTAAGGGAGTTGGGGCATGAAGTTATTTCTAGGAGTTGGACACATTCTAAGTTTAGTTCAGTTCTGGGCATCTTTGAAATACCTATACAAACTTGTTCCTACATAGTAACTTGCAACTTTGAATGAGAATGTTCTTGCTTACAGCAACGTGCTATATGTTCTGAATGCCCGAATTGGGAATCTGTGTCAAAACTTTGTTAGGAATTATGTGATCCTTACTAGCTGGAAGTAAGGGAGATGGGGCATGAAGTTATTTCTAGGAGATGGAGACATACCAAGTTTAGCTCAGTTCTGGGCATCTTTGAAATACCCATACAAACTTGTTCCTACATAGTAACTTGCATCTTTCAATGAGAATGTGCTTGCTTACAGCAACGTGCTGTATGTTCTGAATGCCCGAATTGGGAATCTGTGTCAAAACTTTGTTAGGAATTATGTGATCCTTACTAGCTGGAAGTAAGGGAGATGGGGCATGAAGTTATTTCTAGGAGTTGGACACATACCAAGTTTAGCTCAGTTCTGGGCATCTTTGAAATACCTATACAAAATTGTTCCTACATATTAACTTGCACCTTTAATGAGAATGTGCTTGCTTAGAGCAACGTGCTATATGTTCTGAATGCCCGAATTGGGAATCTGTGTCAAAATTTGTTAGGAATTATGTGATCCTTACTAACTGGAAGTAAGGGAGTTGGGGCATGAAGGTATTTCTAGGAGTTGGACACATACAAAGTTTAGCACAGTTGTGGGCATCTTTGAAATACCTATACAAACTTGTTCCTACATAGTAACTTGCAACTTTGAATGAGAATGTGCTTGCTTACAGCAACGTGCTATATGTTCTGAATGCCCGAATTGGGAATCTGTGTCAAAACTTTGTTAGGAATTATGTGATCCTTACTAGATGGAAGTAAGGGAGATGGGACATGTGGTTATTTCCAGGAGTTGGAGACATACAACGCTTAGCTCAGTTCTGGGTATCTTTGAAATACCTATACAAACTTGTTCCTACATAGTAACTTGCAACTTTGAATGAGAATGTGCTTGCTTACAGCAACGTGCTATATGTTCTGAAGGCCCGAATAGGGAATCTGTGTCAAAACTTTGTTAGGAATTATGTGATCCTTACTAGCTGGAAGTAAGGGAGTTGGGGCATGAAGGTATTTCTAGGAGGTGGACACATACCAAGTTTAGCCCAGTTCTGGGCATCTTTGAAATACCTATGCAAACTTGTTCCTACATATTAACTTGCAAATTTGAATGAGAATGTGCTTGCTTACAGCAACGTGCTATATGTTCTGAATGCCCGAATTGGGAATCTGTGTCAAAACTTTGTTAGGAATTATGTGATCCTTACTAGCTGGAAGTAAGGGAGATGGGGCATGAAGTTATTTCTAGGAGTTGGACACATACCAAGTTTAGCTCAGTTCTGGGAATCTTTGAAATACCTATACAAACTTGTTCCTACATATTAACTTGCAAATTTGAATGAGAATGTGCTTGCTTACAGCAACGTGCTATATGTTCTGAATGCCCGAATTGGGAATTTGTGTCAAAACTTTGTTAGTAATTATGTCATCCTTACTAGCTGGAAGTAAGGGAGATGGGACATGAGGTTATTTACAGGAGTTGGAGTCATACAACGTTTAGCTCAGTTCTGGGCATCTTTGAAATACCTATACAAACTTGTTCCTACATATTAACTTGCAAATTTGAATGAGAATGTGCTTGCTTACAGCAACGTGCTATATGTTCTGAATGCCCGACTTGGGAATCTGTGTCAAAACTTTGTTAGGAATTATGTCATCCTTACTAGCTGGAAGTAAGGGAGATGGGGCATGAAGTTATTTCTAGGAGTTGGACATATACCAAGTTTATCTCAGTTCTGGGCATCTTTGAAATACCTATACTAACTTGTTCCTACATAGCAACTTGCATCTTTGAATGAGAATGTGCTTGCTTACAGCAACGTGCTATATGTTCTGAATGCCCTAATTGGGAATCTGTGTCAAAACTTTGTTAGGAATTATGTGATCCTTACTAGCTGGAAGTAAGGGAGATGGGGCATGAAGTTATTTCTAGGAGTTGGACACATACCAAGTTTAGCTCAGTTCTGGGCATCTTTGAAATACCTATACAAACTTGTTCCTACATAGTAACTTGCAACTTTGAATGAGAATGTGCTTGCTTAGAGCAACGTGATATATGTTCTGAATGCCCGAATTGGGAATCTGTGTCAAAATTGGTTAGGAATTATGTGATCCTTACTAGCTGGAATTAAGGGAGTTGGGGCATGAAGGTATTTCTAGGAGTTGGACACATACCAATTTTAGCACAGTTCTGGGCATCTTTGAAATACCTAAACAAACTTGTTCCTACATAGTAACTTGCAACTTTGAATAAGAATGTGCTTGCTTACAGCAACGTGCTATATGTTCTGAATGCCCGAATTGGGAATCTGTGTCAAATCTTTGTTAGGAATTATGTGATCCTTACTAGCTGGAAGTAAGGGAGATGGGGCATGAAGTTACTTCTAGGAGTTGGACACATACCAAGTTTAGCTCAGTTCTGAGCATCTTTGAAATACCTATACAAACTTGTTTCTACATAGTAACTTGCAACTTTGAATGAGAATGTGCTTGCTTACAGCAACGTGCTATATGTTCTGAATGCCCGAATTGGGAATCTGTGTCAAAACGTTGTTAGGAATTATGTGATCCTTAGTAGATGGAAGTAAGGGAGATGGCATGAAGTTATTTCTAGGAGTTGGACACATACCAAATTTAGCTCAGTTCTGGGCATCTTTGAAAGTCCTATACAAACTTGTTCCTACATAGAAACTTGCATCTTTGAATGAGAATGTGCTTGCTTACAGCAACGTGCTATATGTTCTGAATGCCCGAATTGGCAATCTGTGTCAAAACTTTGTTAGGAATTATGTGATCCTTACTAGCTGGAAGTAAGGGAGATGGGTCATGAAGTTATTTCTAGGAGTTGGACACATACCAAGTTTAGCTCAGTTCTGGGCATCTTTGAAATACCTATACAAACTTGTTCCTACATAGTAACTTGCAACTTTGAATGAGAATGTGCTTGCTTACAGCAACGTGCTATATGTTCTGAATGCCCGAATTGGCAATTTGTGTCAAAACTTTGTTAGGAATTATGTGATCCTTACTAGCTGGAAGTAAGGGAGATGGGGCATGAAGTTATTTCTAGGAGTTGGACACATACCAAGTTTAGCTCAGTTCTGGGCATCTTTGAAATACCTATACAAACTTGTTCCTACATAGTAACTTGCAACTTTGAATGAAAATGTGCTTGCTTACAGCAACGTGCTATATGTTCTGAATGCCCGAATTGGGAATCTGTGTCAAAACTTTGTTAGGAATTATGTGATCCTTACTAGCTGGAAGTAAGGGAGATGGGGCATGAAGTTATTTCTAGGAGTTGGACACATACCAAGTTTAGCCTAGTTCTGGGCATCTTTGAAATACCTATACAAACTTGTTCCTACATAGTAACTTGCAACTTTGAATGAAAATGTGCTTGCTTACAGCAACGTGCTATATGTTCTGAATGCCCGAATTGGCAATCTGTGTCAAAACTTTGTTAGGAATTATGTGATCCTTACTAGCTGGAAGTAAGGGAGATGGGGCATGAAGTTATTTCTAGGAGTTGGACACATACCAAGTTTAGCTCAGTTCTGGGCATCTTTGAAATACCTATACAAACTTGTTCCTACATAGTAACTTGCAACTTTGAATGAAAATGTGCTTGCTTACAGCAACGTGCTATATGTTCTGAATGCCCGAATTGGGAATCTGTGTCAAAACTTTGTTAGGAATTATGTGATCCTTACTAGCTGGAAGTAAGGGGGATGGGGCATGAAGTTATTTCTAGGAGTTGGACACATACCAAGTTTAGCTCAGTTCTGGGCATCTTTGAAATACCTATACAAACTTGTTCCTACATAGTAACTTGCAACTTTGAATGAAAATGTGCTTGCTTACAGCAACGTGCTATATGTTCTGAATGCCCGAATTGGCAATCTGTGTCAAAACTTTGTTAGGAATTATGTGATCCTTACTAGCTGGAAGTAAGGGAGATGGGGCATGAAGTTATTTCTAGGAGTTGGACACATACAAAGTTTAGCTCAGTTCTGGGCATCTTTGAAATACCTATACAAACTTGTTCCTACCTAGTAACTTGCATCTTTGAATGAGAATGTGCTTGCTTACAGCAACGTGCTATATGTTCTGAATGCCCGAATTGGGAATCTGTGTCAAAACTTTGTTAGGAATTATGTGATCCTTACTAGCTGGAAGTAAGGGAGATGGGGCATGAAGTTATTTCTAGGAGTTGGACACATACCAAGTTTAGCTCAGTTCTGGGCATCTTTGAAATACCTATACAAACTTGTTCCTACATAGTAACTTGCATCTTTGAATGAAAATGTGCTTGCTTACAGCAACGTGCTATATGTTCTGAATGCCCGAATTGGGAATCTGTGTCAAAACTTTGTTAGGAATTATGTGATCCTTACTAGCTGGAAGTAAGGGAGATGGGGCATGAAGTTATTTCTAGGAGTTGGACACATACCAAGTTTAGCTCAGTTCTGGGCATCTTTGAAATACCTATACAAACTTGTTCCTACATAGTAACTTGCAACTTTGAATGAGAATGTGCTTGCTTACAGCAACGTGCTATATGTTCTGAATGCCCGAATTGGGAATCTGTGTCAAAACTTTGTTAGGAATTATGTGATCCTTACTAGCTGGAAGTAAGGGAGATGGGGCATGAAGTTATTTCTAGGAGTTGGACACATACCAAGTTTAGCTCAGTTCTGGGTATCTTTGAAATACCTATACAAACTTGTTCCTAAATAGTAACTTGCAACTTTGAATGAGAATGTGCTTGCTTGCAGCAACGTGCTATATGTTCTGAATGCCCGAATAGGGAATCTGTGTCAAAACTTTGTTAGGAATTATGTGATCCTTACTAGCTGGAAGTAAGGGAGATGGGGCATGAAGTTATTTCTAGGAGTTGGACACATACCAAGTTTAGCTCAGTTCTGGGCATCTTTGAAATACCTATACAAACTTGTTCCTACATAGTAACTTGCATCTTTGAATGAGAATGTGCTTGCTTGCAGCAACGTGCTATATGTTCTGAATACCCGAATAGGGAATCTGTGTCAAAACTTTGTTAGGAATTATGTGATCCTTACTAGCTGGAAGTAAGGGAGATGGGGCATGAAGTTATTTCTAGGAGTTGGACACATACCAAGTTTAGCTCAGTTCTGGGCATCTTTGAAATACCTATACAAACTTGTTCCTACATAGTAACTTGCAACTTTGAATGAAAATGTGCTTGCTTGCGGCAACGTGCTATATGTTCTGAATGCCCGAATTGGGAATCTGTGTCAAAACTTTGTTAGGAATTATGTGATCCTTACTAGCTGGAAGTAAGGGAGATGGGGCATGAAGTTATTTCTAGGAGTTGGACACATACCAAGTTTAGCTCAGTTCTGGGCATCTTTGAAATACCTATACAAACTTGTTCCTACATAGTAACTTGCATCTTTGAATGAGAATGTGCTTGCTTGCGGCAACGTGCTATATGTTCTGAATGCCCGAATAGGGAATCTGTGTCAAAACTTTGTTAGGAATTATGTGATCCTTACTAGCTGGAAGTAAGGGAGATGGGGCATGAAGTTATTTCTAGGAGTTGGACACATACCAAGTTTAGCTCAGTTCTGGGCATCTTTGAAATACCTATACAAACTTGTTCCTAAATAGTAACTTGCAACTTTGAATGAGAATGTGCTTGCTTACAGCAACGTGCTATATGATCTGAATGCCCGAATTGGGAATCTGTGTCAAAACTTTGTTAGGAATTATGTGATCCTTACTAGCTGGAAGTAAGGAAGATGGGGCATGAACTTATTTCTAGGAGTTGGACACATACCAAGTTTAGCTCAGTTCTGGGCATCTTTGAAATACCTATACAAACTTGTTCCTACATAGTAACTTGCAACTTTGAATGAAAATGTGCTTGCTTACAGCAACGTGCTATATGTTCTGAATGCCCGAATTGGGAATCTGTGTCAAAACTTTGTTAGGAATTATGTGATCCTTACTAGCTGGAAGTAAGGGAGATGGGGCATGAAGTTATTTCTAGGAGTTGGACACATACCAAGTTTAGCTCAGTTCTGGGCATCTTTGAAATACCTATACAAACTTGTTCCTACATAGTAACTTGCAACTTTGAATGAAAATGTGCTTGCTTACAGCAACGTGCTATATGATCTGAATGCCCGAATTGGCAATCTGTGTCAAAACTTTGTTAGGAATTATGTGATCCTTACTAGCTTGAAGTAAGGGAGATGGGGCATGAAGTTATTTCTAGGAGTTGGACACATACCAAGTTTAGCTCAGTTCTGGGCATCTTTGAAATACCTATACAAACTTGTTCCTACATAGTAACTTGCAACATTGAATGAAAATGTGCTTGCTTACAGCAACGTGCTATATGTTCTGAATGCCCGAATTGGGAATCTGTGTCAAAACTTTGTTAGGAATTATGTGATCCTTACTAGCTGGAAGTAAGGGGGATGGGGCATGAAGTTATTTCTAGGAGTTGGACACATACCAAGTTTAGCTCAGTTCTGGGCATCTTTGAAATAACTATACAAACTTGTTCCTACATAGTAACTTGCATCTTTGAATGAGAATGTGCTTGCTTGCAGCAACGTGCTATATGTTCTGAATGCCCGAATAGGGAATCTGTGTCAAATCTTTGTTAGGAATTATGTGATCCTTACTAGCTGGAAGTAAGGGAGATGGGGCATGAAGTTATTTCTAAGAGTTGGACACATACCAAGTTTAGCTCAGTTCTGGGCATCTTTGAAATACCTATACAAACTTGTTCCTACATAGTAACTTGCATCTTTGAATGAGAATGTGCTTGCTTGCAGCAACGTGCTATATGTTCTGAATGCCCGAATAGGGAATCTGTGTCAAAACTTTGTTAGGAATTATGTGATCCTTACTAGCTGGAAGTAAGGGAGATGGGGCATGAAGTTATTTCTAGGAGTTGGACACATACCAAGTTTAGCTCAGTTCTGGGCATCTTTGAAATACCTATACAAACTTGTTCCTACATAGTAACTTGCAACTTTGAATGAGAATGTGCTTGCTTACAGCAACGTGCTATATGTTCTGAATGCCCGAATTGGGAATCTGTGTCAAAACTTTGTTAGGAATTATGTGATCCTTACTAGCTGGAAGTAAGGGAGATGGGGCATGAAGTTACTTCTAGGAGTTGGACACATACCAAGTTTAGCTCAGTTCTGGGCATCTTTGAAATACCTATACAAACTTGTTCCTACATAGTAACTTGCAACTTTGAATGAAAATGTGCTTGCTTACAGCAACGTGCTATATGTTCTGAATGCCCGAATTGGGAATCTGTGTCAAAACTTTGTTAGGAATTATGTGATCCTTACTAGCTGGAAGTAAGGGAGATGGGGCATGAAGTTATTTCTAGGAGTTGGACACATACCAAGTTTAGCTCAGTTCTGGGCATCTTTGAAATACCTATACAAACTTGTTCCTACATAGTAACTTGCATCTTTGAATGAAAATGTGCTTGCTTACAGCAACGTGCTATATGTTCTGAATGCCCGAATTGGGAATCTGTGTCAAAACTTTGTTAGGAATTATGTGATCCTTACTAGCTGGAAGTAAGGGAGATGGGGCATGAAGTTATTTCTAGGAGTTGGACACATACCAAGTTTAGCTCAGTTCTGGGCATCTTTGAAATACCTATACAAACTTGTTCCTACATAGTAACTTGCAACTTTGAATGAGAATGTGCTTGCTTACAGCAACGTGCTATATGTTCTGAATGCCCGAATTGGGAATCTGTGTCAAAACTTTGTTAGGAATTATGTGATCCTTACTAGCTGGAAGTAAGGGAGATGGGGCATGAAGTTATTTCTAGGAGTTGGACACATACCAAGTTTAGCTCAGTTCTGGGTATCTTTGAAATACCTATACAAACTTGTTCCTAAATAGTAACTTGCAACTTTGAATGAGAATGTGCTTGCTTGCAGCAACGTGCTATATGTTCTGAATGCCCGAATAGGGAATCTGTGTCAAAACTTTGTTAGGAATTATGTGATCCTTACTAGCTGGAAGTAAGGGAGATGGGGCATGAAGTTATTTCTAGGAGTTGGACACATACCAAGTTTAGCTCAGTTCTGGGCATCTTTGAAATACCTATACAAACTTGTTCCTACATAGTAACTTGCATCTTTGAATGAGAATGTGCTTGCTTGCAGCAACGTGCTATATGTTCTGAATACCCGAATAGGGAATCTGTGTCAAAACTTTGTTAGGAATTATGTGATCCTTACTAGCTGGAAGTAAGGGAGATGGGGCATGAAGTTATTTCTAGGAGTTGGACACATACCAAGTTTAGCTCAGTTCTGGGCATCTTTGAAATACCTATACAAACTTGTTCCTACATAGTAACTTGCAACTTTGAATGAAAATGTGCTTGCTTGCGGCAACGTGCTATATGTTCTGAATGCCCGAATTGGGAATCTGTGTCAAAACTTTGTTAGGAATTATGTGATCCTTACTAGCTGGAAGTAAGGGAGATGGGGCATGAAGTTATTTCTAGGAGTTGGACACATACCAAGTTTAGCTCAGTTCTGGGCATCTTTGAAATACCTATACAAACTTGTTCCTACATAGTAACTTGCATCTTTGAATGAGAATGTGCTTGCTTGCGGCAACGTGCTATATGTTCTGAATGCCCGAATAGGGAATCTGTGTCAAAACTTTGTTAGGAATTATGTGATCCTTACAAGCTGGAAGTAAGGGAGATGGGGCATGAAGTTATTTCTAGGAGTTGGACAC